>NC_081407.1:36287553-36887553 GCF_030272615.1 Cryptomeria japonica
GAGAGTGATAGAGAGAGGGTAATTAGGGGGAGTGGAGGGGAAGAGGGAAGTATTAACAAAGAGATGGACTAGAGAGAGGGTAATCAGGGGGATCTCTCCCCATCTCTCCCCCCTCTTCCTTTGTTGATACTCCCTCCCTCTCTCCCCCCTCCCCTTCCCCTAATTACCTTCTCACTAGACCTCTCTCTTTGAACCTCTCTCCTAATCTCTCCCTCTCTCCCTTTGTTGATACTTTCCCATCCTCCCTCTCCTCCCAACCCCTAATTACCCCCAACTCTTTCTAATTCTCTCTTCCCCAAATACCATCTCTTTGTCATACCTATCCTCACCTCTAACTTTACTATATGACCCCTTAGGTGTCGTGAGGGGTCATATTGTGTCCTAATGGGTCATATGGTGTCCTATGAACCCTTAGGACACCATATGATGTTTTTAGGGGTCATATGGTGTGCTAAGGGGTCATATTGTGCCTTAAAGGGTCATATGGTGTCCTATGACCTCTTAAGACACCATATGACCCCTTAAAACACTATAAGTTGTCATTATGGGTCGTATGGTGTCCTAAGGGGTCATATGGTATTATATGACCCCTTAGGATTGACATGACACCATATGACCCCTTAGGACACAAGATGACCCCTAACAATACCTTAGGGGTCATATGGTATCCTCAGTGGTCATATGATATCTTATGACCCCTTAGCACACCATATGAACTCTAATGGAACCATATTGTGTCCTAAGGGGTCATAGAATACCATATGACCCCTCAGGACACCATACGACCCATAATGACACCCTATAGTGTTTTAAGGGGAAAAATAGTGTCTTAAGAGGTCTTAGGACACCATATGGTGTCATCCTCAATTGTATGGTGTCCTAAGGGGTCATATGGTGTCCTATGACCCCTTAGGACACCATATGACCCCTTAGGACAACATATGATCTCTTAGGTGTTGTTTGGGGTCATATTATGTCCTCAAGGGTCATATGGTGTCCTATGACCCCTTAGGACACTATATGGTGTCATTAGGGGTTGCATGGTGTGCTAAGGGGTCATAGTGTGTTGTAAATTGGTCATAGGATGTTATAATATGACCACTTAGGAAACCATATGGCCCATTAGGTGTCGTTAGGGGTTATATTGTGTCCTAAGGGTTCATATGGTGTCATATGACCCCTTAGGTGTTGTTAGGGGTCATATTGTGTTCTAACAGGTCATATGGTGTCTTATAATACCTTAGGACACCATATGGCATCTTATAACCCCTTAGGATACCATATGGAATCGTTAGGAGTCATATGGTGTGCTAAGGGGTCATATTGTATCTTAAAGGGCCAAAGAACATCATATGACTCATTAGGACACCATATGACCCCTCAGGTGTCATTAGGGGTCATATTGTGTCCTAAAGGGTCATATGGTGGCTCATGAACCTTTAGGATACCATATGACACCTTAGGATAGCATATGATGTTGTTATGGGTCTTATGGTGTCCTAAGGGGTCATATGGTGTTCTATGAGCCTTTAGGACACCATATGGTGTCGTTAGGGGTTGTATGGTGTGTTAAGGGGTCATATGGTGTCCTATGACCCCTTAGGACACCATATGACCCCTTAGGTATTGTTAGGGGTCATATTGTGTCTTAACAGATCATATGGTGTCCTATTACCCCTTAGAACACCATATGGTGTCGTTGGGGGTTGTATGGTGTGCTAAAGGGTCATATCGTGTCCTAAGGGGTCATGGGATATCGTATGACCCCTTAGACACCATATGATCTATTAGGTTTTGTTAGGGGTCATACTATGTCCTAAGAGGTCATATGGTGTCCCATGACCCTTTAGGACACCATATGACCCCTTAGGACATCATATGGTGTCGTTATGGGTATTATGGTGTTCTAAGGGGTCATATGGTGTTCTATAACCCCTTAGGACACTATATGACATTGTTAGGGGTCAAATTGTGTCATAAGGGGTCATATGGTGTCCTATGACCCCTTAGGACACTATATGATCTCGTAAGGGGTCATATTATGTTCTATGGGGTCATATGGTGTCTTATGATCTCTTAGGACACCGTATGGTGTCGTTATGGGTCATATGGTGTCCTAAGGGGTCATATGGTGTTCTATGACCTCTTAGGACACCATATGGTGTTGTTATGGGGCATATGGTCTCCTAAGGGGTCATATGGTGTCTTATGACCCCTTAGGACACCATATGACCCCTTAGGACACCATTTGGTGTTTTTATGTGTCTTATGGTGTCCTAAGGGGTCATATGGTGTTCTATGACCCCTCAAGACACCATACGACCCCTTAGAACACCATATGGTGTCGTTAGGGGTCGTATGGTGTGCTAAGGAGTCATATGGTGTCCTATGACCCCTTAGGTGTTGTTAGGGTTTATTTTGTGTTCTAAGGGGGTTGTATTGTGTCCTAAGGGGTCATATGGTGTCCTATGACCCCTTAGGACACTATATGATGTCGTTAAGGGCCATATTATGTCCTAAGGGGTCATATGGTGTCTTATGACCCCTTAGGACACCACATGGTGTCGTTATGGGTCGTATGGTGTTCTAAGGGCTCATATGGTGTTTTATGATGCCTTAGGACACCATATTATGTTGTTATGGGTCGTATGGTCTCCTAAGGGGTCATGTGGTATCCGATGACCCCTTAGGACACCATATGGTGTCATTATGCATTGTATGGTGTCCTAAAGGGTCATATGGTGTTCTATGACCCCTTAGGACACCATATGGTGTCACTAGGGGTCATATGGTTTTCTAAGGGGTCATATGGTGTCTTATGACCCCTTAGAACACCATATGACCCCTTAGGTATTGTTAGGTGTCATTTTGTGTTGTTAGGGGTCATATTGTGTCCTGCGACCCCTTATGACACAATATGATCCCTTAGGTAATGTTAGGGGTCATATTGTGTCCTAACGGGTCATATGGTGTCCTATGACCCCTTAGAACACCATATGGTGTTGTTAGGGGTTGTATGGTGTGCTAAGGGGTCATATTGTGTCCTAAGAGGTCATATGGTGTCTTGTGACACCATATGACCCCTTAAGACACCATATCATGTCGTTATGGGTCTTATTATGTTCTAAGGGGTCATATGGTGTCGTAAGGTGTCATATGGTTTCTTAAGGGGTCTTATGGTGTGCTATGACACCTTAGATGTCGTCAGGGGTCATATTGTGTCCTAATGGGTCATATGGTGTCCTATGACCCCTTAGGACACTATATGACCCCTTGGGCCACTATATGGTGCTATGGGTCATATGGTGTCCTAAGGGGTCATATGGTGTCCTATGACCCCTGAAGACACCATATGACCCTTTAGGATGCCACATTATGTCATTAGGAGTCATATGGTGTCCTAAGGGGTCATATGGTGTCTTATGACCCCTTAGGACACCATATGTTGTCATTAGGGGTCTTATGACCCCTTAGGACACCACATGATGTCATTAGGGGTCTTATTGTGTCTTAAGGGCTCATATGGTGTTTTATGACCCCTTAGGAGATCATATGACCCCTTAGGAGACCATATGGTGTCGTTAGGGGTCATATTGTGTCCTAAGGGGTCATATGGTGTTCTATGACCCCTTAGGACACCATATAACCCCTTAGGAGACCATATGTACTAAGTTTCAAATAAGGAGAGATATAAGGGTAAAGAGAGATGAAGAGATAAAGAGAGGGAGAAGAACTAAAGGACAAGGACATAAATAGAGATATAGATATTAAGGAGTATGAAGTGAGAGAGAGAAAAACTAAAGGACAAGGATGGATAGAAAGAAGTCGACATATCTAGATATTGAAAAGGAGAGAGGAAGATAGAGATAAAAAAATAACGATAAAGGGAGAGGAAGTTGAATAGATATAGAGAAAGAGAGAGATAAAGACAAAGATAAATATATAAAGAGATGGAGAAAAATGGATAGAGAGGGTTAAAGAGAGTGAGATAAAAAAAAAAGGAAGAGATAGAGAGATATAAAGGAAGAGAAATATCGATAGATAGAGAGGTATAGATAGTGCAAGAAGGTGAGAAAGAGAGATAGAGATTATAGATAGGGATAGATAGAGAGGGAGAGAGAGAAAGATGGATACATAGAGATATATAAAGGCACTATAGAGAAGGATGAGGGGAGAGAGCCAGAGATATATAAAGAGGGAGTAAATAAAGAGATACAGGTAGAGAAAGGAAAAGATACTTCAAGAGGGTGATAGAGGAAGAGACAGAGAAGTAGATTAATCATGTATAAAGGAACATATATAAAGATAGAGGAACATATAGAAAGAGAGATTGATAGGGAAAGAGATAGAAATGTGAAGATGGAGACTAGAGATAGATATGGATAGAAAGTAATAGAGAGAGTAAGATAAATGGAGGGAGGGATGGAGTGAATAAGTGAGATTTGGAGATAATGAGATATAAATATACATGAAGATAGATCTATAGGGATGTAGAGATAGAGGGGACAAGATAGGGAGAGAAAGGAGGTGATAGAGACAAGTAATATATAAGTATAGGTAGGATACGGTAGATGATGGAGATAAATAGAGAGAAGAGAGATTATTAAGGAGTGATAATGATGGAGTGGGAGAGGGAGAGATAGGAATAGAAAGATGGAGATATATGCAGAGATGCATGTAACTTGGGAATTTATTTATCTAGATGGGATGAGAAAAGAAGTGACATAAGTAGAAAAGAAAGAGATTGATAAAATATATTTATATAAGTATAGATAGACAAATGATAGATAAAGGAGGTGATAGGAAAAAAGTGAGACTTTGTATGCAAAATTTGTGAGTATTTAAAGTTTTAAAATTGAAGGATTGACTTCAAATGATTATAATTAATTTTTAGTCTATAATATCATAAAATTAACTTATCCATTTGATAGGCCTCTGATTTACCTTTCCAACAACTATAAAAAATCAAACTTTCGATACGAAACACAAAAGTTATGCCCATTTTACTAGACTATACTTTTTTATGTTGAGTAAAACGGATATCCAATTTAAATGAATATCCGATTTAAATAGATATCCGATTTGAAAAAGTATGAAATCATAATAGTGACATCGCAATAGTTAAATCATAATAGTGACATCACAAATCAGATATCCGTTAATATCAGATATCTATTAATATCGGATATCCGATTTGGTTTGGTATTACCAAACCAAATTCAAATTTTGGTCAACCCAAACAAAAAGTCAAAGCAGATTTTGGTGTGTTTGGAAAAGCTTAAAATGCATTTTTTTTTCCATTTCCACTTTTTGGCCCCCCATGATCTTGCACATACTCAAGTAAATGGTCTCCTTCTTTGAGTTTTTTTAAAAGTAAAACTACTAGGTTTTCTCATAGCAATCCAAGTGTAGTGGGGATTTGTAAAGTTGAGTGGGATAGTTTCTTTTTGTTCACTTTTTTTTTCTTGTAGTATACGGTTTGCAACTAATGTTAAATGAAGGCTCAAGATATCCTTATAGCTCTAAAGAAAGCCTATGAGTTAGGTTGGAAGAACATAAATTGTTATACATTGATTCAATGATTTTGGTCTATCTTTTAATTAATGGGAATTTTTATGAGTCTTCTTATTTAAAGGTTGAATTCTTCTCTATATTAGATTCTCTACCTTTAGTAAAACTTTGATTCCATCTCTTTTACTGATCTTTGTAGACAATGGAATATTATTGTAAATTATTTGGCCAAATGGAACTCTATGTTAATTTTATCATGAATGCTATCGATTAGGATTCCTTATCCACTACTCAATTTTTTAGACATAATAGATTTGTACACTTTAGCAACATAAAAAAATACCTATTTTTTGAAATCATCCCAAACTTGTTAAGTTGTATGTAGCCATATATTTCTAACCACTTAAAGTATTTTAGAAATCTAGTTAAAACTAAACTTATATCAGTATTTACTAGTTAAGATTTAATTGTTGAAAACACAACACTAAATTAATTTTTAAAATTTAAAAATTATAATTAATGATTTGTAAGAGAAATAAAATAGACAATAAAAACAATCATGTTACATATCAAAAAATATAACATAATTAATAATATTTATCAATAAAAAATAGACATAATTAGTTTATTAATTCAATCTTGATTAGGATGTTCCATGAAGTAAAAAAATAAACATTCCATGACTAATTTAGATCTTTTCTTGAATAATAACATTTCTTACTTTTTAGTTTGAAGATTTATGCAGGTGCATTGAGGGTAGGACTAGAATTTGTCTTACTAGCTTAGGTACTTTTACTACCATTTATCATTCATTTAAAAATTTCAAATTTCCACCAATTAACTTTTTATTATTTTAGAATTGTTTGCTTCATGAATTGAATATGCAAAATAATAAAATTCATAAGACCATCAACTTTCATAAATTTTGAAGTTTAAACTACACAACAAAATTCTTGAAATCACCACCTAACACCCACTAAAAGAGATTTCAAAATGCTATTTAGAATAAAATCAAATTACATAATCTTGAAAATGAATTCATAATAAAACACCGAGCTTAAATGAGCAACCATCATAAACCAAGTACAGATAGGTTTTTTCGTACATGGGCGAGTGGCAAAATACAGGGTGGTGGGGAGATGAAGCATTTTGGGATTCTCCCTTACCATCAAATCCATTTGGAAAATATTCAGATCATGTACTGCAGTGGGTCTTTCACAATGGGAATTGGCTCCTTCTGGTTTGCAAAACCCTAGTCGTAATTCTGTGTAGCCAAGATCCAAATACTTTTAGGGTTTCTTTTGATCGTTTAGAAATGTAAACTGGTCTGGTGGGATCACAGATCTAGGAGGTCGTCAGCACAAGCATCTTGTGGCTGAGATGTTCAGATATGGGAGGCATGGTAAGAAGTTGATTAAATCAAGGCAGGATGTGGTGGTACCACCAAAGCCTAAGAAGCCAAAAAAGGCCAAAAAGCTTGTTGAGGAAAGAGTTTAGATTTGGGGATCCCTAGTAAGGATGCTAACACCACTGGCATTGGTGTCGTCAATTCTTGGGACATGTGGTAGTTGCGAATGTGGAATCAAGCAAAGTATGGGCGCCGATTTCACTTATTGATAGTGTTGATAGTGTTGGCATTCTAAAATCTAGTGAGAAATGATGGTGTTGTCATTGATGGCAACCTATTGGAAACCTTCAGGAAACCATCCAACATTCATCTGGTAAACCACCGACAGGCACCAGCACTAGCAGACACTTCACCAGCAGTGACAACAATGCATACTAGCACCCTAGCCGACAGGAATAAACTTTGTTTATTGTATTTAATTGTAAATATCTTTTGTAAAGCCAACATGGCTTATTGTAATAGAGTCATATATGTATGAGATCTTGTAAATCATTTTGACAGAGGATGATATAGATATGGAATAGGAGATGAGATAGGAATGAGTGAATTATAAGGGCAGATCTTGTATAAGGTTTATGGTTATAGTATGAGCTTAAACTGGTACTAAACCTGGCATAGTTGATGTTGATTTGAAGTAGTACATTGTATTGGATTTTCTTAATCCATTTTGTAAGTTAGTGAGACTTCCATTTTGTAGATTGACCAGTGAGCTCTAGGCAGTTGGCCTTCCTGCATGTGCAAGCCCCTCATTGTAAGTAATATTTATTCACTGGCCAGTGAGTGAATATTGTGGGTTACAAATCCCACCAAGATTTTTCCCACACCGGGTTTCCTTGTTAAACATCTTGTGTTATGGTGTGTTTTCCATGCTATCTTTATTGTTCCCATTTACTACATTAATTCTTATATACCGGTAAACTATTTTGGAATGCAAAATACTTAATAAGGTTAAATATTTTGTAAACCGGTTAGATATTGATTCACTCCCCCCCCTCTCAGTATCTTTGGGACAATCATTAATCCTAACAATTGGTATCAGAGCCTAGTCCTCTATTTTCCAATGCCTAATAGCTCGAGGAAGATTCTGACACTGGTACAGATGGAGAACTTAAGAAAGCAATTGGAAGGAGCTCTTGTAGACTATGATTCAGAGAAGTTGAAGAATATCAAACTTAAAGATGATCTGAGGACTACACAGGAATTCATTCAAGGACTTCAGGAGAATCTTACTATTGCTAGAAATAAGAGAAAAGAACTTCATGATAAGATGCATAATGACAATGATGAAAAGGAAACTCTTAATGAGCTTGTGAACAAGATGAGACAAGAAAACATGACTATGAGGAATGAAATGCAAGATACGACTATCAGATTTTGTAAAGGCATTGAAGATAGAAAGAAGAATGAAGATGACTTGAATAGGAGACTAAATGATGTTGGTAATGAAAATATAAGACTCGGACATGAAAATGATATGTTAAAGACAGATCTGATTCACATGCAACATGATAAAACTAAAATTATGAGACAGATGGGAATTTTGGAAAATGAGTTGGCTACTGCAAATCAACACAAAGATAAATTCAAGAAAAGTTCAGAAGAACTTGATGATATGCTGAAAAGTCAGAAACCTAATGGAGATACTAATGAACATGGATTTGAAATTGGTTAAAGTTTCGGTACTGCAAACAATCATGATCACAGTAAATTGGTAAGACAACCTAATGCTTACAAATTTAATGGGAAATGATTTAACTGTAACAAGTATGGTCATAGAGAAAATCAGTGTAGATCTAGAAACAATCAGAACATTAATGCACCCATCAGTCAATGTTCCAAATGCAACAAAGTTGGTCATAATTCAAAAAACTACAGAATGAATGTGAGATGTTATGTTTGTGGAATATTTAGGCACTTATCTAATCAATGTAGAACACAAACCGACATAGGATATGGAAAGGTTATTCAGAAGAATAATATGATTTGTTATGCTTGTAACAAAATTGGACATATTGCAAAATTTTGTAGAAGCAAGACTTCATCGGCAAACAATAAAGGACCCAATTTGAAAGGCAAAGAAAAGGTTGATGAGGTAAAGCAAGAATTTTCAAGATAATGGATTAGAAAGACATATCAGAATGTTGATGAGACTATTTCTTCACCGGTAGAATAGAGTATTACTCCACTGGTAGGAAATTCTTCATCCAACTAAGAAATAACCCTTTGGGGGTATTGTAGCAAGTTGAATATCATGCAAATTACCCTCAGTAGATGGTGAGAAGATAGATTTCTTCTTTACTGACAGATGTGTTAAGTTTTCACTTAACTGGCGAGCATTTATTATGGTTGTTGAATGAAATTTCATTATAAATCATCGATTTTCCTTCATTTTTGAAACACCAACCATTCAAACTAGTAGAGAGCGCAAAAATCTGAGTGAAGGCACTCAAGACAAAGAAGTGAAGCAATTTCTTTCAAGCACTCAAATAGTATCAGGCAACTTAAGGTATTTTTCAAATGGCTTCCTCTTCTGCTCCCGAATTTATTGCAAACCCTACTATTGTGGAAATTGTAAAGCACCCTAAACCCATTTTTAAAATTATTCCCGAGATAGCTAAGCAAGATGATTCCATAGGTGCATTCTCAAAAACTCCTAAAGGAGTAGCACAAGGTTATATTCGTAGCAATATTGAAGAATTAGGTTCTGTGGAAATATTAAAGATGTTTAATACTGTAATTTGTGATGAGAATGGAAATGTCAAACTTGAGCACAAGGTAATTGAGACCTTAAGTTTTGTACAAATCTTGAACATCCCTGAATTTCCAGAGGAGGTAGTGAGAATTGTCCTAAGTAGGGCACATGGAGAATTTCTTTGGCTAGACTCAGTTTGCAAATTGACCCGGCAAGCAATTAGGGCAGTGGCAATTTTACCCTCTATTGGCGGCAGACTAGACAAGACAAAGAAGGTACCCAACAACACAGTCATGATCTTAACATGAGCAACATCTGATAGTAGATATTTGAGAGTAAATGACATCAAGGATATCAATGTGAGATTCATAAGTATGATTTTAGGTTACAAGACCACACATGCAAACCGACTTAATTTAGTTTCTAGTCTTTGCATTAAAAGTGCTTATGATATGGTAAATAATGATGCAAAAATAGATGTATGTGAATGGTTGAAGGATGAATTACTTGATAATTTGAAAAAGATAAAAGGAGACAAGAAAGGAACATTTCATTTTGGTAATCTTTTGGTATGCCTTATGTTGTATTCAAAACAAATTCCCAGTATTAGACACAAAGATTTTGGATATGACATACTAGTAGGCAAACAATTGCAAGAAGCCTTCATCGACATGGGTACTACTAGGGAAATCAATATAACTAAATATTTCAAAGCCTTCCAAGACAAAATGAGAACAAGAGAGAGACTACCACAAAGTATAGTAGACAAATATGATAAGGAAATTTATTTTGTGATTAAGAAGGATGAAATATGGATGGAAGCATTTCTTCCTAGAACTGTATGGGTAACTGAAATGGGGTATGAGGCTGATGTAAATATTATTGAGACTTATGCTAAAGCCCTATTAGAAGCACCTAGAGAACCAATAGAAAAACTATTTGGTAGTGCAGAAACAATTAAGAGTGATGTACAAACAATGAAACAAAGGAAGAAAAGAGAAAAGTACATAAGGAGTGCATCAAAACAAGTAAAGGAAATAAAAGAAAATGTCATGAACCTTACTAGAATAAAGGAAAGTGAACTGGAAGGATTGCAACCGGAGGCACATATCTCACCGGTTGGAACATCATCTGATAGTTAAATACCTATTGAATTTAAGAGAGTTGATAGGAAGAGAGAACCTTCACCAATACCCTCTCCTCCACCCAAGAAAACAAGAACTTTGAGAAAGAAGCAACAAGTGGTAAGACAACCAACAAAGAAGTTGACACCCAAGAAGAAACAAAAATAGGTTATACCACCTTTGGATAACTTACTGAATGAAATCACCGATGACGGTAACTTGGCTAATGTGAGCAAGTTGTATAAAACATTCACTGATTCTGAAAAGGAAAGTGTTGAAAACAACATTATTCTACATCTGGACATTTACAAGAAAGTGCTAATTGAAGTGGTAGATGATTTACCAAATGATTTGTACAGAAGGTTAGATGCAAAAAGGATTGTTGTAATGGAGCTAGACAAGAAACTTAAGGTTGAAAAACTTTTGGTTGTTCCTTCAGTTAACTTGAAAGAGGAGATTGATGAATTAATTTGTGAAGCTAACAAATTAGTTTTTGCTAGTGGTCACTAGCAAGTGAGCTTAATGGCTGGCAAAGTAAATGAAATTGCAGAGGAAACAATTGACAAATGGGATATCTTTTTCTTTGAAAAAGAAAAATAGGAAAAATTGAACCAACCCAAGAAAATATTTAAAGTCTATCAAAAGGAAAAGGACAAAGGGAAAGGTAAAGTTGGTGGTGTAGTCACATAAATCTATCCATTTTAATTAAATGAATATTTGCTATTTATTTGATTAAAAACCCAGTAGCCATCAGTTAATTAAATTAATATTTAATTAATTCATCTTCAAACATTCTCCTATTAATTAAATAAATTATTTAATTTATTTTAATTCATTCATTAAACCAAATTCACAATCAATTAAATGAATAAATTCTATTTATTTCATTTAACCCCCTTTCGTCTTTTAAATAAATTAAATAAAACATTTACTTAAATCATTAAAATCCCCCCGACTTGCATTCTCCTAAAAATGCAACTTGCAACCTATTTGTTGAAATAAATGAATTTTATTTTAATAAAAATCTTATTCTCCCTCGACCACCAAACCCACTTCCAATCCTAATCCCCTTCTAGATTCTTCTAACCCCTTCTTAATTATCCTAATCCATCCTCTAAATATTGTCACATTCCTAAGCAACTTGGAGTCACTTCTCAAAGACTCCAAAGTCTTTGAAAAACATTAAATGCTTTATGTGTCCAACAAACTAACCTCTAAAGTCTTCCAAACCACCAATGGCTCTTACATGACCATTTATGGTTAAATCTACTTGCACCCATGGTTAGGGACTTTGACCCCTAACTCGACCCTCATGTGACCCTTGTGTCTTCTCAAGCATTTATTGTTTTGACCATGGTTATCCTCACTAACTCTTGCACAAGAGTTTATCCATTGGATAAAGGCATTATTCTTTGAATAATGAACTTATTCACCCAACCTAACCTTAACCTTACCTCCCAAGTTAACCCTCAGGTCATGTCAAACATTTAATGCTTCTTCCCTCTCCTCTCAACCCATCTCATGTTGACACTTGTCATCCTAGGATTGGGTTGAAAGTCCTCACATAGATCATAATCCATTCAATCCTGAACCTTGTTGAGATTACTCAATCTCAACCATCCATTGCTCTATTTTTCCTATAAATAGAGCTCACATTCCTCATTTTCAAATCCTCGAGCATTTTGGAATTCTTAGCCATAATCCAAAAAACTTGCAAGCATTTACATTATAGCCATTTTTAGAGAGCATTTGCATATTCACTATTTTGTTTTAAAATCAACACTAGCTAATTAGGAAATCTCTTATTTTTAGCTCTTGTTCATTTACATATCATTTTTAGATTAATCATCTTTTATCTTGAATCTCCATAAGGTATCCATAGTGGAAAAATCTGCCAAGAGCTACACTAATTTGGAACTTGGAGAGGAGAGGAACAAGGGAGGAAGAGTTACAAACATGGTAGAAGACATTTGGAGATGTCTTCTTGCATTCATTTTTATAGTTAAATGCTTTACTCTGTTTTTAGTGTCTCTCTTGGTATGCCTGCTTGGACTAGTTTTTGGTTGATTAACGCTAACTTTTCTCTTGGTTTCTTGTGTTTTTTTATGTTATACGACCACAGGTTTTAGTCTAACATTACCTCATTTTGCAAAGCATCATTTAGTGAACTCGACATGAATCAAAGACCAACCTTTTTGGAAAACTAACTTTTTGACTGTTTTACTTGATACACAGGTCGCGCTTCAGCACTTTTGTTTGCGCTATCGCAAATTTGGTCTTTTAGCGCTATTGTCCCAAAATTTAGTGTTGTTGGCTATAGTATAGCACTATTGACCCTTAAGTAGCACTTTTGTTCCCGTATTAGCACATTTGTCTTTCTATATAATATTGTCTTTTAGTGCTTTTGTCCTTATTATCATGATTTTGTGTTAAGTAGCGCTTCTTTTCTCACACAGAGTAGCACTATTGTAACAGAGCATTGTAAAAAATGTCTTGTAACTAATAAATTAATTTTTCTTAGGCTTGTCGAAGCACACCATGTGTTCTGATTTTACCAACTTTTCATTTCTTGTGTGGGTTTGAACTAACCCATTTTATTACTTAAAATTTTAGAAATTCCCTTTTCTTGATTTTATTGCAAGTTAAAAAAAACTTAAACACTTCATTTTGGTGTATTAAAACTCACAACAAACTTGGTTTTTCATGCAAGATAGGCAAACTTGAACACTTCATTTTGGTTCCTAAAACTCAACAAAACAACTTTTGATTTCCTTGCATCAACTCAAGTTAAAAATTTGCAATCCACACTTTGTTTGGGCAAATAAAAAGAACAATCAACTTGTTTTGTTTTTGCAAAGCGATTTACTTCAAGAAAACGTGCTTTTCATTAAGTTGACCAAGATTTCATTTTTCCTAGTTTACTCAACATGTTGCCTTTGAAGGATAAAAAGAACACCATGGTTGTTGGAGCAACATCTCCAAATAGTTAGATCATCATTGCAATGATAAGTTAAAAAGAACAAATGTCTTTTATGTTTGGCATGCTTGTGCAAAGTTTGTCGAGTGGTCCTACTTCTAACACACACTATCCTCTCCCTTGGATTTCATGGTCCTAGGTGCAAGAGAAAAGTGTTAGTAACACTCAAATTTTATCTTTTTAAGAGAGGCTTGCCAAGAGACACATCACTCTTGGGAATGACCTCGCACGGTAAATCCTTCGAGCCACTATAGAAATCAGGTGTGAGAGAAAGTTGTAGCCTTGGGTATAGTTGTTCCTATAGTGTAACTTGCTGAAAGGACAAATGGGCCCCACCACAAGTTACAAGGCTCTTAAGTGAGTCACTGAAGAATGAACTTATGTCCAAAAATATCAAAAATTACTAGACACCTTTTTATATAGAAACCCACCCGTTCTATTGATTGAGAATATTTGTGATAAATTAAGTGCAAGAGCACATAAGGTTTTGCTCCCAAGATACTCACCATACATATTTCCTTGAGTAGAAACATAGCTTTTTAAAAGGTTACTTGTAGCCTGATAAAAGTGGTGACTCCCCCATCATATGGATCATCTATTTGTTATGCTCATGCAAGACTTAGTATATCACATCCTTACCTGCCATGGCAGGATTCATAAGGTATGTAGTACCAAAGTTGAAGAAATATCAAGATGTGGGCTGAAATTATCGCAACTAGCCATTTGACCTTAGGGATAAAGTGTGTTTGAAGTGTCTTTGTTTTGTGTCAAGACCAGTGATAAACTGAGCCGACTTTAGGCTTTTGTGAAAACATACTCAAAAACATTTTGGAAAGAAAGGGTCATAAAAGTCCAAAGATTGGGTTGATCTAGACCCACACTTACTTGTGTCTTTTGAGGCAACATTCTTGTGATTGTGTCCTTGCTTTGTTTTATTGTCAAATAAAAATAAAAAATCAGTTCCAAAAACAAGTATTCATCCAACACAAACCTTTTCAAAAAACCAAAGATCAACAACAAAGTGCAAATACAAAGTATCAAACTATATGACCATTATTCACATTTTGAGAAAGAAGAATCTTCATCAACATATCAACTTGAAGAAAAGACCATTGAGCTCAAACGCTTTTATCAAAAGGAGGAAATTCTTCTATCTTAATAGACAAATCTTTGTCTCTCATAGAACCTTCTTACGTCACATGCGTCTATATCTTCAAGGAAAATCAAATGAGTTTGATCAAGAGTCAATGAACCATAGAGCTTTTACTCAATACAGAGCTTTGAGTTATCATAAAAACAAGGGAGGCAAAATCAATCCCTCCTTCTTTACAGACGTTTGCATCACATATAACTTAGCTAGGGAAGAACCCCCAACTCCTGAAAGAGAAGAAGAAGAGTTTGTTCCTTTTGTAACACAAAGTTTCTATTGAAGTTAACATTTCATCCATTATCACATTCTCACATCATCAAATATCCATTCCAACTCTAAAAACATCAAGAGGTTTTTGTCCTAAGTTCTCTTTTGATATTGCTTGAATCAAACACAATACATCACTTTTTAGAGAGTCTCTACATCTAGGATAAACTCATCCTAAGAAGCATTTTCTATGTAGGTTAAAACTAGTCTATGAGTAAATCCTCTCATTACTAGGTAGTTGGGTCTGTAACACACCTCAGATCTCTCTAAACCTTATCATATCAAAAAAAAAATGGCAACCAAACACAACAAGCAATTCAAAGGAAAGGACTTTGGTAACATCTACCTTTAGTGTTAGAGATCCATATGCAAAACACTTCACCAAACATTAATCTACCATTCCATCACCAACTCATCATCATTTTCATAAAACTTCAACAAAAACTTGTAAAAAAAATGGCTCAAACCAGATCAAGGTCTAAACAACAAGAAATTGAAGAGGAAGAGGAGGAAAATCTCAATGAATTCTAAGAAGCCCTTGGAGGAAACACCAATGATGAAAATCCAAGTACTCCTACTCCTACAACAATAGAAAGGGTGCAACACAACCCTCTCTTTAATCAACTTTTTGACGAGATCCTCAAGAGAAATGCTGATGCTCACTTTTTAAAATTTGCACAAGAGGGAGCCAAACTACCCTTTGATTTTGATATTGCACAACTAAGGCAAGCATCAGAACACTAGAGTCATAATGAGGATGGAAGAGGTTGAGATCACATTAGATACAACATTCCTCAAGGAAATCCCCCACTTGCTCGACCTCCAAATGACATAGACATGTTGCGGCAACAAGTCGAGAATCTCACCCAACAACTCCACAGTGGTGTGAAAACAAACCAGTTTTCACTTAATGATATTTGTCCCTATCCCTTTGATATGAATCTACATATGCCACCTTTTCCACGAGGGTTTGAAACACCTAAGTTTGAAAAGTATCAAGGAAAAGGAGACCCTCGTGATCATGTTAGAGAATTTCATTCAGCATGCCTAAAAGTGGCATATGAGGACACATACCTAATGCGACTCTTTCCCCAAAGTTTGGGAGGGACAACTACATCATGGTTTTCCCGACTAGTAGGTGGTGTTAGGACATTCAAAGAACTGGTCCAGAAATTCATTGCACATTACTCACATAACATTGAACACGATGTCACCATGGCAGACCTGTGTAACACCAAGCAAAAACTAGGGGAACTATTTTTCAACTTTCCTACAACACTGGCGATAAATGTCTAGCAGACGTTCCCTTCAGCTACCTGAAAAAGAGCTAGTGGAAATATTTATTTCCAACCTAAATGAAGAAATGGAATTTCATTTAGACATGAAAGGCACCGAGTCTTTCAATGACATGATCACACAGGGTTTAAAATGTGAACGAGCCGCGACAAGCCGCATTATCTCAAAGAGGGGCAAAATGTAGACACCTAAAATTGTCATATCTAATTAAATAAATATTTTATTTATTTAATTATCTAAGCCTGATTCTTCTATTAATTAAATAAATCTTTATTTATTTAATTAATTCATTTATCCTCTTCTAGCCTTATTTCTCATTTGAATAAATACATTAATTTATTTAAATTATCCTTTTCCTAAATTAAATAAATATTTATTTATTTAATTGATCTCATTTCTTCTATTAATTAAATAAATCTTTATTTATTTAATTAATTCATTAGCCTTTTTCTACCCATGACACATGTCATTCATATCTTAATTCCTACACTACCTACCTCTTTCATTATTTTATTATTTCTTCTACCTACCCTCTAATCATAGCCGACCTCCTTTTACACCTCTCAATCTTATCCCTCCATTTCACATTTGTGTCTTCTATATAAGGAGATGCTTCCTTCATTATCAAACCCTAATCAATCATCCTAATCAACCTAGCTAATCATTTTATGCACTTGACTAGACTACGATCCTACTTGCAACCACATTCCATTCTTTGTTGAGCTCTTACAGTGCACATAAAATCTAAGAGCAAATATATCAAGCAAGATCAATGGAGATAGGAAGAATGGAGATCAAAACCCTATTGGACATGTAATGGTATACTCTTTGTGATTTCATTTTATTTGCATTGTCTTAGGTAATCTTCATATGTTATGGTGGATCTTTGTTGTTGTTAGGATAGGGTTTGGTGGTTGAATTCATTTAGCCTTTCAATTTTGTTATTATTGTTATCCATTTTCACCATATACATTTTGGCATGCCCGGTGGGACTCTTGTCCCTTTTGCATTTAACCTCCTTGTTGCAGATTTTGTGTTTTTGAAGTTGCAGATCAGACGTTTTTGACAACATTTTGATATTCTCGCGTTCGTGTACCTTTGAATCACGTTTTTGATTTTTTGACGCGTCTGAGACACCTTAAATCATGTCTATGTTATCAGCAATATTTTGTTTTGTAGGTTTCAGAAATCACGTTTATGTCCTAAAGTTGCGTCTGTGGTTATTTTAGCCGCGTCTATGTTTTCAAGCCATGTCTATGCATCACAAAACCGCATCTGCGTCAGAGAACCGCATCTGTGTAGAGGGTAACCGCGTCTGTGTTCACCAATTTGAAATTTTGAAGTTTATTGATTCAGTTTTGAGTTTTGCATTTAGGGTTTCAGATCTAGTTTATTTTGCGCTAACATTTTCAGATCTAGCTAACGAAATTGGTGCAGCTTGTCTTGAAAGCAAAATCATTTTGTTGAAGGCCCCTATTTTCACAAAGTCTTTTGGGTTTGAAATTTACCTAACTTGTGCGCTTGCAGGAAGGGGTGGTTATTTGAAAAAATCCAAACTACTAACAACTCTTTGTTGCAGGTCCTTGGCAAGGGTTTTTGGATTTTTATTGTGTGCCTTGTTTTCATAGACTAGAAAACACTTCAATTGGTGCACTAAAATTGAATCATTGTCTTTTGTGTCTTGAGCAATAGGCTCTTTTTGTTTAATCTTTAGAGGGCCTATCTTCCCGTGTGGTCATTAGGACTACTAGTGAGAAGAGAATGACCCAAGTGGTAGTGAGGAAAACCCACCTCTTCCGAACCACTATAAACAAATGTATTCATGGTGAAAACTATGGATAACATGTGCTGATTAGTTCATACCGACACTATGTCTCCCCATAAACCCGTTTGATCAAATTTATTTGATCAGTTGTAGGGCGTAACCCCTACCAGCTGGGAGCCTTCTGTATTTATAGAGCTGAAAGTGTCGCATGTATGGCCACACGAGCAGATGCCCTTACTAGCACCTTTTTGTTTTAGAAGCCCAAATCCTTCTAGTTGTTGGGGCAGGAGGTCGGACCTCTGGTAGCGGCCCACACACATACGGTTCTTAGTAGAGATACAAAGTTCACCACGGGGAGTTTTCATGGGGATTGATGCTTGGCTGACTCGAGAAGTGAGTGCTGAGGGTGGAGTCAGTGAGGTCAAGCATCTAAGTATCCACTCTGAATAGCATAGCCTCAGGGGTAAAACCCCATGTGGGATCAACAACTATTGTCTTGGCCAGCCATAAGAATTGTGCTTGACTTATTTTAAGCATTCAAACATTCAAGACCAAACAACAAAACATTGTGTCTTTTGTGTCTTCAAGTGTATGCAAAACATTTTTACATCAAACAACACACTTTTTGTTGGAGTCATTTTTTGAGTCTAGACACTTACAAACATTGGGTCTTCATCAACACTGTGTCCTCTTGTCACGAAAAATAGTCAAACAATCAGATTTGGTCACAACAAAACAACTTCACAGATTGGAAAAAATTGCACAAATTTTACAGAAACATGTCTATGTCTATCATAATCACGTCTGTGTTGTCTAACCGCGTCTGTGTAGGTCAGAAACACGTCTGTGTTCCTAGAATCAACAGTACATTTTGCAACAAAAAAACTCATAAGCATGTCTGTGTTGAATAGAGACACGTCTGTGTCAGGAAACTGCGTCTGTGAAATATACAGGCGCATCTGTGTTCAAAATTGCAAAAATTTTACAATCCAGCAAACAAACATAGTCAGTTTCAGAATTCTTGAGCTTCCTAGGTTGTTTCTCTAGGTTTCATTTAGCATTCAACCTGTCTTTGGGTCTCACATAGTCCATCATTGCTTTACATCTCATTTTACATTTACAATTTTCTAAACTTGAGTCAAAAGGTTACTTGCTTGTCCTCACTATAATTTGTCAACACACTACATACAACAATACTTTGCTAGGTGGTCCCTCATCAAGGTTTCTTACCTTTGGGTCTCATTTGGTCTTACTTAGAGTCAAGGTCAACTTACCTCATCATGAGAAACTATCCTCTCTTTGGAAGCCACACATACTCTACTACATACATACTTGGTCTTACACTTTGGACATTGCAAGTACACCTCAGATTCATTTACACTCCATCCAACTCTTGGTCTTCCATACTTTTTCCATTTTCATCTAGTCTCACACATCTTGGTGAATACCTAGTTCATGGTTGAAACTCATCTTAAAAAATCTAGGAGAGAAACTAAAGAGGCTCAAGAGTCCGGAAACATGAGTTCTTATGAGTATGACAATGATGTCTTTTTCAATACTAATCATAACACATTACCTGACATTGATGCCTATAGAAACATTCCAAATGTTGAGAACATGGACACTACAAACAACAATGATACACACAATGACAATATGGACAACTTTTTAGTACATTCAACAAATGTGGAAGAATCCATTATGGACCCCCGCTTTAATCAATTGATTGAGGAAATAATGAGAGATAGACAATATTTCTTACAAATTATGGCACAAAGTGGAGCCAAGATACCTCATGATTTTGACATGTCTCACATAATGGAAAATCGACCTTTGCAACAAACTCACTCCAACATGGATCAAAGGAGACCTAATAGTGGAGGCAATAGAGGACCATATATGGTACCTGAATCACCATCATCTTTGTTTCAAAAACCAAAGGTCCCATACACACATGGTCAAGCATATGATACTCACCTTCGCAGACCATCATGGAAGTCTTATGCAGAAAGATATGCTCAATCACATACCAATGCTAAGGATCAACCACCAAAGCAATTGGATATTCAAAGGCATGCTCAAAATTTGGACACAAGGAAATCCCATGTCAAATTTGGGGGCAACACATTAGAACATGACATGCCTGTAGAGTATGGTATACATGGACAAAACAGATATTTCGTTCCTCAACATGAATCTATACCAAGTGGTCCATATATGCAGCATCATTATAGCCCTCCTCCATATGAGCATGTGTATGATCAATATCATCCATATATGCAACATTCTCCTCCTCCAATTGGTGCCTCAAGCATATGGTATGGTCTAAGAAGTCGATCTCCACCTAAGAGTAATTTGGAACAACAAATCAGGGACTTACAAAAGAAAATGGAGGACATAAATACACCAAAGCCAACATACACAATGAGAGATATATGTCCTATAAAGCGGAAAATCGATCGAACCCTAGTTGCTCTCCCCTCTTCCAACTCCAAGGAGAGAGAAGGGAGGTTGCTAGGGTTGATGGTTTTCACTTGGGAAAGACTTTACATTCAAAAGAGGGGTTGAAACCCACAAGATCCAATCCCACACAATGCAAGATTGGATTCTAAATGAGTTTCAAGGGTTAAGACAGCAAGGCTACCCTCTTTTGTAAAGAATGTTGATAGAAGAATCAAGCTAGGAATGCATAGAAAGTGAGAAAGATTTGCTTATAAACTGAGATAGGGATATAGGATGAAGCTACGGACCTGGAATTAGCAGTAAAATGTCGATACGGCGCTGTCCTGCAAATTTGAGCAAAAGTTGACAGGACGATGGCGCCCGGTCCTCCGAAAAATCCGCGAAACGAAGGGGGATCTGTTCGTCTCTGCACAAGGATTCCAGATCTTCAATTTCAGCCGCGTACCTGCAACCTACACACAGAAAAGCGAAGACGATTGGGGGGTTAGGGATTAGGGGTTTGCCCTTAGGTCAAACCCTGGTTTTGGAATTAACCAAGAAATGAGAAATGCTGTAAATGTAAATGATTGTAATGTAAAACAAGTACTAATACCTTGTTGTAAGGATGTTTGTATCCTTATGTGCGAAGGTATAGATGTTGTTGTATGTTGTATGTTGTATGTAGTATGTAGTATGTGATCTCCTCTTCAATGGTTGAATCCTTGTCTTGAATGCAACACTTAGCCTTGAATGGAGACTTAGAATGATCAATTGCTTGAAGGAATGTTTGAGTGCTTGAATGCTTGAATGTTTGAATGTTTGAGTATCATTTCCATGCCTTTTCCGTCTTCCCTCCCCTTACCAAATGAGAGAGGAAAAGTAGTTTATATACTTGCCAATTAGGGTTGATAGACTGATTTTCCTGACCTTAGGCCGACCAGGAAATGTTATTTTCCAAATTGCAAACAAAAAGACCCGAAGTCCCAAAGGAGACCGGGCCCAAAATAGGGCCAGGGACCAGGGCGCTGGGCGCCATGGTCCTGGGGGACCAGGGCACTGAGCGCTCTGGTCCCACCTCCTGAGACAGCAGGGTGCAAGGAGGATCAGGCCAGGGTGCTTGAAAAATGTAGTTTTTGGTGTCGTGGACAAGTTTCGGGGTCTCCATTCAGGTTCCGTGTTGCATCGCCATAGTGAAGACCGAAATGCAATTGAAATTGCAAGTGTCATAATTTTAGGATGCTACATTTAGCCCCCACTTTAGCGGGAGTATAAGCGCACGCTCATACTTCCGGTAAAGTACAAGGAAACAACATTGAAAGACTTTCACCACGTCAAGGAGGCAAGACACACCAAGCCCCCAGTGGACTAAGGATCTTACGAATTCGATTGGCAAAGTAAAAGGGAAGATCACGAGGGAGAACCATGACTATCAGTAGTAAGGTTCCCTCACTATGAGTCATGCAAGAGAAATACCAAAAATTTTCAAGGCAAAGCTAAGTTTGCCAAGAAATTTTCAAGTGTCCTGAAGGGATAGACAGGGTGTATGCCCCCCTATGTTAAAGCGATCGCACACGCCTCAACGGGGGTGAATGCTTTAATGTGGTGATACACATAAGAAATGAGAAAGGAAAGGAGCACATTATCACAAAGATTTAGCCCCCAAGTGCGAGATAAACCCAAGGATAATAGACACAAAACACAAAGCACAAGGTGACTTCACTTTCCTCGAGGTCAATATGCTGTATGATAAGTCATGTATATATATCATATGTATGTATGCATAATTGTTCTTCATTCCCCAATCAAGGAAGGTCACCTAGAAGAAGGGAACACATGTGTCTTTTGAGTCAACATGAGAGAGACCAAAAGAGATCTCAATTCTTTGCATCATCCTCAAGTAGACAACACTAAGGACAACAAATAGAAGAATGAGAATAACATATAGAAGAAGTAACAAAAGAGAGGAGGAGAGAATCTGCTATGCTAATGTAACTAGTCTAGCACGTCATCTACCCCCCGATCTTGTTGATCAATGTTTCGGGAAGGCAGGGAACACGCTAGAGGAGGAACATCCAACACAGCAGATGGAGCTATCACAAGATCCAAACAAGGGCTATGTTCATGTTCCATGCCACGTTGTTCTTGTCTAGGAGCTAGGATAAGTGCTTTAGAAAATTCGTTAGATAAATGGTTATCAATATCAACAAGTTCATATTCACTATCAGAAACAAGAGGAGTAACATGTTCATCATGAATAATATTTTCATCTATATCATCATCAAGATTTATAAAAATAGGATCTTTAACTCGCACAGGATCAAGACCATCATGCATCTTATGTTTAGGAGATTTTGGAGAAAATGGAATAATGCTTGTTGAAGGTGTTTTTGGAGATTGCAAAGTTTGAGAAGCAGCTGCTTGAGCTCTAAGACGATGCTTTTGTTGGCGTTCACGTGCAGAATGATTTCGTCTAGTCTTAGTAGGAAGTGGAGAAGATTGAGGAGGAGGAATGTTCTCATCCTTATTACTTGGGTGTTTAGGTTGCGGTCTCTTAGGCTGGATAATAGGAGCAGAAGAAGGTCTCTTCTCTCTATAAAAGGACGGAGGAGGAACTGCTCCATATAAAGGAGGAATTTTTGGTTTAGGAAGGAGACCAAGTCCATCATGACGAGGAGGTATAGGTCTACTCTTAGAAGGTTTATTAAGCATAGACATAGTCACATCCATAGGGATGGGTTGAGAATCTTCTTGAGGAAAGACATTAGTTTTATCTTTCAAAGGAAGAACTTCCTTCTCAAGAACGATAGGAATATCAAGTTTGGGTGTTCTAGGTTCACTTAGAGATAGGATCATATCTGTTTTCCACTTTTGATAAGATTTGAAAAGATGATCACTTCGTGGTGGAAGAGATTGGAATTGTTTAGGCCAAAAATAATCAATAGGAACACTAGAAGTTCTTTCAGCTGGTTTAAAGAGACTATGATTGACAGTAACAACTTCACCATTATGGGGAAATTTCAAACACTTGTGAATAGGAGAAGCAATAGCTTTCATGGAAGATAGCCAAGGATAGCCAAGCTTCACATGAAATTGTTCGGATGAAGGAATAATAGAAAAGTTCACATCAAGGGATTTGTTATGAACTTCAATAGGTAATGTAATAGAACCAATTGCAGGAGAAGAAAATGCATCAAATAATTTCACAATCACATCTGTTTTGTCATAGATTACTTGATTCAATTGCAAAGTAAAAAGAAATTCTTCAGTAATAACATTAACCATGCATGAAGGATCAATAAGCACTCCACGGCAAGGTGTATCCTTGACTTTTGCAACTATGTATAAAGGACCATCAGGTGCCCTGATAGTTTCACTAGAATCAAATGTGATGGAAGGTTCTTTAGGGTTTTCTTGCTGCTCTACAAAGTTAATCACATTCGGAGTCATAGACACAAGACCATCAGATGAAAAAGAGGAATCATTAGTCTCAATTGCATTAGAGGTATGAGAAGGTAATGGATCAATAAAAATCTGAAGATTTTGGTTGGGAGGAGTTACAGATGTGTTGCCTTTATCATTCACTCCAGAAACAGAAATAGTATTATTATCAATCAAATCTTGAATTTTACCCTTTAAAGAAAAACATTTTTCAATATCATGCCCAGGCTGACGATGAAATTGACAAAAAGATTTGTTATCAAAATAAGGTGAAGTAATCTTTGCAGGATCAATTTGCCTTACAGGAGGAAGAGTAAGCACATTTTGTTCCAATAACTTATTCATAATACTATGCAATGATTCATTCAAAGGAGTATACTTTCTTTCTTTCTTGAAAAACTTAGAAATAGGAGGCACACCTGATGTTGCATTCACATTGTTGTTGATGATGTTTTCATTGAATTTGATAGAATCTCTGTTCGGTTTAAACTTTCCAAATGGTTGTTGATTGCTATCACCCTTATCACTCGGAGCCATAGGATGTGATTGTTCCATTTGACTCACAGTCAGTTGATAATTATGAAGAGTCGCACACAACTGTTGGACAGAAGTAAACTCAGAAAATAGGAGTTTGTCTCGAATATCTTTTTGTAAATTAGAAATAAAGATTCTTTGAATATCATTGTCAGGCACTGGAAAATAAATTTGAGCATACAAATGCTTATATCTACCAATGAAATCAGTCACTTTTTCTTTAACACCTTGTTTACAATGCATTAAATCAATCAAAGTAACTTTAGGACTTATATTGTTTTGAAATTGTTGAATAAAAGCATTTGCAAGTTGTTCGAAAGAAGTAATAGAATAAGAAGGCAACGAGCAATACCATTGTAGGGCTTTATCTCTTAATGTTCTAGTAAACAGTTTTGCAAGCATCCTTTGGTCATAAGCAAAATCGGTACATATTGTTTGAAAAGTCTTAACATGTGTTAGAGGATCACCTTTACCATTATAAAGTTCCAAATGCGGGATTTCAACATGTTTAGGAGGGATAGCTCGAACAATGTCAAGAGAAAGTGGGCTCGCAACATCAAATGTGGGCACACTAAACTTAGATTGATTCATAGAGGCAATTTGTTGCTGTAAAGAAGAGACAGTTTGTGCAAGATTGTTGATGGTCGCTTCAGTCGAGGAGTTCATATTAGATGTGTTAGATTGAGATGTTATGTTATTGAAAGAAGGTAAAGAGTAAGGTGGCGGGACACTATGATAGTTAGTCATAGGAGGGGATTGGACAGGAGGAACACTACAAGGAGGAATAGAATGGTTAAATGAATTGCCCCCTTGTGTCATGTTCATTTGTAGTGATGTATTAGGAACACTCATTGAAGGGATGAATGAAGAAGTCGGGTTGAATGAAGGAAGAGGATTAATTGAAGAGGAAGGATTGCCCCCATGACTGGTGATCATAGGGGGAATGTCTTGTATAGAAGTAGTCATTATGTTTGATGTAAAGGTAGGTATGCTAGCAATAGAAGTTGTCAAAGGAATAGAATGATTGACTTGAGTGGGAGGTTGTGTATAACCTAAAGTTTTGGCACAACTCTTTATAGGCATCACATTTGAATCCACAATGTGTGCAATACCACACAAAATATCAATTCCATTCTTATCACTTTGAAGCATATGTTTTAGACCCTCAATTAAAGGAAGAGCTTGACTATCGGGGTATTCTTGAGACATCCATTGTCAAAAATCGTCAAATTGGTTATCCAATTTCGCAAGTTGTTCTACAGAAACCTCATGGAGAGCTTCTTCATCATTAGGAGGATTAGAGGAATTACCCATGTCTTCGTTAGAAAGGCTATTCAAATTAGGTTCCATCTCCTCGGTAGTTAAACCTCGGAAAGACTTAATTCTATGGCTTCGTCTAATGGGAATAGTGTAAGTAGGGCTTATTGTTGTAAAACTCATGCACTAGAGAGGGAGAGAAAATTTTAAATTTAGAGGTAGCAAATTTCAGTAAAATCAGCCAATCTTCTAGATTTAAGCTGTTAAATGCAATCACGACAATCTCCCAAAATTTCGGAAAAAATGTCCAGGACTGTGGCGCTCGGAGTGCACACAGTCCTTGCAACTTTTTTTGAAATTTGCAGGGATGAAAGTTATGATGATTTTAGAGCTAATCTGAAAAAAATTGAGTGATTTTATGATCTGTAGATAGGCCAAATTAAAGTTGCAATTTCAGAATTGAACACTACCAAGATTGTCGAAAAATGCAAAATTTGAATTTTGAAAAAGAGAGGGAAACTGCAATTTTGAATTTTATGATTTTAGAGGGAATGTTAAGAGCAATGCAAGTTTTGAAAATTAAAAATTGACTCAATTTCACACAAAATTCGATTTTGAAAGCGGAAATCAAAGTTGTTGTAATTAAGCACTTAATTTCAAAAGTCACAAATTGCAAGAATTTGAATAAAGCACTGAAATTTCGAATGAATGCAAACACACTTTTCAGATTTAGGACAGTAAGAACACAATTTTGACACAAAATTTCAATTGTAACAATTTTTGAATGATTAGAAGCCTTAAACCAAGCAATCACAAGACCAACTTTGACTGTAATTTTGAAAGTGTTATAATTGACAAAATCAGCCAAAATTTTGGATTTTAGCAGAAAAATACAGTAAGATCTAGCTCCCGAAATTTCAGAAAAAATGTCGGGGACGATGGCACTCGGAGTGCACACGGTCCTCGCAACTTTTTTCCAAATTTTCAGGGATGAAAGATATTGTGATTTTATTGCGGAATCCAAAGTTACAGCTGATTTGGAGATGTTTTGATCAGTGAAATTGTCGGTCAAAGGTTAAATCAAGAAGGTTTCAAAAATTACCTGGTTTTGACACTTAACCACTTAATTTTTAGAATTAAAGCACAAATATGAATTGACAATTTGTAATAAAAGGGCAGATCTGAAACAAGCATTAACAATTAAACATTTCACAAGCTCAATTACTAAAAAGAAAATTTAGGGTTTTTATGCAATTAACCTCTAAATTTTGCAAAAGATCAAACATGGAAATGTAATCAAGGAATCCAATTTTCAGATCTAACTATGAATAATCAGAAAGGATGCTCACATTGGGTTCACCAAAATGTAAAGCGGAAAATCGATCGAACCCTAGTTGCTCTCCCCTCTTCCAACTCCAAGGAGAGAGAAGGGAGGTCGCTAGGGTTGATGGTTTTCACTTGGGAAAGACTTTACATTCAAAAGAGGGGTTGAAACCCACAAGATCCAATCCCACAAAATGCAAGATTGGATTCTAAATGAGTTTCAAGGGTTAAGACAGCAAGGCTACCCTCTTTTGTAAAGAATGTTGATAGAAGAATCAAGCTAGGAATGCATAGAAAGTGAGAAAGATTCACTTATAAACTGAGATAGGGATATAGGATGAAGCTGCGGACCTGGAATTAGCAGTAAAATGTTGATACAACACTGTCCTGCAAATTTGAGCAAAAGTTGACGGGACGATGGCGCCCCGCGTGCACACGGTCCTCCGAAAAATCCGCGAAACGAAGGGGGATCTGTTCGTCTCTGCACAAGGATTCCAGATCTTCAATTTCAACCGCGTACCTGCAACCTACACACAGAAAAGAGAAGACGATTGGGGGGTTAGGGATTAGGGGTTTGCCCTTAGGTCAAACCCCGGTTTTGGAATTAACCAAGAAATGAGAAATGCTGTAAATGTAAATGATTGTAATGTAAAACAAGTACTAATACCTTGTTGTAAGGATGTTTGTATCCTTATGTGCGAAGGTATAGATGTTGTTGTATATTCTATGTTGTATGTTGTATGTAGTATGTAGTATGTGATCTCCTCTTCAATGGTTGAATCCTTGTCTTGAATGCAACACTTAGCCTTGAATGGAGACTTAGAATGATCAATTGCTTGAAGGAATGTTTGAGTGCTTGAATGCTTGAATGTTTGAATGTTTGAGTATCGTTTCCACGCCTTTTCCGTCTTCCCTCCCCTTACCAAATGAGAGAGGAAAATTAGTTTATATACTTGCCAATTAGGGTTGATAGACTGATTTTCCCGACCTTAGGCTGACCAGGAAATGTTATTTTCCAAATTGCAAACAAAAAGACCCGAAGTCCCAAAGGAGACTGGGCCCAAAATAGGGCCAGGGACCAAGGTGCTGGGCGCCATGGTCCTGGGGGACCAAGGCACTGGGCGCCCTGGTCCCACCTCCTGAGACAGCAGGGTGCAAGGAGGATCAGGCCAGGGTGCTTGAAAAATGCAGTTTTTGGTGTCGTGGACAAGTTTTGGGGTCTCCATTCAGGTTTCGTGTTGCGTCGCCATCGTGAAGACAGAAATGCAGTCGAAATTGCAAGTGTCACAATTTTAGGATGCTACATGTCCTTATCTATTTGACAAGAGCATTTCGATGCCTCCTTTTCCTACACACTTTGTGATGCCTAAGTTTGATAAGTACAGAGGCAAAGGGGATCCTAAGGCACACATAAGATAGTTTTTCACAGCCTGCATTGAGGTAGTAGCAGAAGAGACATATTTGATGAGATTATTCCCACAAAGCTTAGGTGATCAAGCTATGGAATGGTTCTCCCAACTTCCACCTGGTATTAAGTCATGGGGTGACCTAGCAAAGGTATTTATTCAACATTTCTCCTACAATATAGAGACAGACATAGCAGTCACTACTTTATGCAACACCAAGCAAAAAGAGGGAGAGTCTTTTGCTTCATTTTTACAAAGATGGAGGAATCTAGCTAGCAGATGCTCTTGTGAAATTCCACAAAAACAAATGGTAGAGATGTTCACACAAAATGTTAACAAAGACATTGGCTATGATCTAAGGAAAGCTTGTTTGTCCACCTTCAGGGATGTTATTGAAAAAGGCTTAGCAATAGAAAAGGTCCTAATTGAGCAAGGAGTCATTAAGATATTTAAGGAGAACAAAGATGACTTAAAGGAAAAGACAAGCCAAGATTTTGGAATAAAAACAAGAACACAGTCAATGATGGTGTTGTTGATGCCAATACAGTGCGACCCAAATTCATCTTTTCGAGATCAAGTTCTACAAACAATCAAGTGAATACTCAAACAACTTCTAGATCATGAAGGAAGTACACCCCATTGGGAGAACCACTTGAGTCAGTCTTCAAAAAGCTAGTGGCGAACAAGGTAATCACAATTCCACATTTTCCTCCATATGAACCAAAGGTTAAACCAAATTGGTGGAATGATGATGAGTATTGTGAGTTTCATAAGAGAAAGGGTCATAAGATAGGAAATTATCATCGACTGAAGAACATCATACAAGATCTCATTGATAGAGGTGACATTGAGATTGAGGGACACTCATCCAATCAAGAACATGAGATGTTTAAGGAACCATTCCCAAAACATGACAAGGGAAAAGCTAAAGCCATAGATGATCAAACCAACTATACCAAAGCATCTTACAACTATGATTCAACTATCGATCACATCTCGATGGACAATTATGTCTCTACTATTATCATCAAGGACAAAACTCCTAAGAATTCTACTCAGAGACCTAAGATTGTCCTAAAAGGTGTTGGATCTTCTTCCGAACCTACCTCTAAATGTCATGTTACAACTTGTCAAGGTAAAATTACTTTGCCAGGTGCCTCCACTAAAAACACCGCTTCTTCATCAACCAAACCTGAGTATGACCTTGTAGAACAGTTAAGGAAGACACTCGCGCTCATCTCCATCCTTGAGCTTTTATGCATATCTCCTACACATAAATCCATTCTTGACAAAATCTTGAGAGAAACTACTATTCCTACTGATCTGGACGTGGACTAGTTTCAAGCCATGGTGGGATATCTGTCCATTCCACATTCCCTTACATTCATAGAAGCCAATGATGCCTCTGTAAGTCAGCCATATAATGCACCACTACATGTTGAAGCCTTCATACACAAACATCGAATAAAGCGAGTCCTGATAGATGGAGGAGCTGGTCTAAACATTTGTACATTGAGCACAATTAAACAATTGGGATATTCAGATAAAGCTGTGAATTCTACAAACAAAATTACCATCAAGGCATATGATGATGAAGAGTGTTCATCCAAAGGCACAGTCACCTTGCCTCTCAAAGTTGGGCCAATTACAAAGGATGTGGTTTGTCAAGTCCTAGACCTTGATCTCACATACAACATATTGCTAGGACATCCATGGATTCATGAGATTGGTGCAGTACCATCTACATATCATCGATGTATCAAGTTTTTGCACAATGGAGTTGAAGTGACCGTCAAAGTTGATCCTAACCCATTCATATATTGCCATAATCTGCGACCTAAATCAGAAATAACAATTCTAGCTAATCAAGAGGCTATTCCTTCATCAGCATATGTGGATCCAGAATCATTGAAAGCTTCTACATCAAAACAATTAGAGCTTAAAGAAAAGTTCAAGTTTAAAGACATGGGATGTGGTGAGTATATCTTTCATGTTGATCAACTCCCACTATCTCCTAAGACATTAAGTCGATAGGAACAATCTATAAACAATTTACAATATCAAGAAATTGGGTGTGAACCACCTAATGTTGTGGCTACTGAGTCTGAATGCAAATCTCCTCTAGCGGTGCAAGCATCTCTTGATATCAATAGTCCTAAGAGTGGTTCCAACAAAGAATCTATTGAGCGTATCACCAGCCCTCTTGAGAACTCACATAGCCTTACCATATCATCCACTCATTCCATTTCCACTCCACTCCTAGACTTGGATCAACAAGAATTACAAAAGCCCTTAGTCATTGGGGATCAAGAATCAAGCTATGAACAGAAAAATCTAAAAGTCAATAATAAAGAAAAATCCTTTAGTCCAAATCAAAATCAAAATCTATTGGACTCTGCAAAAATAAAGGTCAAGGACAAAAATACTATGAAGCAAAAAGAACAAGAGTTGATCTCCCCTAATATCAAAATAACTGGGGGCAAAAGTTCTAAAATTTCAAGTCAAAAAGCATACTTGTTGATCCTAAGTCTCCATCATGCTATCCTACTTTCACTTCTTTTCACAATCATAAGCCTTCATCACTCATCTACTTGTTCCACACATCCATCCCCTTTTGGCGATACATCATGGACCTTTAATTGAGCTTCCTCAAGGGACTTTGTTATCAAGGATGCCCAAACTTCTTCAGGTGACATGCATATGGGCCTGTGTAGTCCACACACTAGTAATTCTATCTCAGTTCCTTTATCAAGGAAGACAGTCACTCGAGCTACACATCATTCAGTCAAGGAATGATGCAACTACAATCATAAATTCATGCCTTGCACATTTGAGGTAGGTGATTTGGTTCTCAGAGAAAACCCTAAAAATTAGCAAGACAGAGAGAAGAAGGGCAAGTTCGAACCAAATTGGCTTGGTCCTTACATCATTACAACAGTATATGGATCTAGGGCATATCAGCTCTCAACTATAGAAGGTGAACCTTTGGAGGATCCTATCAACAACATGCACCTTCATAGGTTCTACACATAGCTCTTTGGAATATCCTAATTCAAAAATACAAAAAAATCAAAAAATTTCAAAAATACAAAAAAAAATAAAAAATCGTTACTTGGTGAAAACCTGGCAAACAAGCACCTTGTGACACAAAAAACATTGAAAAATCGAAAAAAGTAAAGAGAAATAATTTCATCCAATGGTGAAAACCACTTCGGTGGTGCCTTGGGAAAGTACCATGATGAAAACTGGATCACCAGCACCATGCGTAGAGACATTGCTCCTCCCTCCTTTAGGATTCACTTTCATCCTTTCACTTTGCACACACTCACGACCAATTCATACCCATTCCCATCATGGATTGTTATTGATATACCCAAGATAGGTTAGCCATTCATAATAAACCTCCCTTTCCATCCATAATAAATCAAATCCTATCTGTGGCTATGGCAAATCCTACATCTAGTGATGGGTGTGGAACTAAGAACATCACATGTTTTGAGGAGTACAGTTTCTTCCAGCTTCCTTCAGTCTATTCATGCAAAATCTGCAATAAATCAACATTTGCATCACAGATCCGCAATAAAGTTTCATCTTCTCCACAATAAAGTATCAGTTGCATGGATTCAGTCAGTTTCAGATGACATAGAAGCAACAATGGGCTTCAACAAAATCAAATCTTTCAACAGACTCAGACAACATATGGTTCAGTGCTATCTATCCTTTTTGTGAAAGTAAACATTGTGACCATAATCAAATAAGACTTATACAAGTGACAAGAGACACTAAACTTAAGGACTACAGTGGATGTTGGTGTCGAGTCTTGGTTTTCTTTTGATTTTATTTTTTGGTGACATGTCTTTTATCTTTTCCGGGATGTCTCTGACTAGAGATTCTATCTCCAGGATGTCTTTGACTAGAAAGGCGAGGATGGGGTATCATCACCTATTTGTATTTGTTGTCTGTGGATTGTCTTTTAGTAATGCTATGACGTGTCCAAGGATATGAGGACACTATGAGTCTAGTGTGAACTGGGGCATTCCTTGTTTGTGACTGTCTTATCTCCATGCAAAAAGGTACAATGAGTTTTTGGGTCAAACATATGCCTCAATTGTCATAACCTACTTGCCATAATAAAACTCAATGATGATAATGCACAAGAAGCTCTTTCACGTTCATATCTTCTATCTTTCATCCCCCTTTCTTGATTGACTTCCATTGTCCTTCTTGAGTCCACGTAGCCTGCTATCACATGACTGAGTATAATGACACACCAAAAACATTTGCATTTCATGTAGTTTGCACCTGCATTACCACATATAAGCATTTCATACATACATATAGATATCACAACTACATCACATCCTACACACAACACCTGTTAGCACAATTTACATTTGCATTATCATATTCATCTGCATTACATACATTCACATTTGCATCATGCATACACATATAAAACATAAAAGAACAAAAAAATATATTGCATTGCATCATATACATATTTGCATCCATATCATAAGCATCACATAGAAACATACATCACATAGGTATGCATGCATATAGCTTCCGCAAAGATGAATCATCTCATATATATATATAAAGTGTCATTATACAATAATGTCAAAATCATATGGCTATAATCACCCATAGGTGTCTACATCATCATACAAAATGGTACAATACTGATACATATGGAGCCCTCTACGGCTATGATGAATTCCCTTCCTCAAAGCCGGCTGGCCTCGATAGAGTCTGAGCCCTAGAAGGACCTACCCCAAGATCATCTCTCCTGGCCCCTGTGTCCCCTACAGCCACCCCTCGTGTCGCCCTATCCAAACAAAGGAACCCACTAATCACTCCTGCCAATACTACTAGTAGTGCTAATCTTATTTGTGTCATTGTGTCCCATGCCACATGTGCCACCCTCATCTCCAGTCCCACACTCATCTCAGTACATCCTTGTCTCCATCTTGATTGTAGGGTACTAACTCCCCCTCGATCAATATCCTCAGTATCCTGTATACATCCTCCAAGGTGACTGTCATCTCACCCATCAGCAAATGGAATGTGCATGTCTCAGAGTGCCATCTGTCAACAAGTGCAGTCAACAATCCCATGTTTGCCCAAAACTCAGGCACATACAAAATATGTCTCAATCCCATAGCCTCAATCGTAGCTTGGTCCTTGGTTGTCAACTCAAGTCACAACCTCTGAGTCGACGGGAATCTCTCCCGTGACTCCAGCAGAGGCAAATACTCTTGCAGTCAAGAAAATCAATCATGTCAGTCATTGTGGCATTCAATGTTCATCACAAAATGCTACTTTTTATCTAAGTGCATCTGGCTATCTATCCTAGTGACACTCACTATTCATCACAAAGTGTTGCTATCTATCCCAGTGACACTCACTATTCATCACAAAGTGTTTCTTCTACCCTAGTGGTACTCCCTATTCATCACAAAGTACTACGTGTTTTGCACTCCCTGTTCATCACAAAGTGCTCCTCACATTTGCACTCATTGTTCATCACAAAGTGCTGCTCATATTTTAGTACTCCCTATTCATCACAAAGTACTATATCTTGGTACTCACTGTTCATCACAAAGTGCCTTGATCTATCCTATCCTAGGGCCTCTACTTGAGTGAATCCTCTTGAGTAGTTTCCCAATTGGCAACGTATGTTCTATCACAGAATTGTCAATCCTAGCCCTTTTTGCTATCCTAGTCTTCCCTAGAGGACCTGCTTGAGTGTATCCTCTCAGCAACTTATCTAATCGAGAGCATATGTTCATCACAGAACTGCCGATTTGGCCTAGAAGACACAAATTCACATTTTTTGGACACAAACATGCTTTCATGACATAAACACTCTTTTAGACTGCATAGACGCACCTGGCACCAACGTAGACGTGCTTAGATGTTTTTTGACATTTTTGGACCCTAACCTAAAGCGCATTTATTACCCTATCTACCATGCATTAATGAAAACAATAAATGCATCGAAGTACGAGGAGGTTTTGTGGTACTTACTAGCTCTCTTGCCTCTGTTGGCCTCTGAAATCGGCAAACGCGGTCAAATCTATGAACCAAAGCCATCGCTGCTGACTGCTGCTACTCTATTCTCGCTCTGCACTCTGATCTCTTGGATGTGTAGATGACAATGAGGATGTATTTCCCTTATGGTCTATCTTATAGACTGCCCTAGCCCTCGTTTCCCGAGTCAGTCTTCTTTATCTTGTGACTCTGTCACTCTATCCTATCCGGTCAATCCATTCTATCCCATCTTTCTTATCAAGAGATTGTCTACGATCTTTTCAGACACATTTTCATCCAATCTCTCAAGGGGGCATATAATTCCCATCTTGGGGCAACTCTGTATCAGTTCATCTTATCTTCTTTGAAACAACGCGACAAGCCGCATTATCTCAAAGAGGGGCAAAATGTAGACACCTAAAATTGTCATATCTAATTAAATAAATATTTTATTTATTTAATTATCTAAGCCTGATTCTTCTATTAATTAAATAAATCTTTATTTATTTAATTAATTCATTTATCCTCTTCTAGCCTTATTTCTCATTTGAATAAATACATTAATTTATTTAAATTATCCTTTTCCTAAATTAAATAAATATTTATTTATTTAATTGATCTCATTTCTTCTATTAATTAAATAAATCTTTATTTATTTAATTAATTCATTAGCCTTTTTCTACCCATGACACATGTCATTCATATCTTAATTCCTACACTACCTACCTCTTTCATTATTTTATTATTTCTTCTACCTACCCTCTAATCATAGCCGACCTCCTTTTACACCTCTCAATCTTATCCCTCCATTTCACATTTGTGTCTTCTATATAAGGAGATGTTTCCTTCATTATCAAACCCTAATCAATCATCCTAATCAACCTAGCTAATCATTTTATGCACTTGACTAGACTACGATCCTACTTGCAACCACATTCCATTCTTTGTTGAGCTCTTGTGCACATAAAATCTGAGAGCAAATATATCAAGCAAGATCAATGGAGATAGGAAGAATGGAGATCAAAACCCTATTGGATATGTAATGGTATAATCTTTGTGATTTCATTTTATTTGCATTGTCTTAGGTAATCTTCATATGTTATGGTGGATCTTTGTTGTTGTTAGGCTAGGGTTTGGTGGTTGAATTCATTTAGCCTTTCAATTTTGTTATTATTGTTATCCATTTTCACCATATACAACATCAAATTACGAACCTCAAGTCAAACCTTCATGGTGGAGGGATACTGAACTTTGTGATTTCCATCAAGGGAAAGGGCATAAGACAAGCAATTGTCACAGATTGAAAGATCTTATTCAGGACCTTATTGACCGAGGTGAGATTGAAATAGAAGGACACGACCCAAAACCAACAAACAATGATCATCGCATGTTTAAAAATCCACTTCCATCACAAGATCAAAGGGGTCCTTCCACTTCAGGGCGAAACACAGATACCATTGATTATACGCGAGCCGCCTATAATTACACTATGAATCACCTATATGATGCCAGTGAACAAATTGCAACTATTACCATAAAAAATCCTAGCTCCACCTATAATGTTGTTACACATTGTGACAAGATCACCATTAAAGCAGCTCCACAAGGCACGACATCCATCCCAAAGTAGTATAACCTTTTGGAACAATTAGATAAGATGCCTGCAGTGGTATATATCTTAGAGCTATTACGCCTATCCCCATCTCATAAAACAATCTTGGATCAAGCTCTCCAAGAGGTGTCCGTACCTACAAATCTAAATATAGATCAGTTCCAAGCTATGGTTGGTAGTCTAAGATCATCACCTTGTCTCAGTTTTTCTGAAAGTGACAATACATTCTTCCAACAACCTCATAATGCCTCACTCCACATTGAAGGGTTTATCAACCAATATAGGATCAAGAAAGTCTTGATCGATAATGGAGCAAGCCTGAATATCTGTACACTACAATTGGTCATAACATTGGGATATGCCATTGAATCAGTGGATCCCCGTAAAAAGATAACAATTAAAGCCTATGATGATGCAGAGCGTTAATCGAAAGGAGTAGTTGTGCTACCAATCCGAGTGGGCCCCGTGGTGAAGCACATCATATGCCAAGTTTTAAACCTTCCTCTATCATATAATTTGTTGTTAGGAAGACCTTGGATACATGCCATGCAAGTTGTTCCTTCCACCTACCACCAGTGTATCAAGTTTCCTCATAATGGTGTAGAAATTACAATCCTAGGTGATGCAAATCCATTTGCATATTGTAACAATATCAGCCATCAACCAGAGATTATTGTTCCCAACAACAGAGAAGCTATCTCATCTACCTCATATGTAAGTCCAACCTCTCTTTCTAGTTCAAACACCACTATACCCAAGAAAGAGAAGTTCAAGATGAAAATGGATGAGGAAGGTCCTGTGGAGTATAATATTAGGCAACTCTTTTGTGTTGGACAAATGCCCACTTCTCCTAGAACTCATGGTAAACCTCAAATGTTACTACAAATTCCACTGGTCAAGCCAGCATGCACTTTGACACCTTTCATCCTTAGAAAGAGTCAAGAAGAAGAGATCAGAGATGAGGACTTAGCAAAATGGATCTATAAAGATCCTATCACCATGAACATCCCACAATCTAAGCTTCCCACAAATCAATATGGAAAAGTCCTTCTCATTATGCAAAGAATGGGTTATGATGGTCAGAGTGCTTTGGGACCTTGCAAGAAAGGACAACATGAACCGCTACAACTGAAATTAAAACCCAAAGATAACATGGGATTAGGTTTTCAAAAGGAGATCCTTCCTAAGCTCAGATTCAAAGGGAAACCCACCAAACCTCTATATCAACCTACTACAAACATAAATAGGTCACCCTTGATTATATTAGCAACACCGCAAACCACACCAATTTTTCCAATATAATGGAAAATCCTAGCAATAATATCCACAGAACCAATCATCCCACGAATCAAACCAACAACTCCATCAACAATAGCAACCACATCAACAAAACCATTAGCAGTATCAGAACCCCCAGTAGTATTGACAACACCGACAATTCCAGAAGAAGCAACAAATTCAACAATGTCGATGCTACCTGTATCGGATTCACTGAACCCTATAATCCTTCCTGCAGCACCAATCATTTCATCTACAAGGGTACATCAACCGATCACACTGGCAGTGTTTAACTCAAAGGACATCCCAGTATGGTATAGTAATTGGATACTAGAAAGTGACTCAGAGACCGACTCACATGAATGGGAATTTGATTTTGTCCAGCTTAATAGTTCAGATGAGGAAGACGCATCTCTACCTCCACCTCGCAAAGACATCCCTATTTATGGAGAAGTACAGATAAAGACCTCTTAGGTTCTTGAACTGGAAATATCTTCCACAGACCCTACGTCACATCCTACGCCTAATTCTAATAGGGATAGTACCATCAATGACCTTTCCCACAACATCTTAACCCTCACTGACACCTCTTATGAACTTAACCTGATCGATGAGGTAATGCCTATTAAACATCCTGAACTCATCGAATGGAACCAATCTAATCCCCCATGCCTTCACCAATTCCAAAATGATTAGGCGATCATTGACTTTTAGGAACTAAGGGATAACATACCAAGTGGGGATCATAAAGTTGGATTCACCATTGAACTTAATAGCACAACATACTTTGGGGCGGATGCCAAACCTTTCAACTGCAAAATATAACACTAAAACATGGATCTTCTAGTGAAAACCACACTGTGGCACTATTTGATCCCATAAAAGTAAAAAAAAAGAGCGTATCCAATGGTGAAAACATCTCTAAGGTTCCTGAGGATGAAAGGTTTGACATCCTCCTTCTAGTACACAGCAGGAATGATCAACAATCCTTATTGAAGAAACAAAAGAATTTAACGTGGGGACTCCTAAAACTCCTCACCACATACATCTGGCATCTCTTTTAACTCCAGAGGAAAAACCTAAGTTTGTAGAGTTCTTCTAGAAGTGTCAGATCAATTTTGCATGGTCATATGCAAACATTCCTAGTCTTGATCCTGATTTAGTCATGCATCACCTCACTGTTGCCGAAGGAGCGAAGCTTGTCAAATAGAAGCTTCACAAGATGCACCCCCAAATTGCGATGTTAGTCAAAGCAAAACTTAAGAAACTCCTGGATGTTGGTTTTATTAGGCCAATTGATTATGTAGATTGGATATCCAACATTGTGCCTGTCGACAAACCCAATGGGGGCATCCATATCTGTACTGACTTCAGAGATCTAAACAAGGCATGTCCTAAAGATGACTTCCCCCTACCAAACATTGACATAATAGTTGACCTAATAGTAGGACATGCCATGCTTTCTCTCATGGATAGCTTTTTAGGGTACAACCAGATAAAGATCGCACCAGAGGATCAACATAAGATAGCCTTCACATGTCCATGGGGAACATACTGTTGGAATGTAATGCCTTTCAGAATAAAGAATGCAGGGCCAACATATCAAAGAGCAATGACAACCATCTTTCATGATATGATGCATACCATAATGGAAGATTATGTTGATGACTTGTTGGTAAAATCACTAACAAGAGAATGTCATCTAGAAATATTAGAGAAAATCTTTGACAGACTAGAACAATATCATGTTTGACTCAACCCAAAGAAATGTGTCTTTGGAGTAACCTCAGGGAAACTTCTAGGATACATTGTTTCAAGAAAAGGAATTGAGGTCAATCCTGCAAAGGTCAAAGCAATCATAGACATGCCACCTCCAAAGAATATCAGTCAGCTAAGGACATTACAAGGGTGGCTACAATCCATCCAAAGATTCATTGCACAACTAGCAGATAAATGTCACCCCTTTACACACCTATTACACAAAAACATCCACTTTTAATGGGATACCAGATGCCAGAAAGCATTCCAGATGCTTAAAAATTATCTCATGAATACACCATTGCTAATTCCACTAGATTCGAGTAAGCCTCTATTGCTCTATATTTCTGCAACAAATACGACATTAGGAGTGCTATTGGCTCAACACAATGCAGAAGGGAAAGAATGTGTTGTTTACTACATCTCTCACACATTGGTCGGCTATGAACTCAATTACACACCTACTGAGTGAGCTTGCATAGCAGTAATCTTGGCAACCACTAAACTGAGGCACTATCTGTTAACACATAAAATATAACTCATTGCCAATATCGATCCACTAGAATACTTACTCAACAAAGCAGCATTGGTTGGCTGCTTGGCCAAATGGGTGATGATTCTAAGTGAATTTGACATCGAGTATGTGGACATTAAGGATATAAAGGGTCAAGTTATTGCAGATCAGTTGGTCGATGCACCACTCATAGGCGATCATCATCTCATTTCCAATTTTCCAGATGAAGAGATATTCATGATCACCACAACACAACCATGGAAACTATACTTTGATGGTTCATACACTAGGCATGGCTTAGGGGCAGGCATTCTGTTTATCACACCTCAAGGTGATAGCATCCTGAAGTCTTACAGGCTCACATTTCCATGCATGAACAACATAGTTGAGTATGAGGCCTTGATCATAGGACTCTGACTAGCCATATAATGGAAATTGAAAGAGTTACAGATATATGGCAACTCCCAACTGGTCATCTGACAAGTAACTAATGAATATCAGACCAAGGATGATAAACTCATGTCATACAAATGAATGGTGGACAATTTAAAGACATCATTTACTACTATCACCTTTGAGCAGATACCCAGAGATCAGAATCATGTTGTCGATGCCATGGCTACAATTGCATGTCTCCTAGATCTTCCACATAATTCAACATGCTATGAGTTCTTGGTAGAACAACTTTGGATTCCTGCTTATGATATCCCCAAATCCAAGATGATATGTCATCTGATAGGTTTTGAATCCCTATGGTACGGTGAGTTCTCCACCTATCTACGCAATCACACACTTCCTCCTAACCAATCAAATAACCAACGTAAAACTTTCATTCGCCAAACCGCTCGATATACCATCATTGTTGAAACCTTATACCAACACAGTCTTGATGGTACTCTCCTTCAATTTTTGAAACAGGATGAGATAACAAAGGCCTTGGAAGAATTACACGAAGGAATTTATGAAACTCGCGCAAGCAGACCTTCACTAGCCAAGAAGATCATACGAGCTGGATACTATTGGCCATACATGGAAAAAGACTCCTATTATTTTATCAGAAAATGCAAGAAATGCCAAGTTCATGGGGACCTGATAAATGCACTAGCACAAGAATTACAACCAATCACAACACCATGGCCCTTTTGTCAATGGGGACTTGACCTTGTGGGTAAAATTCATCCATCTTCATCCAACGACCATAAATTCATTATTACCGCCACTGAATACTTCACAAAGTGGATTGAAGTTGTTCCACTTACCCAAGTCACCAGCAAGTAGATCGCCTCATTCATCCTTAATTACATCATCTTCCAGTATGGTGTACCCATGTCCATCATCATAGATAACGGTCTTCCTTTCAAAAATTAGGATGTCCATGAGCTTTGTGAGCAGTTTCACATCCAACACCACTTTTCCACTCCCTATTACCCACAAGGAAATGGTCAAGCTGAAGCATCAAATAAAAACATATTGAGAATCCTCAAGAAGACAGTCAATGATGTCGGTCGTGATTGGCACATTCAATTGAATCCAACACTATGGGTGTATCGAACTAGCATTCGAACCCCTACAGGCGCAACTCCCTACTCACTAGTCCATGGAGCAGAAGCTATCTTACCTATCAAGGTCAAGATACCATCTCTATAGGTTTCCTTGCATAATTTGATAGATGATGAAGCATACTGAGTATCATGTTTTCAAGACTTGGAGCTACTTGATGAGAAATGACAAGATGCATACAATCACCTCAAAGTCTATCAGCAGTGCATGAGCAGAAGCTATAATAATCGACTTAGACCTCATACATTTGAGGTAGGTGATCTTGTTCTCTAAGAGAATCCTTGTAACCAACCAAACAGAGAACATTAGGGAAATTTTGAATCAAACTGGTTGGGTCCATATGTTATCACTGTTGTATTTGGGTCTGGGGCATATCAATTGGCTACTTCAGAAGGAGACCCACTAGCAAATCCGATCAACAACATGCACCTCAAATGGTTTTATACATGAGCTGTACAGAGCATCAGGCTCCCATACATATAAGAAAAAAAACCAAAAACATTTAGATAATTGTCCTAAAGAAAATACAAAAAAATGAAAATAGTAAAGAAAACTCATGCATCCAAACGATGAACAACCACTCTGGTGGCACCTTGGGTAAGTGCGATGGTGAAAACCTGGCAAAAAGGCACCACTCATAAAGGCTATGGCTCCATTGTCTTTCAGACTTGTTGTGATCACATTCATTTCATCCATTCATCCATCAATCAAAGCCATGGCTTGTTATTAATCTGCAATCAAGGATACTACTTCATGCGTCTTGCATCCTGCTTTTCCATAGTCATGTCTAAACTGGGGGCAATGCCCTTCATCTGTTTGATGGAAGTGGATTCTACATTACTGATGATTCATTAAGTTCTTCATTCAAAATTGTCTCACAAAATACCAAAAACATTCAAAACACGCATAAAAATCCAAAAAAACATTCGGAAAACTATCTCACAAAATACCAAAAACATTCAAAACAATCACAAAATCGCAAAAACATTCAAAAAAACTCACAAAAGCAAAACAAACATCAGAAAACATCAAAAATCAATCAAAAACATGGAAACACCTTGTACATACGCATCCAAGAAGATACCAAACAAACATTGTGAAATACTCAAACGATGATCACTTATCATACCAACCAAACAATCAACATTGACATGCCAACTATCTTAACAAGGATGCATCCTTCCTTACTAAAACAAAGACAAGATAACATTTTCTTTAACAAGAAAATTTTGTTTAAGCTATCAAGTACTTGGTCAATTTGATACATTATTTATTTATTTATATCAGGTTCTTATGCTACTCCAGGATATCCACAAGTGATTAGAGTGGCCATGATGGTTCCTAAGTATCGTTTCTATTTGCTTATCTTCTATGAATTATTCCAATGAAGTTCTATGGCATGTACTAATGGTGTCTATGTGGGAAGTTCACTAAGCTATGTGATCTTATGCAAAATATAGTCATGGATCACTATGGCTTACTGACTACAGCGTATACCTTGACCATATGAACATGAACCATTATGGAGGGTCCATATTCTTTATTATTTATTTATGCTACTTTTTTGCAAGTACAATGCTCTATCCTTGGTTCCTACTGCCTCATCCAAGACTAATACTACCATGCTCAATGATGAAAATAAAGCACCATGGATCTTCATTCCATCTCATCTGTTTATATTGCATTCTGTTGCATATCACCCATCCATTTAATCATTCATCATTCATATGCATGGTTTTGTATGCAAGTGTGAACAAGATTAATATAAGAAGTTGTTTGAAAAATGAATTGGTCTTGGATACAAATAATGACAAAGTTCTCTGATACATCATTAGTGCATCATGCAAAGTCTAAACAACCTTGCATTTATCTATCATGACCACATCATCATTTCATTACATTTAGTTTCAATTAAATACACCTAGCTCATTATCATATGCTTGCATATAGGTTTATTAACTTTATTTTTATCCATTCATTAGAGTGCATTTCATATCATTTAGTTGCATTTAAATACATATAGTTCATTATTAGGTACTTGTATTAGTATCATTACATCATTGCAAACTCATGACATTTAGATTCATTTATATGAAAAATTCTCATCATTGCATTTATTACCATTATTAGCCATTATTGTGCATTCATTAAGTATCATTTACACTCATCATTTATCATCATTTTAACCTGTTTCCCATACATTTGTTTAGATTTCCATAGTTGCATGTATTTATTTATCTATCCACAAGTTAAGTGCATTCATTTATCCATCTAGTATAGTCTTATATTCATTCATTTCATCTTACAACAAATTTCATTTAAGATTCATTAGAATGCATTCATTATCTTTTTTAATTGCATTAAGGTGCAGTTATTCATTACCCATGAGTTGCATTATCATTACATTATCATTTCACTTAGCTATATTTTATCAACATTTAGATCATCACAAATAGCACCATTTGCTTCAACATTGGTTTATAAATTTTACATATGCATTCATTTAGAAATCATCATATAAGCATTTGTTCATCCATATTGCATTCATTTTAACCATCTAGATACATTTACATAAATCATTCATACATTGCATCAAACATCATTGTATATCATCATCTCATCATCTAATCGACATAAAGCACAAGTACTGTCTATATCATCATTAGGATCATTTCATTATGCATACATCATCATCATAGTAGTACATACATAAAACATTACACCAACAAATCATGTATATAAACTTGCATCCACATATTAGTACCACATTCATAGACATGAATATATAGACATTATAAAACATACATGTAGCCATCATATAGGAATCATCTTATCAACACATACATCTAGAAAGTAATAAATCATAAGATCATCATCCTGTATAAATCCATACATATCATCACAAAATATGGGATCTCCTCATATATATCATATCATATCACCAAAAACATACATGTATCAGAGTACAATGAAGTCCAAAATATCAGCTACCAAGAGCCATCCAAGACATAGTCCAAAAATAATAAATATGATAACATACAAAATTCTCTCTCAGATGCCACTTTGACTAGATGCTGCACCACCTACACCACCATCACCACCTACTCCCCCACTACCCCCTACACCACCTGACCTATCTCACCATGGAGGACCCATCACACCACCACTGCTCTGCATCCTCTGAGACCGCTCTGATCTCGCTTGCCACATCTAGGAATAGCTCAGTTCTCACTGACTAGCTGGCACCACCTGCTCATATAACCCTCACCAATACTCTATCTCAGCCTGTGCTCATCGAATCTCCCTCATCACCTCCCTAGTAGGACCTTGTGCTCCTACTCCAACCTGAACTCTCTTCTATAGCTCTGCTAATCTCTCCACTGCATCATCTCTCTCCTATAGCACTACGGTCAACTCTAACTCTTGTGCAAACAACTGCACATCTCTAGCTGCCACCTCTACCTCCATATCCTCTAGTCAAGTATGTAAAACTAGTATCATATGATCTCATAGATCTCCACCACCTATAGCTCCCTCCCCTATATCCATAGGTGCCTCTCTAGTGGCTCCCTCCCTTGTCTCCATAGGTACCTATCCCTCCCTTGCATCCCTGCCACCTAATCTAATGCCTCCCTGCATCAAAGGACCATGTGATAGCTATAATGGCTGACCACCTCTCCCTCTCTGCTATAATTGTCCACCACCCCCACCTCCACCTCCGAATCCACCACCTCCTCCAAAACCCCCACCCCCTCCTCCTCCTCCTCCTCCTCCTCCATCACCACCTCCTCCATCCCCACCACCACCATATCCTCTCCCTCATCCACCTACACAACCTCCTCTCCTCCTCTATCTCTATCTCCCCTCCTCCTCGAAGGAAGGAATAGGCTCTACTAGATCGGATATCCAAGGAATCAGATTGCGATGATATATTGTGTATACTCCTCTGTAACCCCTGTATCTACCATCCCCAACCTCATCTGTCATGGTCTCGATTGTAGCATGCAGAAATCTACCAAAGCCTAATCATAGGGTAATACTGGCCCCCATAAGAACCTCTCTTGTACCACCCGTGCATACTCTCCCGATCCACTAGGCAATCCCTGCCTCCACCCAAACTATCTCAGTACTCTCCCCGGAAGCTATCTCTCCAAATTGTAGGTTGTCCTACCAATGAGGTATCATGTCATGAACACATATGGAAAGGCCTCTACATCATCCTCCTAGGGCTCACACTCAATGTACAACCTCCAGATAACAGTATCTAAATCATCCAATGTCTGCTTCCACCACTCTAACTTCCCCAAGTGGGGCTGACTCATCATACCTCCATACATGTATACATACGGCTGGTCCACTGCTCTGAATCTCAGACTCATGGGTCATGTCACAGGGAGGTGCTCCCACACCCAAACATGAAGTAGAGTGATCCCTACTCCTAATGAGCTCACCTCTCAGTATACTACCTCATGTACCTCCCAATATAAGTGCAAAATTATGCACGGTCCCCATGCAAACTAGGTCCCCTCTGTCATCATCTACTCGATCACCTGACCCCAACCAATAGCTAGTCCAAGTGATAATCGATCTAGACATAGAAGTCCCCCAACAATACCTGATAAAATAGATGGTAGTGGCTCATACAAAGCAGTTATATCCTCCCATGCTATCAAGCCATCATGAATAAATACATCTTCATCAAAAAAATCTTTGTACTACTGTTGTCCCCCATGCTCAGTCATACGTCACAAGCTCTCCTCAAATAGGAATGTGTAGGATGCACCATACATCCTCCAATGTAACCATCATCTCCCCCTACGCTAAGTGAAATGTGCATGTCTCACTATGCCACCACTCTGCCAATGTTGTGATCAACATGTTGTGATCAACCCATGATTCATCCAAATCATGGGCATATACATAACATCATATAGGTCTGTCATTGCAATGGAATCCACCTCGGCCTCTGTCAATTGATTGCACAACATCTGTGTGGCTGGATGCCTCTCGCGCATCTATAAGATGCAAATATCCTCCTACACACGTGCATCAACCATCATCATTGGTTCTTTTGTTTCAAACTTTCTTAAGTTTAAACCTAGACTATCAACAGATACTTTGATCAAGTAGCTTCGGGTCTCAATAGGTAAGCAATCATGGCACACCTAGACTACAACAAAAATTTATCCTAATGACCTAAGTCTCGTCAGGGCTGCTATGGTTCAAAACAACTCTCAAAATCACATCTCCATCCATCCATCGTTGGCATCAAGAGATTCTTTTTCAAACACACTGGGGCATCTACCTTCCTAAACAAAAGCACTACTCTGCACATAATAGCGCTAATATTCTGACAACTGCACTAAATCCACTACCCAATAGTGCTAAACCAATAATAGCACTAAATCAATTATACAATAGCACCACATCAAAACAAAAGCACTACAAGCCATACTCACTAGCATTACAAGCACAACCATGCTAAAACAACTATACCATAGCGCTAGACTTGACAAAAGTGCTAAAACCACTATGCAAAAGCGCTATAGTGGCACAATAGCACTAAATAAATTGACAACAACACCAAAACACAATTTTAGCGCTATTGTTCTGACTCAACTTGGACACACTTAAAAACCTATCAAAAAGGCATGAAACTCAAAAATTCACATTCACATACCGCTGGTCCATAGTCATCTGGCTGTTGGAATTGATGAACTCGCTCTAGCCGATGATCTGCTATGGGAACCGACATCCTGACTGTTGCTTGCTCTTTCAAAAGGTCACTATCAAAGCTCTGGAATCAATATGGAGACAAATGTAAAAGAGCCTGTTTTCACCCCTTCCCCTCATAGATACTCTTTGTCGTAACCCTAATTTTACCTTGCTCACCACCGTGGTCCCCGTGAACTTCCTGTGCCTTCTATTTCTCCTTTTTATCTCTGATTTCTTCTATTTTTTCACCAGTATTGCTCAATTCTTCTCTTCTATCACCCCGCCAATTTTCATTCTTTTTCGAGAGATCACCCGATTTTTTGAAAAAAAATTCAGCCCATCTCTCGAGGGAACATGCCACCCATTAAATTAACATTTTATGGGGCATATTTCTTCACACCTATTTTTCTTTCTTTAAAACAACGCGATAAACCGCATCGTCTCAAAGAGGGGCAAATGTAGTCACATAAATCTATCCATTTTAATTAAATAAATATTTGCTATTTATTTGATTAAAAACCTAGTAGCCATCATTTAATTAAATTAATATTTAATTAATTCATCTTCAAACATTCTCCTATTAATTAAATAAATTATTTAATTTATTTTAATTCATTCATTAAACCAAATTCACAATCAATTAAATGAATAAATTTTATTTATTTCATTTAACCCCCTTTACTCTTTTAAATAAATTAAATAAAACATTTATTTAAATCATTAAAATCCCCCACTTGCATTCTCCTAAAAATGTAACTTGCAACCTGTTTGTTGAAATAAATGAATTTTATTTTAATAAAAATCATATTCTCCCTCAACCACCAAACCCACTTGCAATCCTAATCCCCTTCTAGATTCTTCTAACCCCTTCCTAATTATCCTAATCCATCCCCTAAATATTGTCACATTCCTAAGCAACTTGGAGTCACTTCTCAAAGACTCCAAAGTCTTTGAAAAGCATTAAATGCTTTATGTGTCCAACAAGCTAACCTCTAAAGTCTTCCAAACCACTAATGGCTCTTACATGACCATTAATGGCTCTTACATGACTATTTATGGTTAAATCCACTTGTACCCATGGTTAGGGACTTTGACCCCTAACTCAACCCTCATGTGACCCAAGTGTCTTCTCAAGCATTTATTGCTTTGACCATGGTTATCCTCACTAACTCTTGCACAAGAGTTTATGCATTGGATAAAGGCATTATTCTTTGAATAATGAACTTATTCACTCAACGTAACCTTAACCTTACCTCCCAGGTTAACCCTCATGTCATGTCAAGCATTTAATGCTTCTTCCCTCTCCTTTCAACCCATCTCATGTTGACACTTGTCATCCTAGGATTGGGTTGAAAGTCCTCACATAGATCATAAACCATTCAATCATTACCCTTGTTGAGATTACTCAATCTCAACCATCCATTGCTCTATTTTTCCTATAAATAGAGCTCACATTCCTCATTTATAAATCTTCAAGCATTTTAGCATTCTTAGCTATAATCCAGAAAACTTGCAAGCATTTATATTATAGCCATTTTTAGAGAGCATTTGCATATTAACTATTTTGTTTTAAAATCAACACTAGCTAATTAGGAAATCTCTTATTTTTAGCTCTTTTTCATTTGCATATCATTTTTAGATTAATCATCTTTTATCTTGAATCTCCATGAGGCATCCATAGTGCAAAAAGCTGCCGAGAGCTACACTAATTTGGAACTTGGAGAGGAGAGGAACAAGGGAGGAAGAGCTACAAGCATGGTAGAAGACATTTGGAGATGTCTTCTTGCATTCATTTTCATAGTTAAATGCTTTACTCTGTTTTTAGTGTCTCTCTTGGTATGCCTGCTTAGACTAGTTTTTGGTTGATTAACGCTAACATTTCTCTTGCTTTCTTGTGTTTTTTTGTGTTATACGACCACAAGTTTTAGTCTAACATTACCCCATTTCGCAGAGCATTAGGTGGAATACCAAACATCAAAATAATTGACAACTTACCACCGCCCTTGGATACCACACTGACACATATTATTGATACACCGCTCTACTGAAAATGTGGACATAACACATGATGACACTAACCCCAATTCAAAAATTCTATTTACCATGAATGTTGATACTCAAGAAGTGAACATTATCATGGACAAAAACAACACAGAGGTACATGATGATATTGTTGGCAGTGGAAACATTGTTGAGCAACCGACAGAAAATGTAGAGGTTGAAATGCTTACAGAGAAAACAAAGCACACAGAGAAACCTTTGGACAGTGGAATGAATACTGGTAGTTTAGATGCTGGCACTAAGAAACTAACAGAGACAGAGATACTGATAGCTGATAACATAGAGAAACCAACAGAGAAACTGACAGAGGCACAGGTACATGTTGAGATAGAAAATATGGTAATCACTGAGAAACCCAAACCACTACAGGTGGAAACACAAACTCAAATTGATCCACCGAAGGTTGATACAAGCAAATTGGTAACAAATATTGGAAGCATTGAAATAATAAAGGCAGTTGGTCAGACATCTGAATTCAAACCTACTAATGTGATAGAGGTACTTCTGGACTCAATTAAGATGATAACTTATTGTAATGCATTGGCCAACAAGGCAATTGATGATACAATACCTATTCTTAAGATGATTGCACCAAAATGCAATGTAGATAATGTAAAGGATTCTTTAGGACAGTTAGACACATTGTCTAAATTTATTGTTGGAAATGTAATAATAGTGGATAAGGTAAATGAGGATACATTCAAAGAGAAAATGGAAAAAGAAAAAGAAAAATTCTTTGAGGAGACAATAAATAAGTGCACTGAGCATATTAACACACTTCTACCAGCACAACAATTTTGGAGTATAAGGAACTGTATAGAGAAACATGCAAGCCACATCTGTTGACCCAGGACATTGAAAAAGAGATAACCAAAGTACAGAAAGAAATTGATGATATAGCTGATAACATCATTGGTTCATCTGAACCTATATCAGTTATTGAGCAAGACATAGTGGGATTTGAGGAAACGTTGGAGAAATTTGAGAAGGAAAAAGCAAGGATCAAGGCAAATGCTAGAGAGCTAAAGAATAAACTTAGTCCTAAACTGGATAACCTTATCTCTCTAAGAAATGAGATCTCTAAGACATTAATTCAAGGAGAAATATCACTGGAGGAGCATATGCATCATCTCACCGACATGATCCAATGAATTGAGGCAACCATGAATGATAGCAATAGAGTCATGTAGAGTTTAAACTTGGTTTTGGCTGATATATTTCAGATTGTAACCAACCGGTTACAAACTTTAAGGTGAAATTTTGCACTTGTTTGACAATTTTTGACAACCTTTGTCATTGATGTCAAAGGGGGAGTAGTGGACAGAGAAAAACAACTATTTAGAGAAGATCATCTACTTAGGGGGGGCACATCTTTTTGGTAAATTTTTGGACTTTATTTTTCGAAACAGTTTTTGGATTTTTCTCATGAGTGTTGCCATCAATGCCAAAGGGGGAGATTGTTGGAATTCTACACTCTAGTGAGAAATGATGGTGTTGTCATTGATGGAAACCTACCAGAAATCTACTGGAAACCTTTAGGAAACCACCCAACATTCACCTGGTAAACCACCGACAGGCACCAGCATCGGCAGACACTTCACCGACAGCAACAACAATGCGTAGCGACGCCCCAAACTACAGGAATAAACTTTGTTTATTGTATGTAATTGTAAATATCTTTTGTAAAGCCAACATGGCATATTGTAATAGACTCATATATGTATGAGATCTTGTAAATCATTTTGACAGAGGATGATATAGATATGGAATAGGAGATGAGATAGGAATGAGCGAATTATAAAGGCAGATCTTGTATAAGGTTTATGGTTATAGTATGAGCTTAAACCGGTACTAAAGCTGACATAGTTGATGCTGATTTGAAGCACTACATTGTATTGGATTTTCATAATCCATTTTGTAGATTGAGCAATGAGCTCTAGGTAGTTGGCCTTCCTGCATGTGCAGGCCCCTCATTGTAAGTAATATTTATTCATTGGCCACTGAGTGAATATTGTGGGTCACAAATCCCATTGAGGTTTTTCCCACACTAGGTTTCCTCATTAAACATCTTGTGTTATGGTGTCTTTTCTATGCTATCTTTATTGTTCCTATTTACTGCATTAATTCTTATTTACCAGTACATTATTTTGGAATGCAAAATACTTAATAAGGTTAAATGGGTAAGTGCACCAAGTTGTACCAAAAAGGTGCCACTTTTTATCTTTTCATAAAAATGCGTCATTGGCATGAAAAGGTCATCCAAACCTATGGGTTGGATGCCCAAGGCAAATCCAACCCAAAGGGTTGGTATTCTCCTAAGCAAACCATTTGGAGAGTGCCAAATATGGTGCTCACCAAATGCAAAATTTTAAATTTTCACATTTGGCGCAAACCATTTGGAGAGTGCCAAATATGGTGCTCACCAAATGCAAAATTTTAAATTTTCACATTTGGCGCTTGCCAAATGCAAAATTTTGAATTTTCACATTTGGTGCTCGCCAAATGTGAAAAGTCATTTTTTTTGCATTTGGTGAGTGCCAAATTTGGCACGCGCCAAATGTTTTGCATTGTCTAATGTGAAGGTTTTGTGAGTGTGTAGATTTTCCAATCTGGGCAGAAGTTATATCCACCCTCGAAGGAGAATATATATATAAAATATAACATTTAAGTATAGCTCTATAGGACTTATAATGTAGATTATAGTTTTTAGAGGATCATATAAAATTTCAGACTTAGTCAAATTTCAATAATCAACATGTTCTTAGTGGCATTCTTTAGCTATGTATCTCACTCTTTTTATCTTCCCCAAACTCTAGACCTATCTCTTTCCCTCTCTTGTCTCTCTCACTTCTCTATCCTTGACTCTCTCCCTCTCTCCTCTCTCTCACTCTCTTATTGTTTCTCTCCCCTCCCACTCCTTTCTCTTGGTCACTACCTATCCCTTTTATCCTCTCTCTCCCCATATCTAGGTTTGTCCCTCCCTCCCTATTCACCTCATTGCCTCTCACTCCCTATATTATTACCCACCTTTCTTTCCCCTTCTAGGTTTCTCACTTATCTAATTGTCCACCCTCTAGTTCTCTCCCTCCTTCTCCACCTTTCTCTCCCTTCTCCTTACCTCTATCTATTTATGCACTCTCTTCCTCTCTTCTCTCTCTCTCTCCAAACCTATCTATCTCCTCATTCTCTACGTCTCTCACCTCCTCCATGTCTACCTATCTATCCATCTCCTCTTACTCATCTCTTTGTTCTTCTATCTCTTCTATTATCCCTCCCTCCTCTCTCTAAGTCTCTACCTTCCTTTCTTCCTCTCTCCCTCTCTGTCTCCCTCTCCCACTCTCTCATCTTCTATCTTCCTCTCTTATTCCCTATCTTCATTGTCTAGGTCATTACCTCTCCATCCCACCCTCTCTCCCCTCTCTAGGTTTCTCCCTCCCTTCCTCTCCACCTATCTACCTTTGCATATAGGTCTTGTTACCCACCTCTCTTTATCCCCCTCTATCTATCTCACTATGTGGCCATCTAGGTCTCTCACATATCTATATGCCCCCTCTATAGTTCTCTTTGTCCCTCTCTACCTCTCTCTCCCTCCTCCTTAACCCTGTCCGTTTATGAAATCCCTCCTTTTCTCTCCTTCTCCCCTAGCCTCTTTATCTCCTCCTTTCATAGGTCTCTCCCTCCCTCCATGTCTACCTCTCCATCCATCCCCTCTTACTTCTCTCTTTGTTCTTCTATCTCTTCTCTTCTCCCTCCCTCCCCTTTCTAGGTCTCTCCCTTCATTTCTTCCCCTCTCCCTCTCTACCTCCCCATCCATACATACCCCCATATATATCTCACTTCCCCACTTTTTAATTCTCTTCCTCTTTTATTCTCTCTCTCTACATTCTAGGTCATCAACTCTCTCTCACCTCTCTAGGTTTATCACTTCCTTCTTCTCCACCTATCTACCTCTGCATCATGTCTCATTACTCACCTCTCTCTCTCCCCCTCTATCTATCTCATTCCTCTCTCCTATCATCTAGGTATGTCACCTCTCTTTCCCAATATAGTTCTCTCACCTATCTATTTGTCCCCTCTATCTCCCTCCCTCTTTACCCCTATTTATTTTTTAACTCTCTCCTCCTCTTCTATTTTTCCCCTCACTTCTCTATCTTCTCCTTCCCCAGGTCTTCTAGTCCCTCCATGTCTACCTCTCCCTCAATCCCCTCATACTCTTCTCTCTCTTTATTCTTTCATCTCTCCTCTTATTCCTCCCTCTCATTTATAGGCATCTTCATTCTTTTCTTCCCCTCTCCCTCTCTATCTCCCTCTCCCTCCTTATCCCCATATCTCTCTCCCTTCCCTACTAGTTCTTATTCTCTCTTTACCATCTACATCATCAACTTTCCATCACACCCTCTCTACCCCTCTCTAGGTTTCTCCCTCATTCCCTCTCCACCTCTCTACATCTCCATCCATATCTCATTACCAACCTCTCTTTATCCCCCTCCATCTATCTCAACCCCCTCTCTCTCATCCTATCTAGGTCTCTCATGCCTCTCTCCCCCTCTAGGTATCTTATATCTCTATATAACCCATCTAGGTGTGTGAATGAGCATGGTGGGTCATATGACCCCTTAGGAGACCATTACTATCTATATTAGGACACCATATGACTTCTTAGGACAACATATGGCATCATTACAAGTCATATGGTGTGCTAAGGGGTCATATGATGTCGTTGTGGGTCATATGGTGTCCTAAGGGGTCATATGGTGTTCTATGACCCCTTAGGATACCATATGATCGCTTAGAACACCATATGAGCCCTAACGACACCATATAGTGTCCTAAGGGGTCATATGGTGTCCTAAGGGGTCATATGGTTTCCTAAGGGGTCATTTGGTGTTTTATGACCCCTAAGGACATCATATGACCCCTTAGGACACCATATGACTCCTAATGACACCATATGACCCATAATGACACCATATAGTGTCCTAAGGGATCATATGGTGTTCTATGACCCCTTACGACACCATATGGTGTCATTAGGGGTCATATGTTGTCCTAAGGGGTCATATGGTGTCGTTAGGGGTCATATGTTGTCCTAAGGGGTCATATGGTGCCCCAATGGGTCATAGAATACCATATAATCGCTTAGGACACCACATGATCCCTAATGAGACCATATGACCCCTTAGGACACCATATGACCCCTAACGACACCATATTATGTCTTGAGGGGTCATATGCTATCACAAGTGGTCATTTCATGTACTAAGATGTTAAAAGGGGTCATATGGTCTCTTAGGGGGTCATAGAACACCATATGACCCCTCAAGTCACCATATGACCCCTTAGGAGATCATATGGTGTCGTTAGGGTTCATATGGTGTCCTAAGGGGTGATATGGTGTCTTAAGGGGTCATAAAACACCAAATGTCCCCTTAGGCCACCATACGACCCCTTAGGACACCATATGGTGTCATTAGGGCTCCTATGGTCTTCTAAGAGATCATATGGTATCCTAAGAGGTCATAGAACACCATATGACCCCTTAGGACTCCATATGACCCCTAACAACACCATATGGTGTCATTAGGGGTCATATGGTGTCCTAAGGGGTCATATGGTGTCGTTAGGGTTCATATGGTGTCCTAAGGGGTCATATGGTTCCCTAATGGGTCATAGAATATCATATGACCCCTTAGGACATCATATGATCCCTAACAATACCATATTACCCCTTAGGATACCATATGACCCCTAACGACACCATATATTGTGTCTTGAGGGGTCATATTGTGTCACAAGTAGTCATGTCATTTACTAGGCTATTAAAAGGGATCATATGGTATCCTAGTGAGTCATAGAACACCATATGACCCCTTAGGACATCATATGGCCCCTTAGGACATCATATGGTGTCATTAGGGGTCATATGGTGTCCTAAGGGGTCATATGGTATCGTTAGGGGTCATATAGTGTCCTAAGGGGTCATGTGGTATTCTATGACCCATTAGGATGCCATATGACCCCTTAGGACACCATATGACCCCTAACGACACCATATGGTGTTGTTAGGAGTCATATGGTGATGTTAGGGGTCATATGGTGTCATAAGAGGTCATAGAATACCATATGACCCCTTAGGAAACCATATGACCCTTTAGGACACCATATGACATGTCCTAAGGGGTCATATGGTGTCTCAAGGGGTCATAAAACACCATATGAACCCTAAGGGAACCATATGACCCCTTATGATACCATATGGTGTCATTAGGGGTCATATGATGTCCTAGGGGGTCATAGAACACTATATGACCCCTTAGGACACAATATGACCCCTAACGACACCATATGACCCCTCAAGACACCATATGGTGGTCTTAGGGGTCATATGGTGTCCTAAGGGGTCATAAAACACCTTATGACCCCTTAGACACCATATGACCCCTTAGGAAATCATATGACCCCTTAGGACACCATATGGTGACGTTAGGGGTTATATGGTGTCCTAAGGGATCATAGAATACCATATGACCCCTTAGGACACCATATGACATGTCATAAGGAGTCATATGGTATCTCAAGGGGTCACCCCTTAGGACACCATATGGTGTTGTTAGGGGTCATATTATGTCCTAAGGGGTCATAGAACACCATATGACCCCTTAGGACACAATATGACCCCTAACGACACCATATGACACATTAGGATACCATATGCTGGTCTTAGGGGTCATATGGTATCCCAAGGAGTCATAGAAAACCATATGACCCCTTATGACACCATATGACCCCTAACGATACCATATGGTGTCATTAGGGATCATATGGTGTCCTAAGGGGTCATATGGCATCCTAATGGGTCATAGAATACCATATGACCCGTTAGGACACCATATGACCCCTAAGACCACCATATGGTGTCCCGAGGTGTCATATGGTGTCATTGGGGATCATATGGTGTCGTTAGGGGTCATATTGTGTCCTAAGGGGTCATATGGTGTTCTATGACCCCTTAGGACACCATATGACCCCTAATGACACCATATGGTGTCCTAAGGGGTCATATGGTGTCCTAAGGGGTCATATGGTGTCCTTAGGGGTTATATGGTGTTCTATGACCCCTTGAGAAACCATATGACTCCTTAGGACATGTCATATGGTGTCCTAAGGGGTGATATGGTATTCTATGACCCCTTAGGACAACATATAACCCTAACGTCACCATATGGTGTCCTAAGGGGTCATAAGGTGTTATATGACCCCTTAGGACACCATATGACCCGTAAGACCACTATATGATGTCCTGAGGGGTCATATGGCATTGTTAGGGGTCATATGGTGTCGTTAGGGGTCATATTGTGTCCTAAGGTGTTCTATGACCCCTTAGGACACCGTATGACCCCTAACAACACCATATGGTGTCCTAAGGGGTCATATGGTGTTCTATGACCCCTTGAGACACCATATGACTCCTTAGGACATCTTATATGGTGTCCTAAGGGGTCATATGGTGTCCTAAGGGGTCATATGGTATTCTATGACCCCTTAGGACACCATATAACCCCTAACATCACCATATGGTGTTGTAAGGGGTCATATGATGTTCTATGACCCCTTAGGACACCATATGATCCCTAAAAACACCATATGGTGTCCTAAGGGGTCATATGGTTCCCTTAGGGTTCATATGGTGTTCTATGACCCCTTAAGACACCATATAACCCCTTAGGACATGTCATATGGTTTCCTAAGGGGTCATAGGGTATTCTATGACCCTTTAGGACACCATATGACCCCTAACGTCACCATATGGTGTCCTAAGGGGTCATATGATTTCCTAAGGGGTCATTTGGTGTCCTAAGGGGTCATATGGTATTCTATGACCTCTTAGGACAACAACATATGATCCCTAATGACAACATATGGTGTTCTCTAACCCCTTGGGACACCATATGAGCCCCAGGACACCATATGACCCCTAAAAATACCATATGGTGTCTTAAGGGGTCATATGGTGTTTTATGTCCCCTTAGGACAACATATGACCCCATACAACACCATATGACCCCTCATGACACCATATAGTGTCATGAGGGGTCATATGGTGTCTTAAGGGGTCATAGACCACCATATGACCCCTAACAACATCAGATGACCCCTTAGGACACAATATGGTATGGTTTGGGTTTAGATGGTGTCATAAGGGGTCATAGAACACCATATGACCCCTTAGGATATCATATAACCCCTAACAACATCATATGACCCCTTAGGACACCATACAATGTCCTTAGGGGTCATATGGTGTCCTAAGGGGTTAGATGGTGTGCTAAGGGGTCATAGAACACCATATAACCCATTAGGACACCGTATGATCCCTTAAGACACCATATGACTCCTAACAACACTGTATGGTGTTGTTAGGGCTAATTTGGTGTCCTAATGGGTCATAGAATACCATATGACCCCTTAGGACACCATATGACCCCTAACGACACCATATGACATGTCCTAAGGGGTCATATGGTGTCTTAAGTGGTCATAGAACACCATATGACCCCTAAGAACACCATATGACCCCTAAGGACACCATATGGTGTTTTTAGGGTCATATGGTGTCCTAAGGGGTCATGGAACACCATATGACCCCTTAGGACACCATATGGTGGTCTTAGGGGTCACATGGTATCCTAAGGGGTCATAGAACACCATATCACCCCTTATGACACCATATGACCGCTTAGGACACCATATGACCCCTAACGACACTATATGGTGTCCATAGTGTCGTTAGGGGTCATATGGTGTCCTAAGGGGTCATATGGCATCCTAATGGGTCATAGAATACCATATGACCTCTTAGGACACCATATGACCCCTAACAATACCATACGACCCCTTAGGACACTATATGACCCCTAATGACACAATATGTTGTCCTAAGGGGTCATATGTTGTCTTGAGAAGTCATATGGTGTTCTATGACCCCCTAGGGCACCATATGACCTCTTTTAACATCCTAGTACATGACATCAAGACACAACATAGCATCATTAGGGGTCATATGGTTTCCTAAGCGGTCATATGGTGTCGTTAGAGATCATATGGTGTCCTAAGGGGTTATATGGTATTCTATGACCTACTAGGACATAATATGACATCATATCACCCCTAATGACACCATATGGTGTCGTTAGGGGTCATATGGTGTTCTATGACCCTTAGGACACCATATGACCCCTAACGACACCATATGATGTCCCAAGGGGTCATCTAATGTTGTTAGGGGTCATATGGTGTTCTAAGATGTCATATGGTGTTCTATGACCCCTTAGGACACCATATGGTGTTGTGAGGGGTCATATGGTATTGTATGGGGTCATACGGTGTCCTAAGGGGACATAGAACACCATATGACCCCTTAGGACACCATATAGTCTTTTTAGGGGTCATATGGTGTCCTGGGGGCTCATATGATGTTCCAAGGGGTCATAGAACAACATATGGTCCCTTAGGACACAATATGTTGTCATTAGGGGTCATTTAGTGTCCTAAGGGGTCATAGAACACCATATGACCCCTTAGGACACCATATTGTGTCATCAGGGATTATATGGTGTTGTATGGGGTCATATGGTGTCTTAAGGGGTCATATAACACCATATGACCCCTTAGGACACCATATGACCCGTTAGGAAATCATATGACCCCTTAGAACTCCATATGGTGACGTTAGGGGTCATATGGTGTCCTAAGGGGTCATAGGACACCATTTGGTGTCGCTGGGGTCATATGGTGTCCTAAGGGGTTATAGAACACCATATGACCCCATAGGACACCATATAACCTCTATCGACACCATATGACCCCTTAGGACACTATATGGTGTCATTAGGGGTCATATGGTGTCCTAAGGGGCCATAGAATACCATATGCCCCCTTAGAACATCATATGACCCCTTAGGAAACCATATGATCCCTTTGGACACCATATGATGTTGTTAGGGGTAATAAGGTGTCCTAAATGGTCATATGGTATCGTAAGGGGTCATATGGTGTCTTAAGGGGTCATATGGTGTCTTGAGTATCAATATGATCACTACCATCAACCCTATCTACCCTATACAATGTTCCATCAATCTTGTAATCCATACCATAAACCTTTTATCCTACAACCTATTATCTAAATCCTCTATAGGGGAGGAAGAAAAAAGAGGGGAGAGGGAAGAATAAAGAGAAAGAGATATCTACGAAGAAAGGGAGAGGTGGGTAGGGAGTGGCTGAGAGACCTAGAGAGGGAAGAGTAGATAGGTGAGGGAGAGAGAATAAAATAAGAGAGATAAGTGCACAAAGAGAGAAAGAGGGGTAAGGAGGTAAAAATGAAAGAATTAGAGAGGAGAGAGATATAGAAGTGAGAGATCTAGAGCCTAGAAAGAGAGAGGTGAGAGACCTAGGGTGGAAAGATAGAGGTGAAGGAGATACAGGGGGATTAAGAGACAAAGAGGGAGATGTAGATATGTAAAGATGGAGGGAAGGAGAAAAATATATATGGAAAGATAGGTTAGGAGGGAGAGGTATTCATTAAGAGAATAGAGAGAGAGTGGAGAGAAACAATAAAAAGATAAGAGAGATGGAGGGAGGGAAGGATAGATATGAAGATAAGGAGGGAAGGTGAGAGAGAGAGGGAGAGAGTATAGGAGAGACCTAGAGAGGGGATAAATAGAGAGATGAGATATGTAAAGCATGAGAGAGAGATTAAATACCTAGATGGGAGAGATAAAGGAGAGATAGCTAGGGGCTTAAAGATAGGTTCCTAATGAGACATTAATGGATAAGTATAGAGGTGGAGAGGGAATGAGGGAGAAACCTATAAATTTGAGAGAGGGAGGTAGAGAGAGTAGGAGGGAGAGGTGACAACCTAGACAATGGAGAGAGGGAATATATAGAAGAGAAAAGAGATGACTAAGAGGGGATGGATGGAGAGGTAGACAAGGAGGGATTCAAAGACCTAAGGAATGAGGAGATATATAGGTTTGGAGAGAGAGAATAGAGGTTGAGAGTTCATAAATGGATAGGGGTAAGGGGGAGAGAGAGAAATATGGAGATGGGGGGAGAGAACTAGAGGGTGGATAATTAATTAGGTGAGGTACCTAGAGGGGGAGAGAGAGATGGGTAATAATATAGGGAGGGAGAGGTGCTGAGGTGAAGAGGGAGGGAGGAAGAAACCTAGATATGGGGAGAGAGAAGATATAAGGGATAGGTAGTGACCAAGAGAATGGAAAGGGAGGAGAGTGAAATAATAAGAGAATGAGAGAGAAGAGACAAGGAGGGAGTCAAGGATAGTGTAGCGTCCTAAAATTGTGACACTTGCAATTTTGACTGCATTTCGGTCTTCACGATGGTGACGCAACACGCAACCTGAATGGAGACCCCGAAACCTATTTATGACACCAAAAACTGCATTTTCTTGCACCCTGGCCTGAACCTCCTTTGCACCCTGTTGTCCCGGGAGGTGGGACCAAAGCGCCCAGCGCCCTGGTCCCTGACCCTATTTTGGGCCCGATCTCCTTTGGGACTTCGGGTCTTTTTGTTTGCAATTTGGAAAATGAACTTTCCTGGTCGGCCTAAGGTCAGGGAAATCAGTCTATTAACCCTAATTGACAAGTATATAAACTACATTTTCTCTCCCATTTTGGGTAGATGAAAAAAGAAGGACATATGTGTACAAGCGTGGAAACTATACTCAAACATTCAAGCATTCAAGCATTCCTTCTAAGTCTCCATTCAAGGCTAAGTGTTGCATTCAAGACAAGGATTCAACCATTGAAGAGGAGATCACAACATACAACATACAACAAACAACAACATCTATACCTTCGCACATAAGGATACAAACATCCTTACAACAAGGTATTAGTACTTGTTTTACATTACAATCATTTACATTTACAACATTTCTCATTACTTGGTTAATTCCAAAACCGGGGTTTGACCTAAAGGCAAACCCCTAATCCCTAACCCCCCATTCTTCTTCGCTTTTCTGTGTGTAGGTTGCAGGTACGCGGCTGAAATTGAAGATCTGGAATCCTTGTGCAGAGACGAATAGATCCCCCTTCGTTTCGCGGATTTTTCGGAGGACCGTGGCGCTTGGGCGCCATCGTCCCGACAACTTTCGCTCAAATTTGTAGGACAGTGCCGTATCGACATTTTACTGCTAATTCCAGGTCTGCAGCTTCATCCTATATCCCTATCTCAGTTTATAAGCGAATCTTTCTCACTTTCTATGCATTCCTAGCTTAATCATTCTATCAACATTCTTTACAAAAAAGGGTAGCCTTGCTATCTTAACCCTTGAAACGCATTTAGCATCCAATCTTGCCTTGTGTGGGATTGGATCTTGTAGGTTTCAACCCCTCTTTTGAATGTAAAGTATCTCCCTTAAGTGAAAACCATCAACCCTAGGGACCTCCCTTCTCTCTTCCGGGCAACTAGGGTTCGATCGTGATTTTCCGCTTTACATTTTGGTGAACTCGACGTGAACATCCTTTCTGATTTTTCATGGTTAGATCTGAAAATTGGATTCCTTGATTGCATTTCCATGTTTGATCTTTTACAAATTTTAGAGGTTAATTGCATAAAAACCCTAAATTTTCTTTTTGAAAATTGAACTTGTGAAATATTTAATTGTTAATGCTTGTTTCAGATCTGCCCTTCTATTACAAATTATCAATTCATATTTGTGCTTTAATTTTGAAAATTAAGTGGTTAAGTGTCAAAACCCTAATTTTTGAAACCTTCTTGATTCAACCTTTGTCCGACAATTTCACTGATCAAAACATTTCCAAATCAGCTGTAACTTTGGATTCCGCAATAAAATCACAATATCTTTCATCCCTGAAAATTTGGAAAAAAGTTGCGAGGACCATGTGCACTCCGAGTGCCATCGTCCCCGACATTTTTTCTGAAATTTCGGGAGCAAGATCTTACTGTATTTTCCTACTAAAATCTAGAATTTTGGCTGATTTTATCAATTATAACACTTTCAAAATTACAGTCAAAGTTGGTCTTGTGATTGCTTGGTTTAAGGCTTCTAATCATTGAAATTGAAATTTTGTGTCAAAATTGTGTTCTTACTGTCCTAAATCGGAAAAGTGTGTTTGCATTCATTCAAAATTTCAGTGCTTTATTCAAATTTTTGCAATTTGTGACTTTTGAAATTAAGTGCTTAATTACAACAACTTTAATTTCCGCTTTCAAAATTGAATTTTGCGTGAAATTGAGTCAATTTTTAAATTTCAAAATTTGCATTGCTCTTGACATTCCCTCTAAAATCATAAAATTCAAAATTTCAGTTTCCCTCTCTTTTTCAAAATTCAAATTTTTGCATTTTTCGACAATCTGGGTAGGGTTCAATTTTGAGATTGTAACTTTAATTTGGCCTATCTACAGATTGTAAAATCACTCAATTTTTTCAGATTAGCTCTAAAATCATCATAAATTTCATCCCTGCAAATTTCGAAAAAAATTGCAAGGACCGTGTGCACTCCGAGCGCCACAGTCCCGAACATTTTTTCCGAAATTTCGGGAGATTGTCTTGATTGCATTTAACAGCTTAAATCTAGAAGATTGGTTGATTTTACTGAAAATTGCTACCTCTGAAATCAAAATTTTCTCTCTCTCTCTAGTGCATGAGTTTTACAACAATAAGCCCTACTTACACTATTCCCATTAGACGAAGCCTTAGAATTAAGTCTTTCCAAGGTTTAATTACTGAGGAGATGGAACCTAATTTGAATAGCCTTTTTAACGAGGACATGGGTAATTCCTCTAATCCTCCTAATGATGAAGAAGCTCTCCATGAGGTTTCTATAGAACAACTTTCGAAATTGGATAACCAATTTGACGATTTTCGACAATAGATGTCTCAAGAATACCCTGATAGTCAAGCTCTTCCTTTAATTGAGGGTCTAAAACATATGCTTCAAAGTGATAAGAATGGAATTGATATTTTGCGTGGTATTGCACATATCGTGGATTCGAATGTGATGCCTATGAAGAGTTGTGCCGAAACTTTAGGTTATACACAACCTTCCACTCAAGTTAATCATTCTGTTCCTCTGACAACTTCTATTGCTAGCATACCTACCTTTACATCAAACATAATGACTACTTCTATACAAGACATTCCCCCTGTGATCACCAGTCATGGGGGCAATCCTTCCTCTTCAATTAACCCTATTCCTTCATTCAATCCAACTTCTTCATTCATCCCTTCAATGAGTGTTCCTATTACATCTCCGCAAATGAACATGACGCAAGGGGGCAATTCATTTAACCATTCTATTCCTCCTTGTAGTGTTCCTCCTGTCCAATCATCTCCTATGACTAATTATCATAGAGTCCCACCACCTTACTCTTTACCTTCTTTCAATAACATAACACCTCCATCTCAATCTAACACATCTAATATGAACTCTTCGACTGAAGCGACCATTAACAATCTTGCACAAACTGTCTCTTCTTTACAGCAACAAATTGCCTCTATGAATCAATCTAAGTTTAGTGTGCCCACATTTGATGTTGCGAGCCCACTTTCTCTTGACATTGTTCGAGCTATCCCTCCTAAACATGTTGAAATCCCGCATTTGGAGCTTTATAATGGTAAAGGTGATCCTCTAACACATGTTAAGACTTTTCAAACAATTTGTACTGATTTTGCTTATGACCAAAGGTTGCTTGCAAAACTGTTTACTAGAACATTAAGAGACAAAGCCCTACAATGGTATTGCTCGTTGCCTTCTTATTCTATTACTTCTTTTGAACAACTTGCAAATGCTTTCATTCAACAATTTCAAAACAATATAAGTCCTAAAGTTACTTTGATTGATTTAATGCATTGTAAACAAGGTGTTAAAGAAAAAGTGACTGATTTCATTGGTAGATATAAGCATTTGTATGCTCAAATTTCTTTTCCAGTGCCTGACAATGATATTCAAAGAATCTTTATTTCTAATTTACAAAAAGATATTCGAGACAAACTTCTGTTTTCTGAGTTTACTTCTTTCCAACAGTTGTGTGCAACTCTTCACAATTATCAACTGACTGTGAGTCAAATGGAACAATCACATCCTATGGCTCCGAGTGATAAGGGTGATAGTAGTCAACAACCATTTGGGAAGTTTAAACCGAACAGAGATTCCATCAAATTCAATGAAAACATCATCAACAACAATGTGAATGCAGCATCAGGTGTGCCTCCTATTTTTAAGTTTTTCAAGAAAGAAAGAAAGTATACTCCTTTGAATGAATCATTGCATAGTATTATGAATAAGTTATTGGAACAAAATGTGCTTACTCTTCCTCCTATAAGGCAAATTGATCCTGCAAAGATTACTTCACCTTATTTTGATAACAAAGCTTTTTGTCAATTTCATCGTCAGCCTGGGCATGATACTGAAAAATGTTTTTCTTTAAAGGGTAAAATTCAAGATTTGATTGATAATAATACTATTTCTGTTTCTGGAGTGAATGATAAAGGCAACACATCTGTAGCTCCTCCTAACCAAAATCTTCAGATTTTTACTGATCCATTACCTTCCCATACCTCTAATGCGATTGAGGCTAATGATTCCTCTCTCTCATCTGATGGTCTTATGTCTATGACTCCAAATGTGATTAACTTTGTAGAGCAGCAAGAAAACCCTAAAGAACCTTCCATCACATTTGATTCTAGTGAAACCATTAGAGCACCTGAGGGTCCTTTATACATAGTTGCAAAAGTCAAGAATACACCTTGCCATGGAGTGCTTATTGATCCTTCGTGCATGGTTAATGTTATTACTGAAGAATTTCTTTTTACTTTGCAATTGAATCAAGTGATCTATGAAAAAACAGATGTGGTTGTGAAATTATTTGATGCATTTTCTTCTCCTACAATTGGTTCTATTACATTACCTATTAAGGTCCATAACAAATCCCTTGATGTGAACTTTGCTATTATTCCTTCATCCGAACAATTTCGTGTGAAGCTTGGCTATCCTTGGCTATCTTCCATGAAAGCTATTGCTTCTCCTATTCATAAGTGTTTGAAATTTCCCCATAATGGTGAAGTTGTTACTATCAATCATAGTCTCTTTAAACCAGCTGAAAGAACTTCTAGTGTTCCTATTGATTATTTTTGGCCTAAACAATTCCAATCCCTTCCTCCGTGAAGTGATCATCTTTTCAAATCTTATCAAAAGTGGAAAACAGATATGATCCTATCTCTAAGTGAACCTAGAACACCTAAACTTGACATTCCTATCGTTCTTGAGAAGGAAGTTCTCCCTTTGAAAGATAAAACTAATGTCTTTCCTCAAGAAGATTCCCAACCCATTCCTATGGATGTGACTATGTCTATGCCTAATAAACTTCCTAAAAGTAGACCTATACCTCCTCGTTATGATGGACTTGGTCTTCTTCCTAAACCAAAAATTCCTCCTTTATATGGAGCAGTTCCTCCTCCTTCCTTTTACAGAGAAAAGAGACCTTCCTCTTCTCCTATTATCCAGCCGAAGAGACCACAACCTAAACACCCAAGTGATAAGGATGAGAACATTCCTCCTCCTCAATATTCTCCACTTCCTACTAAGACTAGACAAAATCGTTCTGCACGTGAACGCCGACGAAAGCGTCATCTTAGAGCTCAAGCAGCTGCTTCTCAAACTTTGCAATCTCCAAAGACACCTTCAACAAGCATTATTCCATTTTCTCCTCAGCCAGAAATTGAGCCTAAATCTCCTAAACATAAGATGCATGATGGTCTTGATCTTGTGCGAGTTGAAGATCCTATTTTTATAAATCTTGATGATGATATAGATGAAAATGTTATTCATGATGAACATGTTACTTCTCTTGCTTCTGATAGTGAATATGAACTTGTTGATATTGATAACCATTTATCTAATGAATTTTCTAAAGCACTTATCCTAGCTCCTAGACAAGAACAACGTGGCTCGGGACATGAACATAGCCCTTTTTTGGATCTTATGATAGCTCCATCTGCTGTGTTGGATGTTCCTCCTCTAGCGTGTTCCCTACCTTCCCGAAACATTGATCAGCAAGATCGGGGGGTAGATGACGTGCTAGACTAGTTACATTAGCATAGCAGATTCTCTCCTCCTCTCTTTTGTTACTTCTTCTATGTGTTATTCTCATTCTTCTATTTGTTGTCCTTAGTGTTGTCTACTTGAGGACGATGCAAAGCATTGAGATCTCTTTTGGTCTCTCTCATGTTGACTCAAAAGACACATGTGTTCCCTTCTTCTAGGTGACCTTCCTTGATTGGGGAATGAAGAACAATTATGCATACATACATATGATATATATACATGACTTATCATACAGCATACTGACCCCGAGGAAAGCAAATTCACCTCATGCTTTGTGTTTTGTGTCTATTATCCTTGGGTTTTTCTCACACTTGGGGGCTAAATCTTTGTGATAATGTGCTCCTTTCCCTTTTCATTTCTTATGTGTATCACTACGTTAAAGCAATCACCCCCATTGAGGCGTGTGTGATTGCTTTAACATAGTGGGGCATACACCCTGTCTATCCTTTCAAGATACTTGAAAATTTCTTGGTGAACTTAGCTTTGCCTTGAAAATTTTTTGGTATTTCTTTTGCATGACTCATAGTGAGGGAACCTTACTACTGACAGTCATGGTTCTCCCTCGTGATCTTCCCTTTTACTTTTTCAATCGAAGTTGTAAGATCCTTAGTCCACTGGGGGCTTGGTGTATCTTGCCTCCTTGACGTGGTGAAAGTCTTTCAATGTTGTTTCCTTGTACTTTACTAGAAGTATGAGCATACATACTCCCGCTAAAGTGGGGGCTAAATGTAGCGTCCTAAAATTGTGACACTTGCAATTTCGACTGCATTTCGGTCTTCACGATGGCAACGCAACACGCAACATGAATGGAGACCCCGAAACCTATTTATGACACCAAAAACTGCATTTTCTTGCACCCTGGCCTGAACCTCCTTTGCACCCTGCTGTCCCGGGAGGTGGGACCAAGGCGCCCAGCGCCCTGGTCCCTGGCCCTATTTTGGGCCCGGTCTCCTTTGGGACTTCGGGTCTTTTTGTTTGCAATTTGGAAAATAAACTTTCCTGGTCGGCCTAAGGTCAGGGAAATCAGTCTATTAACCCTAATTGACAAGTATATAAACTACATTTTCTCTCCCATTTTGGGTAGATGAAAAAAGAAGGACATATGTGTACAAGCGTGGAAACTATACTCAAACATTCAAGCATTCAAGCATTCAAGCATTCCTTCTAAGTCTCCATTCAAGGCTAAGTGTTGCATTCAAGACAAGGATTCAACCATTGAAGAGGAGATCACAACATACAACATACAACAAACAACAACATCTATACCTTCGCACATAAGGATACAAACATCCTTACAACAAGGTATTAGTACTTGTTTTACATTACAATCATTTACATTTACAGCATTTCTCATTACTTGGTTAATTCCAAAACCGGGGTTTGACCTAAAGGCAAACCCCTAATCCCTAACCCCCCAATCGTCTTCGCTTTTCTGTGTGTAGGTTGCAGGTACGCGACTGAAATTGAAGATCTGGAATCCTTGTGCAGAGATGAACAGATCCCCCTTCGTTTCGCGGATTTTTCGGAGGACCGTGGTGCTTGGGCGCCATCGTCCCGGCAAATTTCGCTCAAATTTGTAGGACAGTGCCGTATCGACATTTTACTGCTAATTCCAGGTCCGCAGCTTCATCCTATATCCCTATCTCAGTTTATAAGCAAATCTTTCTCACTTTCTATGCATTCCTAGCTTAATCATTCTATCAACATTCTTTACAAAAGAGGGTAGCCTTGCTGTCTTAACCCTTGAAATGCATTTAGCATCCAATCTTGCCTTGTGTGGGATTGGATCTTGTAGGTTTCAACCCCTCTTTTGAATGTAAAGTATCTCCCTTAAGTGAAAACCATCAACCCTAGGGACCTCCCTTCTCTCTCCTCGGAGTTGGAAGAGGGGAGAGCAACTAGGGTTCGATCGCGATTTTCCGCTTTACAGATAGATATGGGGTTAAGGAAGGAATGAAAGGTAGATAAGTTGGGTTTACCTAGAGAGGGGAGAGAGAAGTGAGAGAGACAAGAGAGGGATAGAGATAGGTCTAGAGTTTGGGGACGATAAAGAGAGTGAGATACATAGCTGAAGAATGCTAATAGGAGCATGTTGATTACTGAAATTTGACTAAGTTTGAAATTTTATATGATCCTTTTAAAACTAGAATCTACATTATAAGTCCTATAGAGTTGAAACCACTCTCAAACATCCTGCCAATATATAAATGAAATATAACTTAAAGTATAAGAAAGAAAAAAAAGACATATTGAAATGTGACTTATACTTAAATGTTATATTTCATGTATATATTCTTCTTTGAGGGTGGATATAAACTATGCCCAGATTGGAAAATCTACACACTCACAAAACATTCACTTTGGACAATGTAAAAAATTTGGCGCACACCAAATTTGGTGCTCGCCAAATGCAAAAATTGACTTTTCACATTTGGCGAGCACCAAATTTGGCGCGCGCCAAATGTGAAAATTCAAAATTTTGCATTTGGCAAGCGCCATATTTAGTTCTCTCCAAATGGTTTGGATTGGAAACCACCAACCCTTTGGGTTGGATTTTACTTGGGCAAAGGGTTGGATGACCATTTCAGGCCTGAGACGTGTTTTTATTAGAAGATTAAAAAATTTCACATATTTTTGGCCGTGGTCTCCATTAGGTTTGCACGTGTTTCAATGAAGCTAAAAAAAACACCATAGAAACCTCAATCTCTCTCTTAGCTATCCAAGCATGTAATTTTTTTCGCATTTTGATTTTGCTAAGGCTTTCATCTATAATTTCTTTTGTTAGTGTGTCCATTTTTTGTCAAAAACCCACATGCACTATTTTGGGTATAGTTTTTTACACGTTCATCAGATTTTTAAGAAACTTATATTTTTAGAAACTAGACTCCATTCTACACAATTTTAAAAAAAAGTTTTGATTTTTTATTAGTTATCAAAGATTTTAGGGGGGAGCACACTCAAATTTCTGTTTTTCAGGATGTGTCCACTTCAAAAATTAGTAAAAAATCATATACTTGTTAAAAAATTAGATGAAAAATCTGGCATAAACTACAAGGTGTTAACTAATTTCTCACCAAAGCGATTTTAAAAATTCAAAAAAAAAGTTAACATTTTAGGGGAGCCACAACATACACTATGTTATATTTTTTCCATATAAACAGGACCACTTTTTGTGGCCCCCCTTTTTGAAGCCCTTAATCTCCACCATTTAAAAAAAAAAATAGTAGTTTAGAAAGTAGACTCGAATAACTCTGACTCTTGTTCTTATTGCATCTTCAAATTTGGAGTGTAACTATCTTCAATTTGTTGTTGAAGTTCAGATTTTGCTGATTTCAGAACAAAGTGGCATCTTAAGACCCCCTTTTGGTACCATAACTTGGTGCACATACCCAAATATTTTGTAAACCGGTTAGATATTGATTCACCCCCCCCCTCTTGGTATCTTTGGGACTATCATTAATCCTAATAGATATTCCTTTGGCTCAAAAGTCACGATATTTGCAAGCTCAAGGTGTTATTATTCAGGTTTGGGGAGATAATGTTAACCTTTCAAAATTGCACAAGAAATTAGTTGAGTTATGGGTTGGAATTGTGTTTTTTCAAGTCATGTCAGTGTATTATTTCATTGTTTTATTTGATTCGCCTGATTCTAGGGCTATGGTTTTGGATTCTCCTTTCTTTTTGTCTGGTACAAACTTGATTTTCGTTGAGCCCTAGAAACCCTTTTATGTTCCTACTTGGGAAAACCCTAAACAAATTCCTGTTTGGTTTTGTTTACCCCAATTACCATTTGAATTTGTTGAAGCAGATATTTTAAAATAGATTGGGGATTATTTTGGTAAGTTTATTACTTCTCACTCATGCTTTGAGGAAAATTATTTTGTGGTTAAGATATGTGTGTTGGTCATGCCATCTGATATATTTCCCAGAAATTTCAACATTAAATCTATGAAAGTAATTTGGCATCAGACTATTGTTAAAGATTTAAAGTCTTTTGTTAAAGATTCTGTTACTATGGATGCGCCCTTATTTTTAAATCTTAAAGGAAATCTTACTTCTAATCCCCTGAAAGTGAAATCTAATGGTACAAATTTTAGAGGAAGACTTTTAGAATCCTTGTCATGGTAGGAAATGCAAGTTATTATGGCTCAGAATGGAATTCCTTCCTCTAGGAATAATGCTACTACTATCTCGAATGGTCTGCATTCAGTTGGCTATGATCAACAGCTCGTTAGAGATGTTAACTTGAATCCTCCTCCTCTGGGTAAGTGAGGTGTGGAAGCTAGTAAAAAGGATTTGTCTTCTTTCGGTAAGGTATTTATTGGTTCAAATGGTGATACATCTGTCCATATTCCTCTTATTACTCCCGATGATCAATTGATTAAGGAAGTTCAAAACCTAGTAGATAAGAATCAGGTGAAGTTAGATGATTTCACTACGGATAAAGTGGTTAATTCTATTGATAATGATTTGGCTTCCATTCATAAGGATTTGATCATTCTACCATCCGCTAATCCTTTTGAGATTATTTTAAACAATTTGGAGTTGGATAAAGAGAATGTTATCCTTTATGAGTTACCCATTGTCTAGTCTCTATTGTCTCTGGTTTCTCCCTTTGTATCCCCCTCTAAAAGGGGCCGTAAGCCCAAGCATGTGAAAATCCAACAAGAAATTGATGTTGGGATTCAGTCCACGCTCATCTCTCCTTCTACTTCGATAAAAGAGCATAAATTAGGGGTGTTGAGTAAGGATAAAACTAAAATCATTTCTCCCCCTGGCTCTTCTGGTAAAAATCTCCTGAACTCTCTGGTTCTAACTAAAGATGGTAAGCTTTCTTCTCCTAGTTCAGTTTCTTTGAAACAAAAGAAGTCTCTTGAATTGCTTATGGATGGGAAGTCTTCCCCTCCTGGGTCCTCTACTTCGAAGTAGCATAAATCTTTGGAGTGGTTAGTTGATGGGGAGAAGTTGCACTCTTTGTCAATCCCTTCTCTTGGGTCATTTACTAAACGTAAGAAGAGGACTTTAATTATCCCTCCTATTACTAGGTGTACTACTGTAAAGAAAAGTTTGCAGAAAATATTCATTGAGTAAAAGATTTCTCAAAAACAAGGAAAGAGGGGAGCCTTGAAACCTCCCCTCGAAGCCAATGAGGATCATATCCTAGAATGTTAAGGGCTTGAATGCCCCTAACAAGAGGCGCTTGATTAAGTCTCAATTGGACTTAATGAAGTGTGAGATTATGATGATTCAAGAAACTAAATTAGATTCTGCTTCTATGGAGTTTCTTTTCTCCTCTTGGAAACTTTGGAAATTTGTTTATGTTCCCGTTGTAGGGGCTTCAGGCGGCCTTGCTGTTCTTTGGAAGGATTTTGTGTAGAATTGACCATTGTTGCTTCATCCTTTCACTAGATGTTGGTTTTGGTAAAAAGAAGAACTTAAAATTTAAAGTTTTGGTTGTTTAATGTCTATGGGCCTATGGGTATCTTGGAAAAAAGAACTGTGTGGTGGGATATTTTGTCAATTTCCTCTCCTCTTAAAAACTATATGTTGGTTCTTGGTGGTGATTTTAATGCGATCTTGGATTTAGGAGAAAAGACTGGTGGCATTCTGCCAAATAGGAGGGTAATGTCTGATTTTGGTTCTTTCATTCATGGTATGGGTTTAGTTGACTATAAAAATCAGAATGGGCCCTTCACTTGGACAAATATGCAAAGGGATTTTTCTCAGGTTGCAGAATGGTTGGACCGCTTTCTTGTGTCGCAAAATTGGTTTGATTCTCCTGAGGAATTCTTTTCTTTAGTATTACACAATGTTGGGTCTATTCATTTCCCTATTTCTTTCAACATTTTGGAGGATAGAGCACCACATAAAATTCCTTTTAAATTCAAACCTATGTGGTTGAGAGATACCTCTTTTTTACCATTGTTAAAGGATTGGTGGTTGTCTGCTCCTTTTTTTCTTGGTTCACTTATGTTCCAATTTGTTAAAAAATTGTCTTTTTTGAAATCAAAGATTTGAGCTTGGAATATTTCTCATTTTAAAAATATATTTCATGAGAAGGCTAGGATCAAGAATGAGATTGAATGTCTTAATGAGTTTGTTTTATGTAATGGTATGGATTCTACTTCTTATGATCACTTAAAGGATTTTAAATCTCAGTTAGAGGAGGTTTTAGCTAGGGAGGAATGTTATTGGAGACAAAAGTCTTGGGATTTGTGGCTTTCTGAGGGTGATATAAACACTAAATTTTTTCATGCCACCACTAAAGTCAAAAGGAAAAGAAATAGAATATCTAGTATCCAAGATGAAAATGGTACTCTTCTGATGGATGAGGAGGCTATTGCTAGTGAGGCTACTAAGTTTTTTTAAAAACTTCTCTCAGCTGAACCTATTTGCCCAAATAGTTCTTTTGTTGATGTTGTTCCTTCTCTGGTGTCTTTTGATGATAATAAAATGCTTATGTCTCCCTTCATGGTCACTAAAGTCAAGCAGGTTATCTTTTCTATGGGGCCGGATAAGGCTCCTGGTCCAAATGGGTATACGACCCTCTTTTTCCAAAAAAGTTGGGATTTTTTAGGTAATGATATTGTGTCTACTCTTGAGGAGTCCAGGAGAAATCGGTCTATTCTTAAAGAAATGAATACTACTTTGATAGCTATTATTTCAAAAGTAGATAACCCTGCATCCTTTGTAGATTTCTGGCCAATTTCTCTTTGCAATACTTTGTACAAAATTTTTACTAAGGCAATTTCTATTCGTTTGGCTAAGATCATTATAGCTGAACAAGGGGGCTTTGTTCCAGGTAAAGAGACATTGAATGGGGAAATTTCTTCCCATGAGGTCCTTTATTCTATTGTATCACAGAAACTTCTAGCTATGATGCTCAAGTTGGACATGATGAAAGCATATGATAGGGTTGATTGGGGGTCTTTGTGTGCAATTTTAGCATAATTGGGATTTGCGAGGTCCTAGATTAAATGAATATATTCTTGTATTTCCTTTGCTAGGTTTTCGGTTTTGGTAAATGGGTTTCTTCTCTTCTTCTCAGGGTTTGAGACAAGGTGACCCCCTTTCTCCTTTTTTGTTTATTCTTCTGGCTGAAGCCTTTAGCTGGGCTATTAGATGAGCTTAGATGTCTAGGTTGTGGAAAGTGATTCATGTTGAAGGCATCTCTGATGCCATCTCTCATTGCTTGTTTGCAGATGATACATTCTTGTCTGGATATTCTTCTATGGCGGAGGCTAAAGTTATAATTAAGATTATTTTAGATTATTCTATTTTTTGGGACAAAAAGTTAATAGTTCCAAATCAAAGATTTTTTTCCTGAATACCACGATGTTGGTCCAATAGAAATTGACATCTTTTTGGGGATATCGAGTTGGCACCTTTCCTTGCAAATATTTAGGAGTTCCTTTTTTTGTTGGATCAGGCAAACACCAATTTCAGAATAAAGTGATCTCTTCGGTTTTAGCTAGGATTCTTTCTTGGAATCAGAGATGGCTTACTTTGGCTGGTAAAATTACATTGATTAATTCTATTTTAAATGCGGTCCCAATTTATCTTATGTCTGTCCTCACAACCCCTAAGGGAGTTATAGTAGAATTGTAATTTGTTCTTAGATCTTTCTTATGGAATAACAATAAAGATGGTAAGGAAATATTTCCTCTCCTTGCATGGGATAAGGTTTGTCTTCCTAAAGATTTGGGCGGTGCTGGTATTTGGGGGCTTGAGAAGCAAAATCTAGCTCTTCAAGCAAAGTTGGTCTGGAAATTTTATAAGGAACCTCATTCCTCATGGGCAAAAATTATGTTGGCGAAATATTTACGACATGGTGTGAGGGAAAGTGTCTTTACTGCCTCTGATCTACCTAGAGGCTCGGCCATTTGGAATTTCATGGTTAAATGTAGGTTTGTCATACTCCCTCACCTTTCATGGCTTATTCATAATGGTAAAAAGTCCAGATTTTGGGATAAAGTTTGGAATGGCTATGTTCCTTTAACTAGCATTAGGGACTAGTCCCCCCTTCGGACCTTGTTGTCCTCTTGTTGGGGAAAATATGTTGTGGATTATTTTTATGTTGACACCTCGGGTCTTTTTCCAATGGTTAAATGGAAATCTATTGATTTTATTAAGGTTGACTGAGCTTTGAAGGATGCTTTCATTCATGAGATGGCCAATAGGAGGGTGATTTTGTGTGAAGGTGATGATGAGTTGATCTAGACCCAAAATGCGTCTAGTTCTTATTTTGTGAAAGAAGGGTACAAGTCCCTTATGCCCTCCTCCTTAGTCTCTCATTGGCCATTGAAACTCTTTTGGCATGACACTTGTCTTCCTAAGTTAGGGGCCTTTGCATGGCTTGTTGTGCATGATTCGGTCCTTACGGGTATGAGGCTTGATAGGCTTGGCATTACGGTTGTCTTTCCTTATGTGTTGTGTAATTCTCATTTGGAATCCTCTTCTCATTTATTTCTTCATTGTCAATTTGCATCTCACTATTGGTACTAGCTTTTCGATGTGTTGAGGTGGTCATATGTTCTTTGTCTGAATTTGTTATCTCCGTTTCAAGCATGGCCCTTCTTGTTTTTATCATCTTTTTACTCTTATATATGGGTGATTGCTCCTTCGATTGTTATATGGAATATTTGGTTGGAGAGAAAAAATAGAATTTTTCATAAAGAAACTTTGGATGTGTCAGATGTATTGGTTAGGATTGAGGCTTCAATCTCTGAGGTTGCTTTGTCATATATTTATAAAAATCTTGATCATTTAAAATCCTTTTCTCACTGGGATTCTCGGATCACAAGGATGTGGAAGTATATGAAGCTACTTGCATCTCATGGTTCTGTTCTTAAAACTTTGGTTGCCTTAAATAACAAAAAGAATGCTAGATGGTGTCATCCCCCTTCTGCATCCTTTAAGTTGAATTATGATGGTGTTGCTAGGGGTAATCCTGGTCAAGTAGGTATTAGAATTGCAATCTTTGATCCTTCCTCTCATTTAGTGGTAGCTAGATGTCATTATCTTGGTGTTATGAGTAATAATCAAGCTAAGTTTTATGCTTTATCTTTTGGGCTTGATTTAGCTATCTCTCTTGAAATTAAGAATATTTTGATTGAAGGATATTAAATGATCACGTTCCAATGTGTGACTAACAAAAAAATATTTTCTTGGCATCTCCAATATATCTTGGACAATATTTTGTTGAATCTTACTTACTTTGATTCATATACTATCTCTCATTGTTTCAGAGAAATTAATAAGGTGGTAGATTTTTTGGCAAACAAGGCAATTGTTACTGCAATTCATTTGGATGTCTCTACCTCTGATATTCCTTTATTGGTGGATGGTAGGATTCTCATTTCATCACGAGTGGTCTCTTTTTTGTAAATGGCATATCTTGATCTAATGATAATGTATCTTCGACCCCTATTTATATGCCCATATATAATATGTCTCATGTGCAGGGTTGGCTGTTTATATATACCGCATGATATAGTTTATATGTGGACCATATATTGAGGAAGGCTTGTTTTCTTGGTGATGGATATCTATGTATTGAGATTATCTCTTTTGTATTTGTTGTTCTGTTAATGATGTGTTTCGGTTCCTCTTTATATTGCCCATATGTAATATGTCATGTGCAAGGATTTGTTTTTATATATTGTATATCAGATGTTATATGTGGATCATATATTGAGGACCACATGGTTTACTTGGTGATGTTATCTCTCTGCTAATCATTGGACTCTTTGGTTATACTATATGATTGTCTTATTTTGGAGAGGTTTGCTACTTTGGATTTCTGTAGCTTTATTTGGACATCTCCACGTTGGGTGGGGGGGTGTGATGCTTGGTTTTGTTCACCATGTTCCTTTCATGCGATGTGATGTGTTTTTGGTTTTCCATGTCATAGTATTATTACTGCTATTTCATTCAGTACTCTTGGCAGACAGGTTCGTGCGAGTTCAATGTGGCGGCTATGATAGAAACGGTGGTTGTACTTCATGGTTTACTTGTGTTTGTTGGATTTATTTGCTTTGATTAGGAGTCTTATTGATATGATTTTGGTAATTATTATTGGAACTCACTTTGTGCTTCCCTCTCGCTCTGTGCTATGGTATTCATGATTTTTGGTGGTTTGCATTGGGTTGGGTGAGTATGTGCTCGACTGCTATTGTTCTTTGAAAGGATAGTGAATTATGTCTTGTGCTATGATCATTCTAGATTGTGCCTGGTGGCTATTTATTTGGATATTCTTTGCCATTTCTAGCGGTTTAGTGTTTCCTTTTTTGGTGCCTGTTGGGTTGATGTTGTCGTTTCCTATAGTAGAATATTATAGTGTTGTGGTACCTCCTTTTTTTTGGGATGACTATGCCTTTGTGGATGAAAAATTGGGGGAGTTTTTAATGTGTTTTCTTCTTAAGTGTCTCTTGTGGTTCATAAGATGGTGGATAGAAGATGGCTCTTGGACAATGTAGGTTCTTCTGTACGCGAGATGACTTCTCGCTTTCTTACTATGTGCATAGATGTTCTTCTAGATTCTGCTATGATATGAGCTTTGGCATAAAGTATTGTCGCTTTTGCAACAGAGGTGTTTGATGGTGTTCATTTCTTCATTGAGGTTTGTGAGAAAATGGTAGCTGCTCCTCGGTGGTGCCACCCTTGCAAATCATTCCTCCTTTGTCTGAGCCTCCGATTGAAAGTTCTAGTCATTGGTATTTGGGTTCTTCATTGTAAGGATGCATTGCCTTGTAATGGGGGTTTTTGGGTTGACAAAGGATATGTATTTTGGGTCTCCTATTGGATAGTAGTAGGTTTTTCTTTTCTTTCCAAGGGCTACAACTGTAGGTTTTCTTTGCCTGATTCTTTCCTGCCAGTATGCCCTCCTTTGAACCAGGTCTATGTAACACTTCTTTTATATTAATACAAAATTTCAGTGGCATTGCCACTTTTATCAACAACAAAAAAAACCATCATAAACCAAAATTATCACCTAATTATTGCTTTTTGGGGTTGCTACATTTCTACAAGTTAAAATAAAAGTTTACATGCACTAATTCTAAATCTCTAAGAGGTACTTTTGAATGACAATTAGAATAGTGCTGGATTACATAATATTGAGAGCAAGCTCATAATAAAATAAGAAATTCAAGTGACCAACCATCTTAAATGAAAATTACTTCATGAATATCACTTTTTTTTTTAGGTTGTTGTATTTCTACAAGGCTATGGAAGAAGAAAGCTTTAAAGCCTTCTCTATCTCTTCCTACACCTCCGACAGTCTTGCACGTCCTTCAGATGAGAAAGCTGTGCAAATAACAGCCAACTTTAGTAGAGTTATAAATGCTTCCCTGCTATATTCTCCATTTAACCTTGGATCTGCATATTTCGAAGGATTGATGGGATTTTCCTGGCAAATCTTCTTTGCCTGTTGTAAAGCGGAAAATCATGATTGAACCCTAAGTGTTCCCCCCACCACTCCAAGGAGAGAGAAAGGAGGTCACTAGGGTTGACAGTTTTCACTTAGGGGAGACTTTACATTCAAAAGAGGGGTTGAAACCCACAAGATCCAATCCCACACAATGCAAGATTGGATTCTAAATGAGTTTCAAGGGTTAAGACAGCAAGGCTACCCTCTTTTGTAAAGAATGTAGATAGAAGGATTGAGCTAGGAATGCATGTAAAGTGAGAAAGATTCGCTTATAAATAGAGATAGGAAAATAGGATGAAGCTGCGGATCTGGAATTAGCAGTAAAATGTTGAGATGGCGCTGTCCTGCAAATTTGAGCGAAAGTTGACGGGACAATGGCGCCTGACGTGCACACGGTCCTCTGAAAAATCCGCAAAATGAAGGGGGATCTGTTTGTCTCTGCACAAGGATTCCAGATCTTCAATTACAGCCGCGTACCTGCAACCTACACACAGAAAAGAGAGGACGATGGGGGGGTTAGGGATTAGGGGTTTGCCCTTAGGTCAAACCCCGGTTTTGGAATTAACCAAGAAATGAGAATGCTGTAAATGTAAATGATTGTAATGTAAACAAGTATTGATACCTTGTTGTAAGAATGTTTGTATTCTTACATACGAAGGTGTAATTGTTGTTGTATGTTGTATGTTGTATGTGATCTCCTCTTCAATGGTTAAATCCTTGTCTTGAATGCAACACTTAGCCTTGAATAGAGACTTAGAATGCTCAATTGCTTGAAGGAATGCTTGAATGCTTGAATATCGTTTCCGCATCTTGTAGACATATGTCCTCCCTCCCAAAATGGGAGAGGAAATGTAGTTTATATACTTGCCAATTAGGGTTGAAAGACTAATTTTTCCGACCTTGGGCTGACATAGCAACCTTATTTTCCAATTTGCAAACTTAAAGACCCGAAGCCCCATAAGAGACCAGGCCCAAAATAGGGCCAGGGACCAGGGTGCTGGGCGCCATGGTCCTGAAGGACCAGGGCACTGGGCGCCATGGTCCTGAAGGACCAGGGCACTGGGCGCCATGGTCCCACCTCCAGGGACAGCAGGGTGCAAGGAGGATTAGGCCAGGGTGTTGAAAAATGCAGTTTTTGATGTCATGAACAAGTTTTGGGGTCTCCATTCAGGTTCAGTGTTGCATCGCCATCATGAAGACCCAAATGCAGTCGAAATTGCAAGTGTCACAATTTTAGGACGCTACATTTAGCCCCCACTTTAGCGGGAGTATAAGTGTACGCTCATACTTCCGGTAAAGTACAAGGAAACAACATTGAAAGACTTTCACCACGTCAAGGAGGCAAGACACACCAAGCCCCCAGTGGACTAAGGATCTTACGACTTCAATTGACAAAGTAAAAGGGAAGATCACGAGGGAGAACCATGACTGTCAGTAGTAAGGTTCCCTCAGTATGAGTCATGCAAGAGAAATACCAAAAATTTTCAAGGCAAAGCTAAGTTCGCCAAGAAATTTTCAAGTATCCTGAAGGGATAGACGGGGTGTATGCCCCCCTATGTTAAAGTGATCGCACACGCCTCAATGGGGGTGATTTCTTTAAGGTAGTGATACACATAAGAAATGAGAAGGGAAAGGAGCATGTTATCACAAAGATTTAGCCCCCAAGTGTGAGATAAACCCAAGGATAATAGACACAAAACACAAATCACGAGGTGACTTCGCTTTCCTTGGGGTCAGTATGCTGTATGATAATTCATGTATATCATATGTATGTGTGCATAATTGTTCTTCATTCCCTAATCAAGGAAGGTCACCTGGAAGAAGGGAACACATGTGTCTTTTGAGTCAACATGAGAGAGACCAAAAGAGATCTCAATGCTTTGCATCATCCTCAAGTAGACAACACTAAGGACAACAAATAGAAGAATGAGAATAACACATAGAAGAAGTAACAAAAGAGAGGAGGAGAGAGTCTGCTATGCTAATGAAACTAGTCTAGCACGTCATCCACCCCCTGATCTTGCTGATCAATATTTTGGGAAGGCAGGAAACACGCTAGAGGAGGAACATTCAACACAGTAGATGGAGCTATCACAAGATCCAAATAAGGGCTATGTTCATGTTCCAAGCCACGTTGTTCTTGTCTAGGAGCTAGGATAAGTGCTTTAGAAAATTCGTTAGATAGATGGTTATCAACATCAACAAATTCATATTCACTATCAGAAGCAAGAGAAGTAACATTTTCATCATGAATAACATTTTCATCTATATCATCATCAAGATTTATAAAAATAGGATCTTTAACTCGCACAGGATCAAGACCATCATGCATCTTATGTTTAGGAGATTTTGGCTCAATTTCTGGTTGAGGAGAAAATGGAATAATGCTAGCTGAAGGTGTTTTTGGGGATTGCAAAGTTTGAGAAGCAGCTGCCCAAGCTCTAAGATGACGCTTTCATCGGCGTTCACGTGCAGAACGATTTCGTCTAGTCTTAGTAGGAAGTTGAGAAGATTGAGGAGGAGGAATGTTCTCATCCTTATCACTTGGGTGTTTGGGTTGTGGTCTCTTAGGTTGGATAATAGGAGAAGAGGAAGGTCTCTTCTCTCCATAAGAGGAAGGAGGAGGAACTGCTCCATATAAAGGAGGAATATTTGGTTTAGGAAGGAGACCAAGTCCATCATGACGAGGAGGTATAGGTCTACTTTTAGAAAGTTTATTAGACATAGACATAGTCACATCCATAGGAATGGGTTGGGAATCTTCTTGAGGAAAGACATTAGTTTTATCTTTCAAAGGAAGAACTTCCTTCTCAAGAATGATAGGAATATCAAGTTTGGGTGTTCTAGGTTCACTTAGAGATAGGATCATATCTGTTTTCCACTTTTGATAAGATTTGAAAAGATGATCACTTCGTGGAGGAAGAGATTGGAATTGTTTAGGCAAAAATAATCAATAGGAACGCTAGAAGTTCTTTCAGCTGGTTTAAAGAGACTATGATTGATAGTAACAACTTCACCATTGTGGGGAAATTTCAAACATTTATGAATAGGAGAAGCAATAGCTTTCATGGAAGATAGCCAAGGATAGCCTAGCTTCACACGAAATTGTTTAGATGAAGGAATAATAGCAAAGTTCACATCAAGGGATTTGTTATGGACCTCAATAGGTAATGTAATAGAACCAATTGCAGGAGAAGAAAATGCATCAAATAATTTCACAATCACATCTGTTTTGTCATAGATCACTTGATTCAGTTGCAAAGTAAAAAGAAATTATTCAGTAATGATATTAACCATGCAAGCAGGATCAATAAGCACTCCACGGCAAGGTGTATTCTTGACTTTTGCAACTATGTATAAAGGACCATCAGGTGCCTTGATAGTTTCACTAGAATCAAATGTGATGGAAGGTTCTTTTGGGAGTTTCTGCTGCTCTACAAAGTTAATCACATTCGGAGTCATAGACACAAGACCATCAGATGAGAAAGAGGAATCATTAGTCTCAATCACATTAGAGGTATGAGAAGGTAATGGATCAGTAAAAATCTTAAGATTTTGGTTAGGAGGAGCTACAAATGTGTTGCCTTTATCATTCACACCAAAAATAGAGATAGTATTATTATCAATCAAATCTTAAATTTTACCCTTTAAAGCAAAACATTTTTCAATATCATGCCCAGGTTGACGATGAAATTGACAAAAAGATTTGTTATCAAAATAGGGTGAATTAATCTTTGCAGGATCTATTTGCTTTATAGGAGGAAGAGTAAGCACATTTTGTTCCAATAACTTATTCATAATACTATGCAATGATTCATTCAAAGGAGTAAACTTTCTTTCTTTCTTGAAAAACTTAGAAATAGGAGGCACACCTGATGCTGCATTCACATTGTTGTTGATGATGTTTTCATTGAACTTAACAGACTCTCTGTTCGGTTTAAACTTCCCAAATGGTTGTTGACTGTATGCGGGGAAAGTGGGCGAATAAAACTTAATATGTGAAAATTTAGTTAAATACCAGTCCACACACACACAGAGGACTTCTTGATGCAAGCTATGGAGTAACGTAGTGTTACTCAGCTTCCCAAGGAGGGTCCCATGGTTCTCTATCTCACAATGTCCCTCAAACCAACGTTTTTGCTCTCAGATCATTGAGCAAAATGGTTTAGGGATGGCAAATATGAGAACGAGAGATGCTTTTGATTGATTTTAGTATGAGATGTGTTGTAAGCTATGTATGATGCTAAAATGCAATAAACTAGATGATAAGATGATGAGATTAGTATGAATACTATCCTAGCATACTATATTTAGTCTATGATTGAACTAAAATGATAAAGAAAATAATCTAAGCATGCATATTAGTCTAATTTATGATCTAAAAGAGGCTAAATGATATGAAAGCTTGAAAGAATTTGAGCATAAGTGTGATGCTTCAAATTTGAAAGATGATTGTTAAGAATGGAGGAATGAGAGCTCTATTTATAGCACAAACAGGGCAATGGATGGTCAAGATTTAATGGTTTAATCAAGGGCCAAGTTTGAAAGTTGGGGATCCATGTGCACAATTGGCACCAATGAAATGGTGACAAGTGTCAACATAGGGTTGGGTTGAAAGAAGAGGTTGGAGGTATTAAAGGCCTGAGAAGACCTCATGGTTATCTAAAGGCTAAGGGTCAAGTCTAAGTTAGGCTTACCCACTAGATTAAGAGTTAATCCAAGGATAAACCTTTGTGCAAATGATTAAGAGATAATCATGGTCAAAGCATTAATGGCCTGATGAGACCTTTGGGTTGGGTAGAGGTTGAGTCAAAACAAATGTTTTAACCATGTGGGAGGGTTTGAGTTAACCATTAATGGTTATTGGAGACTTTGGGGATTAAGTGGTTGAAGGTTGGAAGCCTTCAATGGTTATCAAAGACTTTAAGGTTTTTGAGAAGTGACTTCCCTTTGCTTAGGGATGTGACAAAGTTTAGAGGAGGGTTAGGTTATTTAGAAGTGATTAGAAGATTCTAGAAGGGATTAGGAAGGGGTTTGGGATTTTGCAAGTGGATGGGGGGGATAATAGGATTTAATTGAATTAAATGATTTTCATTCAATTTGGTTACAATTTGGAGAAATTAAATAAATTAGATTTATTCAATTTGGGATAACTTATTTAATTAAATTTGAATTTAATTAAAAGTGGATAGGGGGGATTTAATTGAATAAAATGATTTATTCAATAAATGGATATAGTGAATTTTATTTAAATAAATTGAGTAATTTACTTAATAAAATAGAAGAATGTGGATAATTTAATTAAATTGAATTTAATCAAATAGAAAAATGAACATAAAATATTCATTTAGGAATGTGGTCATTTTTATACGTCTACATTGAGTACTATCACCCTTATCACTCGGAGCCATAGGATGTGATTGTTCCATTTGACTCACAGTCAGTTGATAATTGTGAAGAGTTGCACACAACTGTTGGAAAGAAGTAAACTCAGAAAACAGAAGTTTGTCTCGAATATCTTTTTGTAAATTAGAAATAAAGATTCTTTGAATATCATTGTCAGGCACTGGAAAAGAAATTTGAGCATACAAATGCTTATATCTACCAATGAAATCAGTCACTTTTTCTTTAACACCTTGTTTACAATGCATTAAATCAATCAAAGTAACTTTAGGACTTATATTGTTTTGAAATTGTTGAATGAAAGCATTTGCAAGTTGTTCGAAAGAAGTAATAGAATAAGAAGGCAACGAGCAATACCATTGTAGGGCTTTATCTCTTAATGTTCTAGTAAACAGTTTTGCAAGCATCCTTTGGTCATAAGCAAAATCGGTACATATTGTTTGAAAAGTCTTAACATGTGTTAGAGGATCACCTTTACCATTATAAAGCTCCAAATGCGGGATTTCAACATGTTTAGGAGGAATAGCTCGAACAATGTTAAAGAGAAAGTGGGCTCGCAACATCAAATGTGGGCACACTAAACTTAGATTGATCCATAGAGGTAATTTGTTGCTGTAAAGAAGAGAGTTTGTGCAAGATCGTTAATGGTTGCTTCAGTCGAAGAATTCATATTAGACGTGTTAGATTGAGATGGAGGTATTATGTTATTGAAAGAAGGTATTGATTGAGAGTAAGGTGGTGGGACACTATGATAGTTAGTCATAGGAGATGATTGAAAAGGAGGAACACTACAAGGAGGAATGGAATGATTAAATGAATTGCCCCCTTGCGCCAGGTTCGTTTGTGGAGATGTAATAGGAACACTCATTGAAGGAATGAATGAAGAAGTCGGATTAAATGAAGGAAGAGGGTTAATTGAAGAAGAAGGATTGCCCCCATGACTGGTGATCATAGGCGGAATGTCTTGTATAGAAGTAGTCATTATGTTTGATGTAAAGGTAGGTATACTAGCAATAGAAGTTGTCAAAGGAATAGAATGATTGACTTGAGTGGGAGGTTGTGTATAACCTAAAATTTCGGCACAACTCTTCATAGGAATCACATTCGAATCCACAATGTGTGCAATACCACGCAAAATATCAATTCCATTCTTATCACTTTGAACCATATGTTTTAGACCCTCAATTAATGAAAGAGCTTGACTATCGGGATACTCTTGAGACATCCATTGCTGAAAATCATCAAATTGGCTATCCAATTTTGAAAGTTGTTCTACAAAAACCTCATGGAGAGCTTCTTCATAATTAGGAGGATTAGAGGAATTACCCGTGTCCTCGTTAAAAAGGCCATTCAAATTAGGTTCCATCTCCTCAGTAATTAAACCTTGGAAAGACTTAATTCTAATGCTTCGTCTAACAGGAATAGTGTAAGTAGGGCTTATTGTTGTAAAACTCATGCACCAAAGAGAGAGAGAAAATTTTGAATTTTAGAGGTAGAAAATTTCAGTAAAATCAGCCAATCTCCTAGATTTAAGCTGTTAAATACAATCAGGACAATCTCCTGAAATTTCAGAAAAAATATCCGGGACTGTGGCGAACGGAGTGCACACGGTCCTCGCAACTTTTTTTGAAATTTTTAGGGATGAAAGTTATGATGATTTTAAAGCTAATCTGAAAAAATTGAGTGATTTTATGATCTGTAGATAGGCCAAATTAAAGTTGCAATCTCAAAATTGAATCCTACCAAGATTGTTGGAAAATGCAAAATTTGAATTTTGAAAAAGAGAGGGAAACTGAAATTTTGAATTTTATGATTTTAGAGGGAATACTAAGAGAAATGCAAGCTTTGAATTTTAAAAGTTGACTCAATTTCACACAAAATTCAATTTTGAAAGCGGAAATCAAAGTTGGTGTAATTAAACACTTAATTTCAAAAGTCACAAATTGCAAGAATTTGAATAAAGCACTGAAATTTCAAATGAATGCCGACACACTTTTCAGATTTAGGATAGTAAGAACACAATTTTGCCACAAAATTTCAATTTCAATAATTTTTAACTGATTAGGAGCCTTAATCCAAGCAATCACTAGACCAACTTTGACTTTAATTTTGAAAGTGTTGTAATTGATGAAATCAGCCAAAATTCTGGATTTTAGCAGAAAAATACAGTAAGATCTAGCTCCCGAAATTTCGAAAAAAATGTCAAGGACGATGGCGCTCGGGGTGCACACGGTCCTCGCAACTTTTTTCCAAATTTTCAAGGATGAAAGATATTATGATTTTATTGCAGAATCCAAAGTTACAGCTGATTTGGAGATGTTTTGATCAGTGAAATTATCAGTCAAAGGTTGAACAAAGAGGGTTTTAAAAATTAGGGTTTTGACACTTAACCACTTAATTTTCAAAATTAAAGCACAAATATGAATTGACAATTTGTAATAGAAGGGTAGATCTGAAACAAGCATTAATAATTAAACATTTCACAAGCTTAATTACTAAAAAGAAAATTTAGGGTTTTTATGCAATTAACCTCTAAAATTTGCAAAAGATCAAACATGGAAATGTAATCAAGGCATCCAATTTTTAGATCTAACCATGAATAATCAGAAAGGATGTTCACGTCGGGTTCACCAAAATGTAAAGTGGAAAATCGCGATCGAACCCTAAGTGTTCCCCCCACCACTCCAAGGAGAGAGAAAGGAGGTCACTAGGGTTGACGGTTTTCACTTAGGGAAGACTTTACATTCAAAAGAGGGGTTGAAACCCACAAGATCCAATCCCACACAATGCAAGATTGGATTCTAAATGAGTTTCAAGGGTTAAGACAACAAGGCTACCCTCTTTTGTAAAGAATGTAGATAGAAGGATTGAGCTAGGAATGCATGTAAAGTGAGAAAGATTCGCTTATAAACAGAGATAGGAATATAGGATGAAGCTGCGGACCTGGAATTAGCAGTAAAATGTCGAGACGGCGCTGTCCTGCAAATTTGAGCGAAAGTTGACGGGACGATGGCGCCCGGCGTGCACACGGTCCTCCGAAAAATCCGCGAAACGAAGGGGGATCTTTTCATCTCTGCACAAGGATTTCAGGTCTTCAATTACAGCCGCGTATCTGCAACCTACACACAGAAAAGAGAGGACGATTGAGGGGTTAGGGATTAGGGGTTTGCCCTTAGGTCAAACCCCGGTTTCGGAATTAACCAAGAAATGAGAATGCTGTAAATGTAAATGATTGTAATGTAAACAAGTACTGATACCTTGTTGTAAGAATGTTTGTATTCTTACATGTGAAAGTGTAATTGTTGTTATATGTTGTATGTTGTATGTGATCTCCTCTTCAATGGTTGAATCCTTGTCTTGAATGCAACACTTAGCCTTGAATGGAGACTTAGAATGCTCAATTGCTTGAAGGAATGCTTGAATGCTTGAATGCTTGAATATCGTTTCCGCGTCTTGTACACATATGTCCTCCCTCCCAAAATGGGAGAGGAAATGTAGTTTATATACTTGCCAATTAGGGGTGAAAGACTAATTTTTCCGACCTTGGGCCAACATAGCAACCTTATTTTCCAATTTGCAAACTTAAAGACCCGAAGCCCCATAAGAGACCGGGCCCAAAATAGGGCCAGGGACCAGGGCGCTGGGCGCCATGGTCCTGAAGGACCAGGGCACTAGGCACCATGGTCCCACCTCCAGGGACAACAGAGTGCAAGGAGGATCAGGCCAGGGTGCTGAAAAATGCAGTTTTTGATGTCATGAACAAGTTTCGGGGTCTCCATTCAGGTTCAGTGTTGCGTCGCCATCGTGAAGACCCAAATGCAGTCGAAATTGCAAGTGTCGCAATTTTAGGACGCTACACCTGTAAAGCCATAAAATTATAATAACATTTACTTCACATCTGCAATGGGCTTTAAACCAAAAAAAACAAAGAAAAGCCCTTCAACTTCTAAAATCTCTAGACAAAACTGGCCTAGAATCTCTAGACAAAACTGAGTATGCGGAGAAAACTGGCCTTGTTAAGAAGGGATTCTCGATTAGATTGATCGATGTCAATTGCTCTTCTACCGGAAAGAAGTTGGAGTAAAACTATACCAAAGCTGTAAACATCAGTAGAGCATGTTAGCCTTCCCTGACTAGCATAGTCAGGATCCAGATATCCCAGAGTGCCCTTCACTTCGGTAAAAACATTTGTATCCTGAATCTTAAACATTCTGAGAAGCCCGAAATCTGCAAGCTTTGCTTCCATGGATTCTGTAAGTAGGATATTTGTTGGCTGTAGAGCAAAAATACACAGAAATTTTTAAATAAGAGGAAGAGCTTATCCGGTTCGTACAACTAAATACAAGGTATTATATCTATCCAAATACTGAGTGTGTGGGCATGTGATTGGTTAAACTAAATATATAGTATGTGTTTTACTTTGTTCCACTGAGATGGGGGATGTGGACTAAGAGCATTAAGTTAGGAATGGCGGGGGGACAGCGGAGAAGTGGAATGGAGTACTTAAAAATTAATTATAAAAAGATGTTTAAGAAATAAGTATAAAAAACTGTAAATGAAATTTGTTTACATTATCTAAAGTTTTAGATTAATAATTTTTGAAAACATGATAATGATTTTATTGGAATTTGAATATTAACAATGGTAAATAGATTTGAAGAGCGAATCAAGAATAAGTATAAAAATTACAAATGAAACTTTGGCATACTAAATGAATTTTAAACTAATAGACATAAATATCATTAAAATGATTGCCTTAACAATAAAAATGGTGGGTGGCGGTTTGGGATCAAGAGGCAGTGCCCCTTGAGTCCCTGACTTCTCAGTGGCGAGGTTGGACATTTCCCCAAGTCCCTCCATCTTGGAAACATGAGAATTTCGGGGGTCCGGTTCTGTAATTCAATGATGCTTTTAAAAAAGGTAAATATTTTTAATATAAAATTATGAATTGATGAAGTCATAAATAGACAACCTCATTTTCAACATGAGAACTTTTCTGTAATTTAAACCAGATTTGAATCTTTACTATAAAACTCATAATGCCACAATTAATTATGTACTACACCAATAGCAATAAATATAAAAATGAAGCTGATTTAATTTGTCCCTTAAAAGACTTTGATCACTCAACAAGATTAACGAACAAATCAATATGGCTTAAAAGAAGAAACTGAATTGTTGGTTTTGGTTTTTTTTGCCTTTATATCACGATGAACTGTGCATCCATCTGGATAGAGATGAAGGCAACGCAAGCCAGCAATACTGTCATATGCAATTTTTACTCTTTGCTCCCATGTTAACGCTTTATCCTCTAGGCCTGTTTAATATTCAGATATTAGAATGAATATCAAATGAAATTACATTATTAGTCTTCTTAATTTACCAAACTACATCAATGGAACTTGAAGTATATAATATAGTGGGATAAAAAAGAAACATGAAGACTGAAAATGAATGTTAAGATAATTTGTAAACTGATAAAATCAGTGATAAGAGTGGATTTTTACCCAGAAGCATCTGAGATAGATTTCCATTAGCACAATACTCATAAACAAAGTATTTATCACCATTCTCATCACAGTAGCCAAGTAGAGAGACCAGATTTTTATGCTTGATTTTTGAAATGATCTCAATCTCCTTTTCGAATGTGTCAGCCTGTGGAATGTCTTTGTAAATGTGTTTAATGGCTATAAACTGGCCATTGGGTAGCTTTCCCTTGTACACTTTGCCTGCAACAATTGGTTTTAAAACTCTACCAATGTCAATGGGGATAAGAAAATATGAGCATATACAATAAAATAAAATAGGGATCGTAATGCTTATTAAGGACCTCCAATATAAATATGAAAATTAATTAGTTAGTTTAATTAATTGCATTTTATGATTTTAAAAAATCTATATAATTTCAAAACCTTTATTTTGAGATGTAATTATTTTTACAAGTTGAATAAAATAATTTATAGTTTTCAGAATTTGCATCTATCTTCTCCTTGAATTTTTATTAATAACTTAATAAACTAGTATTAGAGCAAGAAGGCACTGAGTCTTATAATGAGTTGAGAATTTGTTTTTTCTAGGTATTGAAGTTTTATGAGTTGTAGACATGGTTGGAAAAGACAACAAGAGTTAGCAATTGCCACCATCATTCAATGGACAAAACTATGATGTTTGGGAAAATTAAATGAAAATAATATTGGTTGAAGATGATTTTTTGAAGATAGTGGTCAGTGGGTTCATAGATGTGACTATTCCAACATTGCATGTAACCCTCAAAAATAACTAGAAGACCCATTTGAAGGAGACAAGAAGGAAATATGCAAAAAGATTTAGTTTGGTAGAGGCATCCTTAATAGAGGAAATATTCTTTGTAAAAACAACAAGTAACTATGAAAAGGAAGCTTGCAAAAACCTACAAACAAGTTACAAGGGGATTGATAATGTCAGATTAGTAAAGCTCCAAATGGCTTGAAGATATTTTGAGACTCTCCAAATGAAGGATGATTAGCTCATTTTTTTAATTTCCACACAAGAGTCTTTGGTTTGATAAACTAGCTAAGGACAGATAGTCAAACCATGGAAGAATACAAGATCATAGAGAAAATCCTCAGAAGTCTTCCCTCAAAGTTTGTTTGCAATAGTGATTGTCATTATAGAGGAAAAAGACCTCTTAACATTAATAGTTGATGAGTTGAGGGGTTCACTTCAAACCCACAAGCAATGCCTAAATATGTCTGCAACTTCTTCCCAAAAACAAGCATTCAAAGCTTGAGCTAATGCAAGAATTGTGGGGAGGGGTAGGAATTGCTCTAGATGGAGCTCAATAATTAGAGGAAGAAGAAACTTTGAATGAGGAAGTTAAAAAGTAGATAGCTCTACAAGAACACATAACCAAGAGTGAGCAAACAACTCTCAATCTAAATTTGGGGCCAAGAATAACAACAATAGATCAAGCTAGACATATGATAAGAGTAATTTGGAGTGTTAAATTATTGTCATAAGCTTGATCATTATGCAAGTGTGTGTAGTAAAATCAATATGATCAACCAAAACAAAGTGTAAATATGGTTGATGAAAAGGTAGTTGAAGATAATCAGTCAAATGCCTTTATCATGTGCAACATTAGTGAGTAGGAAAGCACTGAAGTTTGGTATTTGGACAATGATTGTAGAAATAATGTGTGGTAAGGAAAGCTTATTTGCATTTATTAATAAAATGTCAAGTCTGAGATTAAAATGGGGAACAATAAAATATTTCAAGTTGTGGACAAAGGGTCTATTATAATTGGCACCAAGCATTGTGACAAGAAAGAGATTTTTTTTTTTTGAGGCAAAGCACAAGTGCATAGATATAATAATAATTATTATAAGTATAAACATTACAATAATAGAGTTGGGATATGAGAATAGTCAGATCAAATAGAGTTAAAATGCAAAGAGCCATACTCAATTTGCGGGCTAGCACTAAGTAACTAGAGGGAAGGAGAAAAATGATTACCAAAAATGGAGCTAATGGAGAAACAACACTCACTCTTCCATACATGCCCTAGAATGTAGAATATTTTTACATGAGAGCCATCATCCCTCACACGATATACTTCCCTAATAAAATAGATAAAATAGAGCCCCAAAATTTACCAAAAGGAGCCACCAAAAACCTTACACCAAAAGACAACCTGGAAACCCTAAATAGCTTGCAATGAAAACAACATAGAAGGCCCCCAAACTAACCTTTTGGGTTACTTTCCCCCATTTCTTCATCATCAAATTTATCCTCCTGAGGATGATTATCTCCAAACTTGTAACCCACAAAGTATTCTTTAGGGTTTTTTCTATGATATACATTCAGTTGCTCTTTCTCCATCTTTTGATGATTGGGTTGATAAAGCATAAGCCTGTGAAGTGCATAGAACAATTTTGAGAAAATGGTGACAAGAAAGAGATTGAAAATATGTATTTTTCTCCTATTATAAATAAATACCTCTTGAGTTTTGGACAACTAGTCCAAAGGGGTTACAAGGCAATTATTGAGAAAGGAGAATGTATAACCTTTGATGAAAATGGGATAAAGAAATTGGTGCAGCAATGCTAATGAAAAATAATTAGATATTTCTTTTGATTATATAAATATGTTTTTCAACCCAATCTATAGTGATAGCTCCTAGGAGTGATAAATGTACATCAATGCAATAGCAATCATTCTTTAAGAATATCATTTGATACCCCTCCAAACTTTGGCATCTAAGGTATGGACATTTAGTATATTTTGGTTTGATTCCTTTATCCAAGAAGGTTATGGTTAGAGGTTTACCACACCAAGTTTGAAGAACTCAAATATGAACCTTTTGACTACTACAAACTGAAGTATTCAAATATAGAAGAAAAATGTTAGGATACCTAAAAAGATTACCCCAATTTCTACTATGAATATGAATGGGTCAAGTATGTGCTAAGTAGAATAAATGATGACCTCATGTATCTTGGAAAACCCCACAAAATTACTAGGGAGGTAATTAATGCTATTACTGGTCTATGATCCACCGGAGCAATCCCAACAATGTAGGCGATAAAAAATGAGGACATAAAACTAACTGGTGGGAAATTTGATATGTGAACCCTTAGTGTCAATGATATAATTGATTGAGGGGTCAGGTATGCCACTATGGGTATTGCATACAAAGTTTATTATACAAATAGAGAAGGACAAACTTGATTGCCACTACAATTACACCACGAATCATATGGCAAAAGAGGGAAAGGAATTCAATCTCTACAAGGTCATGAGAGGAAAAATCAAAAACTTGAAGACAAAAAAATAATTTGGATGTAACTTCAAGTTTGGAGCCCTAATCATCTTTTTAATATTCTATTTCCTAAATGAGTTATCTAGGTTCAAAGGTAAAGTTTAAAAATTGCACACGCTTGTTGCTACACAAATCAGATATCACATGAGAGGGTTTAGGGATGAAAATATTTGCAATTAGGCATATTGGGGTTTCTTTAAAACATTTCAAATAGATATGAAAGATAGATATAGAATCCCTACTAGTATGAAGAACAAATCACCTTCATAGTTGACAAGGACAATTGTTACAAGGAAGTTATATAGCCTAGGATAATTTGGATTCCAACACTCCCCTATAAGATTACTAAAGAGGAGATAATTGCTTATGATAACATCTTGATCAATAATCCTAAATATCTTAGTGTAGAAAGGTTTGGAACATATGATGAGATCTAAGATAAGAGAAACAAAAAGAGCTTGCAGGAACACTTAAACAAGAATAGAGAAAAATTATATAAGATGTGGGGTATTCCATTAAATTTCTCCATGAAATATCCTATGGTGGATCCCCAATACATGCTTGTGTGATTAGAGAAGGCTCCAAGACCTAGAAAGGCCAATAGATTCACATCTGCCACCACCACTACTCTATAGCCCTCTGGATCTCCCCAAACTCCCTCTATTATAAGAAGAGAAAATTCTAAAGCTCTGGTGAAAAAAAAGGTAAAAAGAAAGATGAAACCAATGAATATAGAGCATGAAGAAGAAGAATAAGAAGTAGGGGAAACCTTTGAGGTGAAGAGGAAAGAAAAGAATACAAAGAAAACTCCTTTGGTAACACCTCGTAGAGATCCTCATCAACTTGATATCGTATTTAATGGTATTGCACAATTTGGACTACTAAAGGAAACAATAAATCTTTATCCAAAGGTTCCTTCTATAGACAAGGCAACCATTAAAAAAGCTATAGTAATGTATATGATGATGTATAATATGGCACTAAATGAGATTATTGATTAGCTTCTAGAAATCCTTGTTGATGCACTTAGTGATAATAGGAAAGAGGTAATAAAAGAGGATGCTAAGTTGAGATAGCAAGCACTTGATAAGGTCAGATCCTCCATCACACAAGAATAGAAAGATAAAATATCTCAAAGACAAGCTGAGGAACTTAGAACCAAACAAAGAGTAAATTTTCTCATGAGCATGGAAAAAGAGGATAGAGATAAGATAGAAAAGGAAACTAAGAAAAAGATAGCCAACATTTTGGAGGAACTAAAAAGGATTCAAGTGGTAATTGATGAAGAAGCTTTTGCTCCTCCTCCAAATTTCTCTGATCAGAAAGATATGTCTAATTTATTTTCACAAAATATAAATCTCTCATCCTTTGAAGTTCCCTCATTAGAGAATGTTGCACTCGAGAAGAATGATGAACAAGGGCAGAAAATTGAATTTACACAAATTGTATGGCAACAAGAAGAACTGTAAGGAAGTTAAGTGGTGGAACAACTTCCTACACTAACCTTGAGAGGATGGTAATGCAAAAAAAATTACAAATCATTACAACAGTTACAGAAACTTAACTGAAATGGACACAATAGCATGCATACCATAACATAGTGATTTATTGGGGAAAACCCTTTTAGGAGAAAAACCCCACTCCCCAAAAGCAGCGCAATATATTATTCAACAATCAATAACATATTACAATATACTTGCAGAGATAACTCTTCATAGGAGTACCACTAATTAGAGATTCAGAGGTAACTCAATAGCCATAAGACTCTTACACACAACCTCTATCTCACACACCTCATATATAAGAGATACAATACAAGAATTGTCATATGGTATTACAAAACCATGGGCTAAAACCTCCCAATAAAGTAGAGTTAATTTTATCTCCAATCTAGATACCCTATGATGTGTCAAAATACAAATTAACTCATGTCCCTCCCTTTTACAACTCATTTATGAGTCTGGTGCATTTTATATTCCTATTTCAGGAGTCCAAACTTCCAGATGCCATAACCTGTGAATCGGGTGTCCGATTGATGAACTGTTTGAAGCACACAAAATCTTGTGAAGTGCTCTATCACCTTGCAATTTGTTTGCCAGTTACACCCACTTTTCACAATATTTCAAAGGTTTCAAAGTCCTCAAAATTAAATTTAAACCTTTCATCGCACCTTCCACAGTTGAAACTTTAATATCTTCAAAAATAGCTATGAACTTGTGAAAAAAATTTACCACATGCTTATCTAGTCAATTTGAAGCTTTGGGGAGAATTCAACTTTGTTCTCAAACAAAAACTTACTATAAGTAGTAACCTCATGTAAATGCAAGGTTGAGACACCATTTTCCCAACAAGAACATAGTGTCCCTCATCCTAAAAAACATAGAATGGTTTGATTATAACACCAAGGATTATCCTAAGAAGAGTTTGGATGCTAGAGGAAAATTAGTTAAGTGGAAAATAGGTGATATCACTAAGGGCTGCTTTAAGAAGGAGCAAGAGACTAAAGGGAAATTAGTTATACTTGAGGGGCAGATTGACCAACAAACTTATTTCTCCTCTGATTCATTTAAAGATATTTTCAATGAATGGTGACTCCACAAATGCTCCAAAACTAACACATGATGGACAAGTTGACTCGTCTAATATATGATCCCTCTATAAAATACAACTTGGAGATATTTCGCACTCATCAATAGGAAAGGAGATTCTTCAATAGCATTTGGACAATACTAAGTTATTGGATGAGGTTGTGAAGATAATTTATGAGGGTTTTCTAGAGGAGTGTATACTTCCTTATGGACTCATCCTATAAAAACCTATTATAATCTTGTTATCTCTTGTGATGCTAGATTTGGACAATAGCTCCAAGAAGCTTTTCTTACTAGGGTGTTTTCTATGTAAATCTAGTATTTTGGTTGTGTATTTGTTTTCTCTGTACTCTTATTGTTTAATCATTAATGCATAATGAATGATTAATTAGAAGTAAAATAGTTTTAAGTGAAGATTGATTCATCCCCTCATCTCAATCTCCATGTGTGGTCAGCATTATTCACTCGCCAATCTTGAAAGTACAAGCCAACCAAAGTCCCATAGGCAAGCTAACCTTCCAACAAAACCTTGACTTCTTACAAACTAACATGAACTATATTTCCAAAGCATAGAAGAAGAAGAAGCAGCTAAAATTTCCACCATAGAGAGTTTAGGAAAGGAAAATAATATTAGGCTTATTATGGATCTTAATTTAATAAGCTCTTGAAAATATTTTGATGAGGGGTGTTGTGCAAAACCCTACCATTCCATGATAGAACTATGATTTTTGAGAAAATAACAAGTGTAATTAAAAATGTTAATGACTTCGGATTCTACAAGTATTTCTCCTATCATCTTTATTTTTTCCTAAACACTTTATCTCCTCACTTTGGAAACCTTATCCATACAAGTCCTTATCGTTGAGTCCCAATAAAGTAGGAATTTTATAAATAAAATAGTAATATTTTTGAAATAATCATGTAGGTAAATATAGAGTAAACAAGTATAGATAGCTAATGCAAACCATTCAAATATTTAAGATAGATGGATGCCTCAACACTATATCTCTTAGTTTCTTTTAAATAGATGTACTAAGATATATATACTAGTTATACATTAAAAATTGTGTAGCAATATTCTTTAAATAGATGCATTAAGACATCTAAACTAATTATATTTAACTATTTCATAACAAGATATTCTTTTGGGATGGATTTTTAATTATGACACAAAAAATGATATCATTTAAGTCATTAACAAACTGTAGAACGAACTGCATCTACACCTTGCCATTAATAAAGCAATCAATACATTGATTTTAATACTACATATAATAAATCATTTTTTTTAGACAGCCTGGTGTCTTGAAACTCCTTTCATCATTTAGCATATTTGATAAGAACAAAATTGTTAGATTTTTCAGGATGTAAAATTGATTGTTCAATAATTTTGTAGGAAAATTGTTCATACTCTTTAGGAGATTATCTTAGAAAAGTGTAATCTCTCTATTCTTGTGGATCCTAGTGATGTAGATATTATAATTAGGTTCAACTTCATATAATCAAGGGGTTGGTACTTCTCTTGGTATGGGTTGTAGGCAAGCTAAAGGAAACAGATGTAGATAGTCTATGGTGAATATTGATCGGGTGGGTCGATGGTTCCATCTCCTCAAGGAATTTTGACGATAAATATTGATGGGTTCTCTAGGGGGAATCCTAGTCACGCTGGTATTGTTGGAATTGGTCATGATAGTTCTAGTGTGGTTCAATTATCCTTTTCTATTTATAAAGGGTTTCATACAAATAACTATATGGAGGCTCTTGCCATTTTGTATGCTATGGAGAGAGGTTGTGTTTCTGGTTGGAACATGATTATTTGTGAATCTAATTCACAATTTTGATGGTGAATCTATTGAATGAATAGTGTTTCGATGGTGTTAATTGTCACTTAGCTATGGTTGTTCAGCAGATTTTAAGATTGAAAAGTCTTTTGAGTCTATTACCTTTTCTCATATTACTAGGGAGTGGATTAGAGTTGTGAACTATCTAGCCAAATGGGCTTACGATCAGATGCATGGTTGAGTATTGTGGATAGGAGTCATTTGCCTATGGATTTCTCTGACATGTTGGAGCAATTAGTTAGTGAATATAAGAATATGTAATTCTTTGTTTTTATTGGATTGTTGACCTTTCTTACTTTGTAATTCTCTTTGTATTTAATAAACTTTTAACCATTTTTTAGATTTTAAAAAAAATACTGCATATAACACATCACTCCATAAACCAATCCATTACATAAATCTTTAAAAGAAAACAAAATGCTCACACAATTCTAAAAACAAATAAACTTTTAAAAAAACTTAAAGCATATACAAATAATGTAACATGAAATGAACTCTAGTACAAAATACTAAATTCTAATATGTTCTCTAGCACTTGAAGTATTTTTCCAAAAGAAGTGCACTTCGTGGGGTCATAAATTCACCTGCACTTCCTTCTCCAAGGAAAGCCCGGGGAGAGACAGAGTTCAGTGCATTTAAAATCTCTTCGTGTGAAAATCTAATCAAAGAAGATCCATTAGCACCATGTGATTTGGTCTTTTTGCCTTCACCTGTAGTATAAAAAAAAACATAGCATTTTTGTGGTATTAGCTTAATTCCCTGATAAAATAATGTAGTCATATAATACATGTTCTCAACATTTAGCTCGAATACCTCTGCTTTTTTTAATATTTTTCCAATTTGAAACCGAAGCTACCAAAACAAGTACAATGGTAACGAGTCCAACTATAGCTCCTACTCCTGCTAGAGCCATTCATAGAGGAACAAACCTAATTAGAATGGTACTTGCTTTAAAGAAAACTCTATTATGTCATTTATTGCTCATTCCTTGGTCTTATGATAAGGACGCCTACCAGATTGATTTTTTTTGCTTGAACGTTCAGGTTGAATTTGGTGCACTGCAAACCAATATTAACAAGAAGTTAAATGCATTACGAAAGAGCGATTTTTTGTCAAAAAATTTATGAACTCGTGAATCCAAAAGCAAAACTTTGGAGAATAATTCAAAATGTGCCCCGAAACTTTGTCAGGGTCGACAAAATACTAATGACAACCGTAGAGGGATGATTCCCGAAATAAAAAAATTAAGCAAAAATCATTTATTTCGATATGGAAGAAATAAAAGACAGGAGAATTCTTATTGAAGAACATGAGGCACAAGTAACGCTAATTCAAACCATCCTACTTATTTTCCTATTGTCCTTTAAATATCCATCTATATCTATGTCTACATATTAGTTCAATATATATAGAAATCCCAGTTACAAACAGTTCAAAAGTGCCATGTTTTACTGGTAAGGAAAGGAGTTGACAAGTAAATGTATAGGATTTATCATATTCTAATCAGATTTAAAGTTGGGCTGGGGGCCTAATTCGATTGGTGAGTGTTTCTTGTGGTGAAGAACGTGGTCATAAGGTCTAATCTTTCACAGTCCACATGGTACCCGAGGATGTGTCATGCCAGAGTCACCAGTCACATTAAAAAATTTACCTAACACACTGAATTTATAAGGGATGTGAAAGAACTTACAGTCATTTTTTAGGTGTTGATATACCAAGCAACTGGACAAGGCAGGCATCCATTGATAATTATCTATGCGAGAAGCACCCATTGCAATGAGAAGGGCCAGCACACAATCTTGTAAATTCTCTGTCACATTACTTTCACCACTCAATAGATTATTCAAAAATCTTGTTTTCTCAGTGAAATTTCCATAACAGTCTCTACAGGCCGTGGTGTTTCTCATATTATCCCAGTCTTCAAGTGTCCCATCACATATTGTTTGTAGAGTATTCAACTGCATTCCAAGCTTCTTGCCAATGTCATCAACGCTCTCACTGTAGCAAAAACCAGCTCCTAATTTGGTGAAGTCGTTAAAGGAGCAGCTTGCAAACTCAGGATGACCATGAATTACAATGTCTGTACAAGCCAACATCTCATCCGTGTCCAAGAAGATGGAACTCGAACTATGGTTTTCTCTCACAGTCAATGCTTGAGCAAAAGCTACTTTAGCATCCATACAGCACGGTTCTGCTATCAGGGACATCCAAAGTACATTGTTACTTGTAATATTATCAGTGTTCAAGCAACTGGGAGAAGGCGAATACGGGTATAACGTGAAGTTTAGGCCACAACCTGGAAATGCGTGTTTATGAGTACAGATTTCATTAAGCAGGGCAGTCCACAAATGGATGAAAATAGAAAAAATTGTATTAGTATTCACAAAAGATTAAAGTAGAACAATGAAATTGTAGAAGTATTATGATTTCGTAGAAAACAGTTATTAAAAAAAGTAGAACCAAAATAGCTAAGAGTAGAATTCAGAGTAATTTCATTGAGTAGAAATATAAGAGAACCTATGAATTCTAACAAAATGTCCTACTCGCAATCTTAAAAATTTTGAGATGTTTAAAAGGGTATACCCAGTATGGGATTTTGGGATCCTAAGAACATACCAAAACAGGTAGAATAATGTATACCACTATTAAAACTAGCAAAGGTTTAAGTGGGACAATGGAGTTGATCATGAGATTTAATCCCTATAGGACACGTAGTTTAATCCCTATATTTCGAAGTTAACTATGATATGGCATTCTAAGAAAACGTTAATTCCATTTAATTTTTTCCTTAACTAGAGAAAGGTATATAACCTCTGTCACCATAAATCTAACAATTAATTATTAAAAGTTATACATATTCACACAGTACCTAATTATCAATTCAAGTTTCTTCTCCGAATTCATGAAATGATGTTTATATTGAAATTTGACAGAACCGTTGGAATTAAATAAATGTATGTGAAAAATAGATTTATGTTTGTGAAAATTTGCCATGCCTCTTAAAGTTACATATAATTATATAAAACAATGTTATCTTCTAAAATAAAACATAGTACTGTTCTAATCTGTCTAAATTTTATAAAAACAGGTAAAAGATTCAATCCAATTTATAACGACGAGATGCAAAACTGGACTATATATTTTAGATTCTCCATAAGAAAAGCAAAACTGGCCTATAAAGATATTATGAGATTGTCCATAAGAAAAGCAAAACTGGCCTCTAAAGATATTATGACATGCAATTAGAATATAAGAGTTCATGGAAGTTTGGTTTGCACAATTGACACCAGGAAGTCTACTAACAGTCAAATATTATGTTTTCAAAGAAGTGTTAAATACCTGCATCGGTTCTCATAGTGCAGGAAAATATGGTGACTATAGCAACATAAATTGCCAATTGGTTGAACTTTCTTCCTCCAATGCTTTTCTTTATCATCTATCCTGTACTTCAAACCCGATTAACTGGGCTGCTTCTTTCTCGGCTCAATATTCCATACATAATTATGGAGAACTTGTGAATCTTTCATTGTCTAAATTCTCTTCCGCAGGAAGTTTGTGAGTTGCTTATGAAGTACAAAACTTATACTGTGATCATCGATAGGGATGTCCCATTTGCATAGTCCGTGACGATGGTATTCTGTGGTTTTTTCAATTAGGAATCACATGGTGGCAAGTCTTATATTTTATCTGTATAAGTTGTCTGTCATCCCCATGTAATTTGGAGGAAGCAGAATTCGGCTGGACCGTGGGGCCATTAACTTAACCTGACCCATTCCTATATAATTTCCAAAGATTCCGTTCACGTACCGTAATCTATTTCATTCCAATAAGTGGAATAGTCCTCTTATAAATACATTTTAAATAATTGGAAAACGACGAGCATTTTTTCTCAGAAAAGTCTGAAGACTTTAATAGTGGAGACTATAGGCTATGACCAGATTTCGCGTGGACGTTGTCGCATTTTCTTACCAAATCAGGTACTATTATCACTTTGAGAAAGCGCCTATTCAGTTTTTAGGATGTATTTGATGTTTCTTTAGGATGGATCAATGCATAAATAGTAGTGTAATTATGTATTGGTGTATTACATTTTAAAGGTGGGATAGCTATTTTGTCAAATCAAAAGATTACACATAAAATCTTTCATTAAAAAGAAAAATATGTTTTATAAAATTTTAAGGGAATTCTATTGAAATAAGCTCTGGACATGCCTAAAATCATCCATAACATTCATAGAACCATTCGCATTGGGCGCATGAAAATGGAGGGTTGAGCGGAAGGAATAAACGTACGGTGACAGACAATTGTTTCCTATGCCAGAACTTAACAACATAATCTCAAAAATATTTATCGCCGGTCCCACCTACAACACAATTTCAAAAATATTTACCACCCCGCCCACAACCCAATTTCAAAAATATTTTGTGGCTGCTCGTGCTCATCCACCACAAGTTTGCTCTTCCATATGTCTTCCACTCCTGTGCAGCATCGGAAGTTGCAACCATGAAAGCCATATTTTTAAGTTTCATGTGAAACTTTCAGGTTGGATAGTGATGCAAGTATGCAATTAGTAATGTCAAGAATGTAATTGTAGTTTTTAGAGACAGATTCTAAATTATTTGTTTTAGTAGTTTTGATAAATTTTAGTAGATAGTAATTGTCATGTTTTAGAATTTTTCTTATTTGTAATGTAGTCATTATCATGTTTTTGAGGCTATAACCTCTATAAAATACTACTGTTTGTATTGTTCATGTAGATGAGAACAAAATCTCTATATTGAGGTGGTTCATTATGTAATTCTTCTGAATTAAATTTACAGATGGTTGTTTGTCTGTAAACTCAACTTGTGTTTGTTGTTACAAATTTTCTATTTGATGTAGCATTCTATTTTGTGTGATTTTAATACTACAAATTGGTATCACAAGTTGGTCAATCATATTTGCTAGGTTAAATTGCTAAGATTGACAATAAGTCAAATGACGAAAAAAGAAGAGAGTCAGCTGCAGCTAAAGACAAAGAGGTTGGTGGATGAAAGATGTGCAAAGTTTAATTTGTTTTCAATGGGAAAAATCGGTAGGAAGGTGAAAAGAGAAAATGCAAATTTAATTTGTGAGAAAGATAGTTTGGAGGAAGGAATAGCTGAACTTAAGAAATGTAATTCACAACTGATAGACAATTTTAAAAAGTTTGGAAAATATATGTGATTATTTATATGAAATTGAGAACCTTGAGAAAGAATTAGAGAATATTAATGTAAGAAATGCAAAGTTAGAAGAAAATTTAAAATTATTTGATGAGGTTAAGAAGAAGAATGAAGATTTGTAAAATCAAATACAAGCGTTGAAAAATGAAAATCAGTGTTCGAAATCAACGCCATTAGTTTGTGATGTCTCTATTGGCATAGAAGATTTGTTTGTTGGTTTGTGGAAAGAATATGAAGTTGAAGGTAAGGATGGATTTGAATCCTCAAATTTTGCAGATGCATGTTATGATGTTAATAGCAATTAAAAAAAAAATTGGCTTAAAGAGGATGAAAAAATGGGTTACGATGACAAAGGTTTGGGAAAAAATAAGCAAGGAATAAGAGAGCCCATTTAGCCAATTATGAGGCCAAAGAATGAAAGCCTGGGATATGGTAAGAGAAATAGCAATCACGTTGCAAGTGTTACAAGTTACTTCAAATCAACTCATGGAACATAGTGTATATAGTGTTCTCATTGTAATAGAGAAGGACATACAAAAGAGAGGTGTTGTGATCTATACCCTTGTTCAATGTGTGGGTTGAAGAATCACTCTAAAAATTTGTGTTGGAATAAAGTGTGGGATGGACAATCTATGAAAGATTATATACAAATAAATTATGGATGAATTGATGGATCCAATTGCAAAAGGGTAGAAAGTATGTTCAAAAGGTTGTATAAAGCTAAATACTCACATGTTGATCAAAGTTGTGGTTGTTGGTGTAACTAAGGTATTTTACATTGGTTATATCTCACCTAGGTCCTAGTTACACATCACTTAAGCTTACTTAGGTAATTACATAGGAGTAGTTGGAGAATTTATACTTTAGGTGGACTTATCATGTTATCTCTTTATTATATCCAACTATTATGGTTACAATTTTCCACCTTTGATGGGTAATCCACCTTTTGTGTTATCACACTATCTCCTATCCACTTTAGGTGGGATGATAGATTTCAATTTAGGTTATCATGTCATGAGATAACGACACTTATCGTTATCTCATTCACTACTTTGTACTCACTTTAGCTATGTAATCAAGGGGTCTCCTATGTACATTTGTCCTTGATCTAATTCTTTGCATAATTGATGAGAATACAATTTATTCTTGTTACATAATCTCTCTCTTTTTATTGGGCTTTCCATTAGGCCTCTAGATCTTGGGTGGCTACCTTCATAGCTAATTCTTACATGGTAACAATGCACATAGGGTGTCTTTTGATATTCATCTTGGAGAGATATTGGTATAATTTTAAGTTGACTGAGCATCACCATTGTGTATGTGAGATTATTTGGATGAACTTTGACTACAAATATGTCTATGTTTGAGTTAATTTATTTTTGTAGCAATTTTTTTTAGTCGGAGAGCCATTCGACCCTCCTAACCAGCGAATTGTAGACATTCTTCAGTTGATTATTTTTGCAAATATTTTTAGATCTGGTCTATTATCATTGTTTTAGGGATATTCCTTATTTTGGGGGGGAAAAATATCATTGTTCTGAAAATATTTAATATATCTAAGCAATTATATGTTTTAGGAAAATCTATTGTATTTGGGGGTAAAGAATTTTGTATGGTTGGTTATTTGTTTTCTACATACTTTATTCTTATTTGTTCTTTGTTGGCTCACATATTGATGCAGGTGCATCAGATTGTTATTATGTTTTAGTCTTGGTTGATAAATGAAAGGTTGTAAAACCTCCGAATAAAATTTGTTTTAAAAATATCATAGCAGGTTGGAACTTTTTCTAAATAATGGGATCTTAGTAATCAGATCCATTGGAGGCTTAATTTAGTTTATTGTCATGTATAAAATGAGGCAATATTTTAGCCTCGAAAGGGGGGAGAGAAGTCACATACAAAATGACATATCAATGTAGTCTCTCTTATTTTTTGCTAAATATATATGTTTGAGAGTTTGTGATTTTGTTTTTAACCATTGTGGTATGAAAGCCTTGTGTGATCACTAGTTTGTCGTTAAAGGTTTTATAGATCATGCACAGGAGTCTTATTTCAAGATTGCAAAGTTCTATGAAGCTCATTGTAGTCAACACCGCCGAGGATAGAATTGGTTGAAGTAGATCCAACTCCTCAAATATAAAAGCCAAGATCTATTGAGGCTATTTTTCAAGCATCCTCGCACTTTGTTGTTGGGCCCTTACTACCATCTAAATATTGTTGTAGCATAATATTGTTGGACATTAAACTTGTTGCATCTTTGCATCATCAAAGGAAGATCGTGAGTAGGAGAGAAGGTTCCATTGTTTGTGGAGGTGTTGTAGTTTACTGGGATCACAAAAGGAAATCATCAACCATGTGAGAAGGTGAAAGGCTAATTCAAATCAAAAGCAAATCATTGAAAGAGATTGCATAGAAATTAAGGTGGCATCTAGTTATCACATATAGAATTGAGGAGTGACTAACTGTTGTTAGTGTAGACACTCAAAATTGTCCAGTCTAATTAAATAAATATCTTTATTTATTTAATTATCTAAGCTTAATTCTTCTATTAATTAAATAAATCTTTATTTATTTAATTAATTCATTTATCCTCTTCTAGCCTTATTTCTCATTTAAATAAATACTTTTATTTATTTAAATTATCCTTTTCCTAAATTAAATAAATATCTTATTTATTTAATTGATCCCACTTCTTCTATTAATTAGATAAATCTTTATTTATTTAATTAATTCATTAACCTTTTCTACCCATGACACATGTCATTCATCTCTTAATTCATACACTACCTACCCCTTTCATTATTTTATTATTTCTTTTACCTACCCTCTAATCATAGCCGACCTCCTTTTACACCTCTCAATCTTATCCCTCCATTTCATATAGTGTCTTCTATATAAGGAGATGCTTCCTTCATTATCAAACCCTAATCATTTTTATGCACTTGACTACACTACGCTTTTGGGCATATGTGATCCTACTTGCAACCACATTCTGTTCTTTGTTGAGCTCTTGTGCACATAAAATCTGAGAGCAAATATATCAAGCAAGATCAATGGAGATAGGAAGAATGGAGATCCGAACCCTATTGGACATGTGATGGTATAATCTTTGTGATTTCATTTGATTTGCATTGTCTTAGGTAATCTTCATATGTTATGGTGGATCTTTGTTGTTGTTAGGCTAGGGTTTTGTGGTTGAATTCATTTAGCCTTTCAATATCGTTATTATTGTTATCCATTTTTCACCATTTACAGTTAGCATTTTTGTTTTTGTTGTATCAACTCAGGTCATCATTGTTGGATGAGTCACCATATAATGAATGTTGCGTGAATATTTGTTAAAGAAGGCATCACTATAAAGGTATAGTCAAAAGAAAAAGACAAATCCTTGTAAAATTCCCATAACTTTCTCATTTCTCAACAAAATTGAGAAATTCAAAATGTTAGATGGAAAGCTAGGAATGAGGAGGATCAAACCTATAAATCATTTTAAAGAATTCATTCTAGAGAATTAGTAGTTTTAATCAGAAGGTGAGGTTTTTTTATTGCAATATATGTGAATATTTTTTATGAATTTAGATTTAATATTGTTTGTCTATTTGAAATCTCTTTTCTAAATGATTTTGATCTTAGTAAGAATCAAAATTTGTATGAGAAGAAGATTATTCTTCAATCCTCTACCATTATTGGTATCTGAAAATGAAGAAGTATTAGTTATTGTGATATAAGACATTCTTTGCCAAGAGATGACACTCAAAGTTCAAGGAAGAGGATGAGATTGAGGTCGGGGAAGAACAACTGCAAATGCAAAAATTCTAGAAGAGATGTGACATATGCAAGCACGATTACATGCTATGGAACTTACACAAAGGAGAGGAATTGATACAAGAGATATCAATGATAGAGATCAAGAACCTCAAGAAGAAGAGGTAGAGCCCAAGAAAGAAGGAGTTGAAACAAGAATCGTTAGAGAGATTCTGGGAGCAAGTTCTAGACCAAAGATAGAGGTACCTATATATTAGTGTAGCCTAGATGTTGAGGAACTGGTTGATTGGATTAGTGCAATGAAAAAATATTTTGATTATGAAATGTTGCTAATGATAAAAAAGTGAAGTTTGTTGTAACCAGATTTAAGGGCCATGCATCCCTTTGGTGGCATGGAGTACAAGAAGAAAGGAGAGAAAAAGGCAAGTCCAAGATCAGTAGCTAGGATAGAATGTTGGCTAAAATAAAAGGTAAATTCTTTCCCAAAGATTACCAACTTAATCTTTTAAAAAATTTGCAAAATCTTAGACAAAAAGACATGACAATTAAAGATTATACAGAAGAATTTTATAGGTTGACCATTAGAGCTGGTCATATCGAAGATGATCTTTAAAAAGTGGCTAGATATCTCAATGGATTGAGATATAATGCTTAAGATGAAATTATTTTTTTGTGTCCTAGAATAGTAGAAGAAGCATACCAATAATATGCTCTTAAAGAAAAAGAAAAATTATCCAAGAAGTAGACACAAAGATCAAGAGGAAAAAGCCAAAGTTTTAAAGGAAGAGAATCACAAAGTGGCAGAGAACAATGGCAAGCTCGAAATGAAGAAATGAATAGTTCACATGAATAGGAACAATCTTCCTGAGGTAATGATTCTTGTAAGGGAAGAAGAGCCTATTCAAGAGGTAGAGGTAGAGGATTTTTTGGTAAATTTTTTAAATACAATAAGTTTGGACATATATCTTATGAGTGTCTATAGAATCCTACCACAAGTTAGAGAATTGCACATATTACTCACAGTGAAGAGGAGGAAGTTGCAGAGGAACGTGTTACTTATAAAGATGTGCCTGAAGTTGGTGAATCACTCTTGATGAAGAGGGTGTTACTTAAACCCAACAAGGAGGTAATAGAGCTACTTCAAAGAAAGAATTTGTTCAGAACAACCTGCAAGAGTGGAGGAAAATGTTGCAAATTCATCATAAATAGTGGTAGCACAAACAATCTGTTTTCAATGGAGATGGTGAAGAAAATAGTTTTGAAAAAGGTAATGCATCCTTTTCCCTATAAAGTATCATGGTTGCAAAAAGGACATCATCTTTTGATTAATGAACAATGCAAGGTGGATTTCCAAATAGGAAATTATAAAGATCAAATAGTTTGTGATGTTATGCCAATAGACATTTACCACATTCTTCTTAGAAGACCCTGGAAATATGACAGAAAACTTATACTTGATTGGGGGCACAATACTTACACTTTTGAGAAAGATGGGAAGAAACACATTATTACACCCCTAAAGGAGGAACAAGTTGTTGTTGAACCTAGCTCCAAAGTGATACTGATGTGAGGTAAGGAATTTTTACACCAAATGAAGAAGGAAGAGGTAAAATTTGCTTTGATAGGAAATCTTAAAAGTGTAGTCACTAGCACAAAGCTAATTGATTTGCCTGAATAATTTCAAGACATGTTGAAAGAGTATGTAGACATAGTAGTGGATGATCTTCCTAATGCTTTACCTCCATTGAGATGTATCATCCATCACATAGATTTTATTCCAAGAGGAAATCTTCCAAATAAGGCAGCCTATAGGATGACTCCAAAGGAGAATGAAGAAATCAAGAATCGAGTACAAGAGTTGTTGGACATAGAACTAATAAGAGAAAGTTTGAGTCCTTGTGTTGTTCCAATAGTATTGAGTATAAAGAAGGATGGAAGCTAGAGAATGTATATAGATTCAAAAGCAATCAACAAAATCACAATCATGTATAGATTTATTTTGCCTTGAATTGATGATTTGATGGATTGTCTAAATGGTGCAAGATATTTTTCTAAGATAGATTTTAAAAGTGGATATCATCATATAAGAATCAAAGAGGGTGATGAATGGAAAACAACCTTCAAGACAAATGATGGGGTCTATGAATGGCTAGTGATGCCATTTGGGTTAACAAATGCCCCATGTACCTTGAGGCTTATGAATGAGGTGCTTAAAGATTTCATAAGTAATTTTGTCATAGTATACTTGGATGACGTCCTAGTGTATATAGTCAATCAAAGGAAGAACATATGATGCACTTAAGAATGATGTTGGACAAACTACATAAAGAGAAGCTACTAATCAATCTCAAGAAGTGTGCCTTCTTGAAGATAGAATTTGTTTACTTGGGATTTGTGATCTCACGAGAATGATTAAAGATGGACAAGGAAAATATTAAACAAATAATTGAGTGGCCTACTCCTAAGAGTATTTTTGAGGTAAGAAGCTTTCATGGTTTGGCTAGCTTCTATAGAAAATTCATAAGAATTTTAGTTGGATTTGTGCTCCAATAGTGGATGTCATTAAGGGAGATAAAAAGGCATTCCATTGGACTGAAGCTACTAATAATATTTTTCATATGCTTAAAAGAAAATTACAAAAGAACCTATCTTGTCCTTACCCGATTTTACTGAGCTATTTCAAGTTGAATGTGATATCAGTGGGACCACTATAGGTAATGTTCTGATTCAAGATAGAAAACCTATCACTTACTTTAGAAAAAAGCTTAATGCTGAAAAGAAGATATATTTAGCATATGATCAGGATTTGTATGCCATCGTGCAGGCTTTGAAGGAATGGAAGCATTATCTAATGCCCAAGGAGTTTGTTTTGTTCACTAATAATCATGCTTTGCAGCTTATTAGTAGTCAACCTAAGTTGAGCCAGATACATGTTAGATAGGTTGAATTTTTACAAAGTTTTACTTTTGTCATTAAGCATAAGAGTAGACAAGATCTAACAAAATTGTAGATGCTTTAAGTAGAAGGAGTTTTCTCATGCAATAATCTCAAGTGAACGTATTGGGATTTGATGACCTAAAGGAGATGTACAAGGAAGATAAGGACTTCAAAGAGGCATATGAAGCATGTTTGAATCCTCTTAGTAGGGATAGGAGTCCTTGAATGTAGTACATGATATAGGGGGATCCTATTCAAGGGTAGCTATATTTTCATTCTAAGGAGTTCTATGAGAGAGAACCTATTGAAGGAGAAACATAGTGGCTTCTTAGCAAGGTGTTTTGGACAAAACAAAATGCTAGCCCAATTGAGTTCACACTATTATTGGCTAGGTATGGGAAATGATGTTAAGAAGTTTGTAGAGAGGTGTAAAGTATGTCAACATGCTAAAGGGAGTAGTCAAAATGCATGTTTGTATCAACCATTACCAATTCTAAAAAGGCCATTGGATTCAATAAGTATGGACTTTGTACTTGGTCTACCAAGAACTCAAAAGGGACGTGATTCAATATTTGTGGTAATTGACCAATTTTCTAAGATGGCTCATTTCATTCCATGTACAAAAATAAGTGATGCTACTAACATTGCCAATTTATTCTTCAAAGAGATAGTTAGACAAAAATAAGTGATGCTACTAACATTGCCAATTTATTCTTCAAAGAGATAGTTAGACTACATGGAGGTCCTAGGAGTGTTGTCTCTAATCAACACACTAAATTTGTAGGACATTTTTTGTGGAGTCTATGGAAGAAATTGGGTACTAATTTTAGTTTTAGCTTAGCTTACCATCCTCGGACTGATGGTCAAATAGAAGTGGTCAACGAAAGCCATGGAAATATTTTGCAAAGCTTAGTGAGTGTTCATCCAAAACAATGGGACTTGGTGCTTGCACAAGTTGAGTTTGCATATAATGATTCCCCTAATAGAAGTACGAGTCTTTTCAAATCATATATGGTATGCATCCTAGAGGAGTGTACGAGCTAAGGAATCTAGGTAAGATGGAGACACGAAGTGTTGATGGTGAATATTTTGCTAGTGCAGTGCAAAATTTGCATGACCAAGTGAAAATAAAGCTGGAGGAAAGCACTATCAAGTACAAGAAAAGAGCTGATCAAAAAAGGAAAGAAATAAATTTTAATGTTGCAGATCTAGTTCTAGCTCATCTTAGAAAAGAAAGGTTTCCAAAAGGGGAATACAACAAGTTGAAAGCAAATAAAACTGGTCCTTGTAGGGTTCTACGAAGGTTCTCTAGCAATGCATATGAGATAGAACTTCCACCAAGCATTGGGATTTTTCCTATCTTCAATTTTGTAGATCTATACCCTTACAAGGGTGAGGAGCCGATAGTTCAAGTCCCTAAAATAGGTGAAAAATAGGTCATTAAATGGAAGAAATAGTTTCCCAAAGAAACACCAAATCAACCTAAACTAATCTTGGACACGAAAGTTGTCATGAAAACAGAAGGTAAAGAACATCTGCAATACTTGGTCAAATGGAAGGTGCACCCACTTGAAGATTCCACATGGATGATAGTTTTTGATCTATTCAAGTATGGTGCTAGTATTGAGAATCTCATGGACATGAGTCTATGAACAAGTTTTTTGTTCCTTGGGAGTATGATGTAGGTGCATCAGATTGTTATTATGTTTTAGTCTTGATTGATAAATGAGAGGGTGTAAAACCTCCAAATAAAATTTGTTTTAACAATATCATAGAAGGTTAGAACTTTTTCTAAATAATAGGATCCTAATAAGATCCATTGGAGGCTTAATTTAGTCTATTGTCATGTATAAAATGAGGCAATATTTCAGCCTCGAAAGGGGAGAGAAATCACATACAAAAAGGACATATTAATGTAGTCTCTCTTATTTTTTTTCTAAATATATATGTTTGAGAGTTTGTGATTTTGGTTTTCATCACATATCCATTTTGGTGGGTTTTTAATGATCTCCAGATCAGTGTTTTTGATTGAGGAAAATGAAGTTTTAAGGGACCCGAAACCTACTTACAATACAAAAGATAAGCAAGAAAGAAACAAGAGAAGATAAGACCAAGACAAAACAACTGCAAAAGACCAGCACAAAAACCAATAGCTAGGACAAAAGGAAAACAAGGAGCCAACAAGAAATTGGCATCCGAAACCCAGCATTAAATTTCAAATGAAAACTTTTATAGACTCCTCAGCATTCTGAACCAAAAGAATCATGGCCTTAGCGGCTTCTCTTATACCATTGCTCTCTTGTTTCAGCTAGTTGTCTTTTGTTTTGGTCTCCATATCAATGGTGGTATGCCTGGTCCTTTGCTTGGAGATTTGATGGGTGGAGCGGGAGGTCGGTACATCTTCAATGATTACCAAGTTCTTATCCTGATTTTTCCTCTCTAAGTGATCCACCAAGGCATTCATGTTATGTGATGAAACTCTTAAGACCTCAAGACTATGGTTCATGAAGCTTTTCAAAGCCTTCTCAGTTTGAGCAACCTGAGTGATGATGTTATCTTTATCCGCCTTAGCCTTTTCTTTTACAATTATGATAACATCCTCCAAATGTTTCAAATCCTCTTTTATTAGGTCTTTTTTCGACCAGTCCTACATCGTAATTTCCTCCTCAGCTTCACTGGTTTCCATCTCCTCACTCTTTTTCCCCAAATTTGTTTCCTGAATCAAATTGTGTATCTTACTTTCCATGTCCCTCTGTTTGCTCTGAATGCTAGTTATGTTGTCAATAACTCACTTTTGGAAATTGAAGGATTCCAGAGTGCAATTTCGAGCAGTATTCAAAATAGTATTCACTGAATCCCTACCCTGCTCAGTGCCCACAGAATTCGGGTTTTCTTCCTCCATAGAGTTTGGGGTGACATTCCTGCTATCTAAGCCCATAGGGTTAGAATAAGGGTTTTCAAAATTAACATCTTTTTTCCTTTCTTCCTCTTCTCCAATGTTCTCTTCCTTTTCACTCTCCATTTTTGTCTCAATATCCTTCCCCTTTTCCTCCTCCAAATCATAATGCACCTCTGTTTCCACATTATCTATATCAGCTCTCCATTTTTTATGGGTAGGGGCATTAGACTGGTCATCATCAGCCTCAAAATCTTTACAGCTCTCAGAAACATGTGCATTAGTTACTAGGTAATCATCCTTGGTATCCCTAGCTTTTTCCTTTAGGTATTCATAAATGAGCAAAATAAGCCCTTGATGGGCTATGGGGTAAGAATTGGGCTTTTTGGCGTAATCAGCCAAACTCTCATTCAGAGAAGAAGCTAAGTAAAAGGGCAAGGAAATCTTAACCCCATGGCGGAAATGATTATGAATTGCAAAATGATAGTTATAGATTTTGGTAAATCTACCATCAATAGTAAGAAAATCCATCAAGACCCTTAAAACTTTCTGCCAAAAAGACTTTACCCGCTGGAGAAGGTAGTAGGAGATGTTGTCTTTCTTGGCCAGCCTAGCCTTCTCATCTTCCGATTTTGGGAAGTTTTTAAATGCTTCAGCAACATACTTCCAGTCTCTATAGAATTTTGTGCCCTCCTTCTAAAGACCTGTGACCTCCGCAACCATATCCTCATCAATTGTCCATGTCTCCCCAAACAAGGTGACTCTGTTGTTGTTCTAGCCCCTAGCAAAACCACGAGACACTAAATTTCTAAGTCCATGCAGCTTTTTCATATGGTCGGTGAAACCATATCTATGAAGCCTCCTCCATACTTTCCATTCACTCTTCTAGTTTTTGTAGCCAGAGGGCTCATTCCTATTTAAATTACCTCCCATGTTGAACAGCAAGTCGAAGTACCCAAAGGTGTATCTCACAATCTGCAGGTTTAACCACAAGTTCTTGTCCAAAATTCTGGAATAACATAACAGAGTCCCTTCTGTGGTTTTAAAGATAATGATAATGGTCGCACAAAACCAACACTTATTATTATAATCCCCATCACACATTTGATCATGAAACCGATGCCTAAAAGCAATCATTAACTGACAGTTCATTTGCCCCCAAACTCTGTCTTTGATATCCAGACCCCAAAAGATAATCATGATTTTAAATTGATCCATTGATGCAATCAAATAATAATTGCTCTCTAACATCCCTTTTACAATGGGTCTCTCCGATATATTTAAAATCCACCTCTAAATTGACCCCTTCATTAGCTAAAAAGTCTGCAACCTTATTGCCTTCCCTTAGAGTGTGAGTTATGAGAATACTAACATAGTCATTTAATAACTTTTTAGCACTTCCAACTAAATTAGTAATATTCCAAGATACATAACTAGTATCTTTAAGGGCCTGGATGATATTGAGGGAGTCCCCCTCTAGCCAATTTTTTTAAAATTTGAATCCCTGAGCAAGCTGGAGGCTTTTTAGCATAGCCTGAGATTCAGCCACATGATTATTTTGGACCCCAAAAGGAGAAGCAACAGCCGCAATACAAACACCTTGAGCATTTCTGATGACTCCTCCACCACTGGACTTCCTAGGGTTGCCTTTAGCCGCCCCATCAAAATTCACCTTTATCCATTCATGATCAGGAAGTCACCAAACAATATTATCTCTCCTATTCTTATTGTCTAATTTGCAAACTTTGTGGATTAAGTTCCATTCAGTAAGGATGCCTTTTTCAATTTCATTCATATCAGTAAAAAGCCATTGTTTATTGTTCTTGTGAGGAATATTTACGTTTTCTTTTATAGCCCTACAAACTTTTTCAAAGACCACCTGAGAGGTGCACTTAACTTCCCTAAATATTCTGTTATTTCTCTCTTTCCAGATTCCCCAGCAAGTCATGGGGAGGATCAGGGACCAAAGGTTCTTGGTAAGAGGAAATTTGGTGGGGAATGTCCATTGCCATATAATTTCCATGAGACTCTTGTGCATGACCCAATCAACTTTCCAATTCACCCAAAACTTATTCCAAATTTCCCAAGTGAAGAAGCAATGGAAAAACATATGATCAATTGATTCTTCCTCTTTCTGGCAAAGCTCACACCTGTTAGGGAACATAAAACTTCTTTGGACCAAGTTATCAATAGTAAGGATCCTATTGTGTGTAGAAAGCCAAAGGAACATATTGACTTTAGGGATAAGAATTTTGTTCCAAACTTTGCCCCATATAGGGTTACTGGTCTGAGTGAATGTGTTTTTGTAGGCAGAAGCAACTGTAAAGTCACCTCTTGGATTATTCTTCCAGAGAAAAACATCATCATAATCTTTGTTAATAGAAAAAGACAGCAGCTCTTGCTAGAGTAGGGAAAATCCAGCATATATAACATCAAGCCTAACCCATTTGTTCTCCTTCCAGTAGTCACACACCATAGGCCCAAACCTTCTTTTACATTCCTCAATAAATTGACTACTGCCTTGATCAAAGAGAGGTTCATTGTTCGAGAGGTTCATTGTTCATCCAAGGATCCTCCCAGAACCTTATTTTGTCACCTTTTCCAAGAACCCATCCAGCTCCAGCTTTGGCCACTTTTATGGATTTGATAATACTATTCCAAATGAAGGACCCAATAGAGATGTCTTCAGAGTTGAGGAAATCCTGAAGAGGCTGATTCTGAATATATTTGTCAAACCAGATCCAGTTCCAATCTTTCTTGATGTCATAAGCTCTCCATATTTGTTTAGCAAGGAGAGCTTTATTAAAGGTTTTTAGAGCTTTAATACCAAGCCCTCCTTTGCTCTTTGGTTTACACACTTTATTCCAAGCTACCAAGAATATTCTCTTTTTTTCTTCAACCCCTGACCAGAGAAATCTCTTCTGGATTCTTTCTAAAGCTTCAGCAAATTTAACCGGGATACCAAATAGACTGAGAGCATAAACAGGGAGATTCTGGAGAGTAGCTTGAAGAAGCTGCAACTTTCCAGCCTGAAGAAAAACTCTCCAGATCAGTGTTGCCTTACATCGGTTGCTGGTTATTATCTCTCTTTGGCTGAGATCTGTTTGACTGTTTTTGATCATTTTGCAACACATTGCCTACATTATATTTTTCTCAGTCCTCTATTTCATTTTCCACAGGTTCACATTGCTTTCCAGCCATTGATTAGCCAATTTCTAGTTGGATCAACATCGTTTCTCATTGTGTAGACTACCAGTTATGTGGGTTCATCAAGTGGCGGAGTTCCATTCACTTTGATCGAGTTTCCTTATTGATTCGTGTTCCTTTCATCTGTTGGCTCAGCATTCAATACTACTTTGGCAATGATTTCCATTGTTTGGTGATGTTTTTGTTCTCACTTCATTCACAAGTGAAGTGGACAGGAGTACTATTTGCAGCTCTGACGACCTTTTATATGGTCTGCGTATATCACTTGAGATCGGACCATTTCAATTTGGCTCAGGTTGAGAGGCTGTGGTAAGTGTTATGGTTCTTTCAAAAGATTTTAATCGGGCATAGATTTGGAGATAAAGTATCACACACAGGCATGGAGAGACCAATGTGAGAAGGCTTATTCCTATCGTTGTCCTATTTCTCAGGTGATTGATGCTGAAGGTGTTTAACTAATGACTTGTGCTTTGATGCTGAAGGTGTTTAACTGAGACTTGTGCTTCTTTGCTGCACAGATTTTAATAATTTCTTGATTGTAATGTAGAGGGGCAGAGAAAGTGAAATTTACTATAAATTGAAAGCTATTTTTATTGTAGTTGAATACATTGTTAGCTTAATAAATCATATTTAGACTTCTTACAAACTTATTTGAAGGTCTTCTCTAGCATATCGGTTATGCAATCTTTATTTTGTATCAAACGCTTGTCTAGATAAATATTGGATGTATTACTGTGCATAGGAAGATGGAATAAAGATCATCTTGTATATCATAACCTACAATATAAAGAACCTTGCCAAACTTACAGGTCACGGGTATCTATTGATTTGAAATGAAAATGGTGTATATTCAGGTTGTATTCTGGTTTATCATCAGATTTTAGTGTCTTGGTTTCCATTTTTCTTATTGTTACTTGTCAACTTCCTATTGTTGTTTTGATTCCACCTCATCAAAAGCAGTTTGAGAATAATGTTGGTTCATCTTTAAGTTTTGCACTACCTCAACAAAGCTAGTTTTCCCTCCAGTGTTACAAATAGTATGTCTCATATGCAAGAAAAGATGCCTTGTAACATATTCATTTATTTAAAATATTTTCAAATTGGTTTTTGACACATGTGCATGGTCTGAAGCTTGTGTTCTCTCCTATCTTATAAAAGGTAAATCAAGACCACTGTTAGGGGTTCCAAATTTTCATTTAGGGGTAGATATAGAGTTAGAATAGTTACAGAGAATGTATATTTCATATAAAATTTCAGTTAGTTTTTGAACAATCAATGAGAAATTTTGTAAAATCTGTTTCTAATTTTTCGGGATTTGATCTTATAGATTTTGATATCGTGAATGTTTCAAATCAAACACCATGATCCATCATCTGGGCAAGAGAGCAAGTGAGAGAGCAAGCAAGAGATCAAAAAATGAGAATGTTAGCAAACCTAAAAGATTAAAAAAAATGGAAAAAAAAGGCACGAGTATAGAGGCAGAAATACCACAGGGAGGAAACAATAAGTAAAACAAATAAAAAGATAAAACAAATAAATAAAAAACAATTGAAAACCAAGAGAAAGAACTTAGGAAATAAAGCTATATATATATATATATATATATATATATATATATATATATATATATATAACCCAAAGCAACAACATATACATATATGTATGGATCTATACATATGTGTATACCTAGAAAAAACATATATGTGTGTGTGTGTGTGTCACATATGAAAACATATATGTGTGTGTGTGTGCGCGCATGCATACATACACACATATAACTAAAGCAAAAGCAACAAGAACAAAAACAAACACAAAAATTAAAAAAAGAAACAAATAAACCAAAACATAGAGAAGGAGAAGAACCAAACAAGAAAGAAAGATGGGCCATCAAGGAAGCCAAAGAACCAAGAAGGAAACAAGGGGACTAAAACCACTAGGCAAAATAAGAAAGGAGGAGAAGAGGGCATGTGTATATTGTTTCTTTTTCATTGGTTTTCTAGGTATACATATATTTATAGATTAATCATACATATATGTATATGTTGTTTCTTCGGGATATATATATATATATTTCCTACCTTCTCTTTCTTGGTTTTCAAGTATTTTTCATTTATTTGTTTTTTATCTTTTTATTTGTTTTATTTATTTTTTCCTCCTCTTGGTTTTTGTGCCTCTCTACTTGTGCCAGTTTTCTTTTTAATCTTCTAGATCGTCAAATCCAAAAAAATTAGAAATAAATCGTTATGGAATGTGGAATTTCATGAATTTAATTGCCAAATCGTCTCCATATTATGTACTCAAATTTACATGAATTAATAATATCAAGGATGTTTTGATTCGTCATCATGGTTTTCCATGTGAGATTTTTTCATAAATGATAAAGATCCACTTATTAGAATTCATGTTATTATATGAAATGGAAACTATAATTTTATTTTTTTTATAAAATGCTAAAAATAGTGTTACATGGAACACCACTCTTTGTATAAAAAAAAAATTCTTTCTTTTAATTTCTATGTATATATACCTGCATGCATTTTTTTAGTTTTGATAAATATTTTTAAAAAATAAATATTAGAATGTGCATGTATTAAAATATAATATTTTCATTAGATATCACCTTTTGACTTAACAATTTATCTAAAATAGAAAAAAACTATACCATCTTGATATAGAATCTTTTATCTTGTGCATCATATTTTTTTAATTTTTTTTAATATATTTAAGTATTTTTACTTTACATGATAACAAACATTATAGTCCAGTACTAATAACCTACTTCTAATAAAAATAAAAGTTAAAGTATAAATAATAATTTAACTATTAAAGAATAAATATTTTTTAAAGCTACATGTGGGCTCATTGTACACATCAAGCCACATGAAAACTTAATAGCACTATATAGAAGTAATAAAAATAACATCATCTAGAATTATAATTGATCATCATATAGATAATAGAGAATTTCATATACATAATGCGATCAAAATTAGATTAAAATAATTCAAATGATTTACAATTAAATCACTAACTTTTAATTTCAAAGAATACTAACACATTTTAATATATATTTTTATACTTTTAGTTTAACGGATATCACCTATAGTCTCCCATATCTTATATGTAATTTGATCTCTTCAAATACATTCAAGAAGATAAAATACATGAAACACAACTATATGGTTCCTCATGCTTTAACTTTAATAGATTTCCACTTATATATGTCATTTACTTGATATTAGAGCATCCAATGTCATTGGAATTATCAATCTTTGAATGAGAAGAAGACGCCCAAGTTTCTATTGCTTGGTAGGTCTAAAAAACCAATTTAAAATGAAATCTCCCATTATAAATAAAAACTTTCAACATTTCAAAAAGGTTTCCCCCTCTATATGTAACAAAACTTTTGCAATGCGATACAAATACAAAACTAATCTTGTAATAGTGGATTATCCATTATAAATTAAATGTGAAAGCATAAATGAGCTATATGAATAAAACCAGTAAATTGTGATAAAGAACATAACATAAGATTTACTGGATTAATACTTTTGAAAAAAAACAAAAAAAACTCTACCATCCAGTAAAGAAGAAAGAATAAAATATTCTTCAACAAGAGTGTAGATATGAAACACTATTTCTCTCCTTAATCTAATAGAATTTAGGTAACATCTATGTGATTATATAATAACATAATGGAGCTACTATCTCATGTCTCTAATTTATAGATAAATGGGAGAGAAATACCACAAATAGTTTTAAATTAATGTATTATGTAAATCCATAGTAAAATGTAAAAATTCCTAAATCTAAATTAAAGAGAATTTTTCAAGAATACTAAAAGTAACTCTTAGATAACATGTTTTACTTTTAATTACTCCATATAGCTCCTGAGGTAGGTTCCAAAATCCACCACCAAAGTCATAAGGGACTTGCTAGCAACATGCAAATACTGAATTATAGTATCTAAGTGAAGAAATTTGTTAAATATATATTAGCTTTGAATGTTATTACTACCAATATTCCAAGTCAACAAGGAGAATGATAATAATAAAATAAAATATTAATCTCTCAAAAGTATACGAGTCCAATTACCCACTCCAAGATTGTTGGAGATGCATAAAAATAATACATTGGGATTGTAATTAAAACTAATAGCATATCAGTCAAGTATTTGAAAACCTTAAATTAAAGACATCTTATATGTCATGAAATAAAAATGTAAAAGCTGAAATATATAATGTGTATTTCAACTACAACTTTCTATGCAAAATTTAATTATAACACAATGAATCAAACCTTATAATTTATAAACAAATCTATAAAATATTAACGTAGGAAGCCACTGTAATTGGGGCTATGTAATTGGGGCTACACTTGGGTACATAGAACCCCATTACACTAGAAGAGAAAGGTTTTGAAATCCAACATCACCTTTCATATAACCTTGAATGGCAACTTCTTTCATCAATGTCACCAACCTCAATTAAATACCACAATATTAAATATTTTCAACTATTTATGAGGACCAACTAAACAAGACATAAATTTGAGAGACACCTTACAAATAGTGAAATAAACATGTGTACATTGAAAAACAAAATTTGTAGTTTAACTTTTAGCTTTCTATGCAAAATCAAATCCTAACACAAAAAACCAACTCCAATCATTTATATATAACCCTACAATATATAAAATTAGATAACCATTTTGGGGATATACTTGGAAGAATAACACTTCTCCACTACATCAAAAGATGTGAAATAAAATAGAGGAATCTATCAAATATAGGATGGGTGTCTAGAGGTGTCATTTTATTTTGATTAAAAAATAAAATGAGGCCTCTAAACATTCATTATTTTCCAAGCATGTGATTAATTTGACAAATTATACTAACCTAACCAGTTTTACCTCTGAAAGAAAATATCTTGGAGACACAAATAGCCCCATGATAGCCATAATTCCAACTTTTTAAAACAATTGAACTTGGAAGCCATAGGTAAACCATTTCCTTCGTAGTAGTGAATGAAAATATGTTAGCATAAACTTAAAATGTAACATGGCAATGTTAAATTTCATTGTAGTGTATTATATTTTATTCCTTCTACCTAATTTTAGTGGAATGAGGTAAAAAGAATGAAATAATACATGACCAAAAAAACTAAATTACATGAATTAAACTCTACTTTTTCACAATTTCAACAAAATATCTAGAGAATGTAAATTGACTTGAGTAGGTAAACCTACCTAGAATATTTAAGTTCAACCATAAACATTTTTTATATTTTGTTCATCTACAAGTCGTCTCTCATGAGTCTAGCATCAAATTTTCTCCAACTTGATTTTGATTTATTAAATTAAAAAATTACAACAATGTTTGATTTAAGATACATATATTTGAAAGTTTCAATGATGGTAGTATCAACAAAATAATAAGAAAGCAACAATAGATAGTATTTCATCATGATGGAAAGTGGCATGGTAGGAGAATCAAAGATAGTGACTATTGTGGGCTCTATCACCCATACAATTTGTATGAAAAGTATGGTGATGACATGGTGTTACATGTTAGAATTATGACATGGTGTATTACACATGATATATTATATTGAGAATAGCTAATGTCAATTAAAATTAAGCCTGTTTCTAATATTAATGCTAAAGATTTAAATTTTTTAAAAATATGTTAATTAATTATCTTGTAGTATTAGTGTAATATTTTTTATTACTTTGAATATATTTATCCTAAGTATGATATTGCGCATGTTTATGTAAGTTTACTTAGGCAATTTATTTTAAGTACTTAGGTAGAATAGGATAATGAGTTGCACAATTCATGGGCTTTCACTTTTTCTTCTTTTTCTTGTAGATTTAAAAAGTTAGATAATCAATCCCCTACTTTTTTATTTTATGCCTTATCCTAATCCTCAATGGATTTGAAAACTATAAGGTTACATATTTGTATTTATCTTTCTTTTTTATTGATAATGAATTATACATTGTGAGCTCTTTTGTCTTCTTGAAAATTTACCTTTTTTTATAACTAATTTTTATTTGAAAGTTAATAAGTATATTTCATAGCACTAGATTTTACCTATAAATCTAATCATAGATTATAACATTATATCAAAGAATAAGTGTAAAATAACTTCTAAATATTTTCCACATTTAGAATATTCAAGGGGTTAATCATATTTGAATGCAAGTTACCTAAAATTTGAGTATGATTTCTCTTGCATATTTAGATGATCTAGATTGTCATAAAGGTTTTAAAAAGTTTACTAACTATTATGTGTGTGCTTTCTCTAATATAGTGATTGTAGCTCTTTTGATCATACTATTACTATTTTTTTCTATTTGAATAGATCTAAGAGGCTTGAAAAAGTAAGAAAAGCCATTCATTTCATTTAATTCAAAGATTATATGACATACAAGAAAATGAGAATTTAAATCTCTAATCAAATACATTGCTCATTTTTTAAGAATATTCAAGCCAAATGGACCCTTTCATTATGTCCAGAAGGCTAAAGAAACCCCACTGTTGCCATAGCTTGGTCATTTTGAACTCAAAATTAGGTGCAATTTCTTTAATTTGTGGAATTTTACACTTTTTTGTATCAAGGTATAAATGGTTTCAATTGGACTCTTTTTAGGGTGTTTTTTTATATCTGCATAGTGGTTTAGTATTTGAGTTCCTATTATATAATTAAAAAATACTTTCAAACCTTTGACCACTTTTAGGCCCTATAAAACTTGATTAAATCTAGAACCTTATGTATCACACTAAAATTAAATGATAAATATTGTACTTTCTAAGAGGGGTAATTTTAGTAACTAAGAGTATAAAAATTGAACACTTAATAGATTTTTAATATGCATGCACTCAACTTAATATATGTACTTGGCTTATACATATGCATTTTGTAATTAGAAACTAATATAAAGTTCTATTTTGGGGGGTTTCATCGTAGATTTTAATATTAAATTCTATATTCCTATCATCAAGCCAACTTTAGAGAACTATTTATCCTAAAAGAAAGGGATTAAAAATCACTACCTTGATTAAGATCTATTATTCTATTTTTTTTGGACTCATTCTAGAGTCAAGTGACTATAAAGATAAAAATGGATGGTTTAATAACAATAACATAGTCTATAGACTAATATGTCTTATTATTTTTGAGGATATACTACATCACATAGAGCACACTAAGTACTCCTTCACCATTTGGATTGGCATCTGATTGTTGTATGGAGACTTTGGAATTTCAATTGATTGTGATGTTCTTTAGATGAATAAGCATATATGGATGATACTAAGAATTTTGTTACCCCCATCTTGTGTGGACACATCCTCATGAGATGATTAATCTAATTGGCTGTCATAACTTAATAACACATCTGTAGTGGAGGAAATTCAATATCCTTCGAGCTTGTTGCTACTATAATTTTAGAGTTGCTTCTTTGAGATGTTTTAGTATTTTTTTGTAACTTGCAATATTAGATTTATCTTCTAAATTCATTTTATTGGGACATATTTCTACCAGACATCTCCTGCTTGTCTATAGAGATTCATATTTAAATTTGGATGACACTCCTGAGGATATTATGTCTTCTATTTGATGACAACTTGCATCAAATTTTATACTCTCTCATTCTAAATTCTCATAGTCTCTCTCCACGACATTATGCTACTCTCTTAACACATCTTGATTCAAATTGGTCCATGATGTATACTTTAATGGTCACCATTCTCAAACCTTGTCTAGTGTGGTCATAATTTAGCATCTACATTGAGACACATGAGCAACTTCAAAAATCATACATAATGATTTCTTTCTACATTCCACTTGAATGAAAATTCAATAGTTTGACAACTTAGAGTTTCTTTCTTCCAAAAAGAAGATACATCATATTGCAAAATTTCATAAATTTTCATTCTACTCTCTCTCTCTCTCTCTCTCTCTCTCTCTCTCTCTCTCTCTCACACACACACACACACACACACACACACACACACACACACACACTCTCTCTCTCTCTCTCTCTCTCTCTCTCTCTCTCACATCATGATACTCACTAGACACATCCTAATTCAAATTGGTCCATGTTTCATACTTCAATGGTTACTATTCTCAAATCTTGTATAGCATAGTCATAATTCAACATTATCATTGAGACGCATAAGTAACTTCCAAAAACATACATCTTGATTTCTTTCTACATTCCAATTAAGTGAAAATTTAGTAGTTTGACAACTTGGAGTTTATTTCTTTCAAAAGGAAGATACTCAGATCTTGCAAATGGACCTATTGTAGCAAACTTTCATGAATTATTTTGCATTGTTCTTCTCTCTCTTCTTTGTGGAGGCACATGTGTACCTTATCTTGTAGGGATTTTAAGGCATTCACTATTGGGTGGGCTATCTTGTCCTCATTCACATACTTTAGTTGGGATGGAGTTTTCTTTCCTACATATTTTCTACTATTCTAGTTTTGGGGTGTGCACTCTCTTTTTACTTTAGGTTTATTTCAAATTTTATTAGGTACTTTTTTAGGCTTTGTTGTCAAGAGTTGTTTCTTCTTACCTCAGTTGTACTTAAGTGGAGAAGTTAGTGTAATATTTTTATAACTTATGTACTTAAGGGGAGAAGTTAGTGTAATATTTTTATAACTTTAGATATGTTTATCGTAATTATGATATTGCAAATATGTATTAAGTGTACTTTGGTTATTAATTTCAGGATAGGATAACGGGCTACACAATCCATGGGATTTTATTTATTTTTCTTATCCTCATAGATTTGGAAACTTGGATAAGCAATCCCTTACTTTTTCATTTTATGCCCTGTTCCTATTATCTTTAGATTGGAAAACTATAAGACTATATATTTGTAGATATTGATAATGAAGCAAGTATAACTCTTTCACCTTCTTAAAAATTTCTTTTCTAATAACCATTTGTATTTAAAAGTTAATAATATTATTTCATAACACTAAATTCTAACATATAGAATTTTGAAGACAATCAATAATTTATGAAAAGAAATATATACACAAGAAAACAATTACTCTAATATCAAGAAAATATAAAAACAATTATATATAATAATTAATTTTAAGATTCAATCATCATTTTATAAATAAAAATGTCAATAATAATAATGATACAACTAGAACATATAACAAATTTAATATAAACATTTTATTAAATTTTAAACATTACAACACACAACCCTTACACTTATATTTACTCAACCTTTTATAATTTTATTTTTTCAAAATAATATAAATTACCCTGTACATGCACTAGCTCTGTATATCTCTAACGGCTACTAGGGAACACTAATTAGAATAGGACTGAATACATAATTTTAGAGAGTGAGCTCATAATAAACACCCAATTCAAGTGAGCGACCATGGTAAATGAAAATTACCTCCTGAATATCATTTTCTTTTATTTAACACAGAGGTTGCTGAACTTCTACAAAGATAAGGAACTAGAAAGCGTCAAAGCATTCTGGATATCTCCATATACCTCCAAGACACTTGGGCGTCCTTGATATGAGGAAGCTGTGCAAATAACAGCCAACTTCAGTAAAACTATAAATGCTTCCCTGCTATATTCCCCATTCAACCTTGGATCTGCATATTTTGAAGGATCGATGGGATTTGTGTGGACAACCTCATGTGCCTGCAACATCATGAAATCAAGATTAATAATAACAGTTACTTCAACATATCTGCAATGAGCTATAAACCCAAAACTAAAGAAAATCCATTGAACTTCTACATTAGTAAAAATGTCTCGAGACAATCTAATCTAAAAACAGTTGTATTACTCATTATAGATTGTGGAGATCTGATAAGACAAAACTGGGTGTGCACCTTTACAAGGAAATCTGGATAAGATTGGTCAAGATCAATTGCTCCCTTGCCAGAAAGAAGTTGGAGCAAAACTACACCAAAGCTGTAAATATCACTAGAGCATGTTAGTCTTCCCTGACTAACATATTCAGGATCCAAATATCCCCTAGTGCCCTTCACAGTAGTAAAAACTTTTGTTTCCTGAATCTTAAATATCCTGATCAACCCAAAATCTGCAAGCTTTGCTTCCATGGATTCTGTGAGGAGGATATTATTTGGCTGTAAAGCAAAAACAAATAGAAACTTTGAAAATGAGATTATTTACCATGCTACTATTCAATCAACAAAATAAACATACAAATCAATACAACGAAGAGAAACTGAATTGCTGGTTTAGGTTATTGTTGCCTTTATATCACGATGAACTATGCATCCATCTGGATAGAGATGAAGGAAACGCAAGCCAATAACACAGCCATATGCAATTTTCAATCTTTGCTCCCATGTTAACACTTTATCCTCTAGGCCTGTTTAATTTGCAAATGTTTGAATGAATATCAAATGAAATTACATTATTAACGTTCTCAAATAACCTAACTACCCCATTGAAACTTGAAAGTATACATCATAGTAGAGTAAAAAGAAACCTGAAAACTGAAAATGAATGTTCAGTGAATTTGTAGACTGATAAAATCAGTGATAGAGAGGAGTTGTTACCTAGAAGCATCTGAGATAGATTTCCATTGGCACAATACTCATAAACAAAGTATTTCTCACCATCCTCATCACAGTAGCCAAGTAGAGATACCAGGTTTTTATGCCTAATTTTCAAGATGGTCTTAATCTTCGTTTCAAATGCGTCAGCTTGTACAACATCTTTGGAAATGTGTTTAATGGCTACAAACTGGCCACTAGGTAGCCTTCCCTTGTACACTTTACCTGCAACAATTGAGCATTTTTTAAAAATCTATCAATGTCAATGAGGATTTTAAGATATTAAAGCATCCAATAAAATAAAATAGCGAGCATAATGCTGACCAATGCATAGGAGAATAAAGGGACAGCTCTGCAAAGCAACTATTTTCGAAAACCCACATTAGGCTTTGAAGTTTAATAGGACATTGGTATTTTCTTATTTGTTGAAATTTATATAGAAGAAGATTAGGAAGAAAGAGTGTATTTTTTGTATTTTTGAAAAAGTGGAAACAGAAATAAATTTCATTTTAGAATGTGATGTCTTCAAAAATAACAAGGACAATTATGTAAATATTTTGACAGCTGATTTATGATATAATTTATTCAGCTAGAGGACTGTTGAAAGTTAAACGTGCTCATCATCACTATGCATAAAAAAAGATTGAAATGCAAAAATCAGTTTGATCAGGCAGACTGTCTCAGACTAATTTTAGCTTCATTTTGTGTTATTTTTGGAAAGATACCCAGCAATCAAGTCCTTTTGAAATTGGTTCGAAATCAAACTTCATGGAGGAATACTTTCAATTTTTATTAAGATACACTAAGTCTTAATATGTTCTCTAACATTGAAATTTTACTTTTCTCTCCCTTTAGATTAATGGAAAAACATTATACGTGAAGGTAGCATTAACTCACCAGTACTTCCTTCTCCTAGGAAAGCCCAAGGAGCGGTATTGTTTATTGCTTCCAAAATCTCTTCAGTTGAAAATCTAACCACAGGAGATCCATCTGCACCAAGTGCTTTGGTTTTACCTACACCTGTAGCAGAAGAAGAAAAAATAGCATTTGTATGGTGCAGAATCCCATCATATAACTTTAGTCACACGCTACATGTTCTCAACATTGAGCTCAATACCTTTTTTCTTTTCTTTAATTTTTTTCACCAAAACCATCAAAGCAAGTAAAATGGCAACGGCTCCAACTGTAGCTGCTACCACTTCTGTTCACAGATAAACAAGCCTAATTAGAAATGGCAATTTCTTACAGAAAAACTCTGATATTATCTTTTAATGTTCATTTCTAGTCTTATGATAAGGATAGCTACCAATTATAGGGTTCCTGCTAGAGCTTGAGGACTTCTGTTTTTCTGCAAGTCGGCACGAACAGAAAAAATTAGCACAATTTGTGAACTCGTGAATCCAAAAGTGAAACATTTAGGGCTAATTCAACTATACCCAAAAACAGAGGCAATCACCTCTAGGACCTTTAAACACCTCTTCTGAACATGTATTTGATGTGGATTTAAAGTGGAGGTAAATCTGTCACAAGTAAATTAGGTCTAAAGAACTTTACATAGATTTGAATAATCTTACCATTATCCAGTTGTTCATATACCAAGCAGCTGTTCAAGGATTGAATCCATTCATTATCATATATGCGAGAAGCACCCATTACAATGAAAAGGGCCAGTCCACAATCTTGTACATTCCCTGGCACATCTGTTCTACCACTCAATTCTTTATTCAAAACCCCGGTTTCATTATTGAATTTTCCATGACAGTCTCTACAGGCCTGGCTGTTGCTCATACTATCCATGTCTTTAAGTGTACCATCACAGATTGTTTGTAAATTATTCAAGTCTTTTCCAAGCTTCTTGTTGATGTCGTCAACGGTCTCGTTGTAGCAGATACCAGCTCCAGCTTTGCTAAACTCGTAAAAGGAGCAGTTTGCAAGCTCAGGATGGTCTTGGATGAAAACTCCTCTACAAGCCAACTCCTCCTCTGGGTCCAAGAAGATGGAACCCCCACTATGGTTTGCTTTCATGGCCAATGCTTCAGCAAAAGCTACATTAGCATCCATACAGCACTGATGTGCCTCCAAGGTCCCCCAACTTAGATTGGTAGTATTATGACCCTTCAAGCAACCGGGAGAAGGTGAATACGGGTATAACGTGAAATTAAGGCTACAAGCTGGATCTGCATGTTTATCAGTTCAGAATTCGTTAAACAGAACAGTCCATACATGGACAAAAATGAAAGAAATGGTGTTGATACTGCACTTTTCTTCTTTTTGATGATCAAAAAATATACATATTTTCTTCTAGAAACTCTTGCACATAATTCATAGACCATGGAAAGGTCATCCGTATTTGAACAACAACTGTTGTACCTTATTTGGAAAGGGTTCACCAAAAAAAGGGCCAAAATAGCTGAAGATTACAACTCAGAGTAATCCCATATAGTAGAAACAATAAAAAAAAACTATCAATTATAAGAAAATGTCCTAGTAGCAATCTAAAACATTTCAACATTTTGAAATAGAATAGATAGAAGACGACACTTCTATTAAAATTATACCATTGTTTGAATATAGAAGAATTATTAATTCGAACAGAGTTTTAGCTACATATGTGTCAAATTAAAAAAGAGTACAGCCAAATATTCTTGTTCTCATAAAAATCAGTTTGATTTATCAATTTTGGCTGGAACACATTTTTAGCCTTATACCATCAGAAGCTTGACTCTACTTAGAATCTGAAAGGACTATCAATTTGAATAAAATCTTGGCTACAAATGTCCCAAAACCAATAAAAGTGTACAACCCAATATCAGTACCTCATAAACAGTGGTTTAAATTACAACTTAGATGAAACGTTTTTTAAAAAAGTTAGGGAAAAATGCTATAACCAGAGGCTATATGGGCTATGTTATTAAAATTTTGTAAAGGTTAATTTTTTAAAAAACATAGATGATAATGGTCATAGATTTAAATCCCACTTTCAAATAGTGCATGAATAAGGACAGCTTACATAACTAGGGGTTACAGGAAGCACATTATTAAGACCTTGCAAACGAGATCCAAAGAAAAGCTGGAGTGAAATTATAGATATGGGAAAAAATCAGAGTCAGTCTAAAAAAATGTTAGTATCTGAAACATCGCTGGAATTATAAATTTGAAGAAACACTCATAGACAGACAATAGGTAAGAGACTAGAACCTACTGTTATGACATATTTTCTGGATTATCAGTGGGATTATGAATTTGAACAATGTTAAATACATGTCAATATATAATTTAAAAGAATAAGCCACCTGTCAATTGATGTTTTGTGTCATGGTAGAAAGTTAGAAACATTTCATTGGTGAGGCGGTCACTAAGGTTCAAACCCCTGCTTGATCACTGAGCTCACAAGTCTTGTGCCTTCGCTGAGCCATTGAACTCGTGAATATGAACAAATAAAGTGTGAGGACTGATGATCCCCCAAAAATGACCTATGAAAAGAGATCCTCCATAAATAATCTATCTAGACTCGATCCAGACTATAAACCAGAATTTCCCCAATAAAATAAGAACAAGCCACTTTAATCTTGTCCCATCAATAAACTTATTTGCAGTTAAATTAGGAAAGTGTTCAAGTATGAATTAGAATAGTTCAAAAATGTACAAACCAAATGGCTTAGCATCAACAAGCATCAGTTCTTCTCTGAAAGCAAGAAATAATGTCTACAGGGAACTTTGACCAAACTGGACTATCTATTTTAGATTGTCCATGAGAAAACTTTAACTGGTCTCTACAGATATTATGTCATGAAAGCAGACTATTAGAGTTCATAGAAGATGAACTCCCCTGAACCACTATTCATTAAAGACAAGTCCTGGAGTTTGGTTTGCAGAATTGACACCACACAGTCTATTAACAGATAAATGTTATGTCTATACAAAACTGTTACAAATACCTGCATCATTTCTCTCACTGCATAAAAATATGGTAATGAGAACAACATAAATTTCCAGTTGGCTGAACTTTATTCCTAATAGTAGCTTTTTCCTCATAATGTTCTGTATTGAAAAACTGCTCAACTGGGCTGCTTCTTTCTCTGCTATACTGGCTTAATATTCTATGCAAAACTTGAAACATACACAGAAAAGGCTCTTTAATTGCCTGAATTCTTTTGGGCAAGAAGTTTGTGAGTTGCTTATAAACTACAATACTTTTGGTTGTGATCATCGCTGTGGATGTCTCATTTGCATAGTCCCTAATGATGGGTTTCTCATTTTTTTAACAACTAAATTATTTTATTTAAATTAGGACAAACCCAATGTAAATATTGAGGAGAATTGACCCACCTGAGCGATTTACACTATGGATAATTTTGTATTTAAAAGGCTATTGCTGGATTTTTTTCTCTACAGTTATAGAAAATTATCCAGAAAAACTACCTCGATATTTATATGTACAGGTAATGCTGTAAAAAAATTTAAATAATATTCTATATAAATGTTTAAAATATTGAATATATAAAAAGTGGAAAACTCTTTATTTGTAATAAAAGTTTAGTTTTATATATATTCACTTAGTAGGTCTTATTCAATTCTTATTATATTTATAAGATAATTTGTTCACCTAGTAGGTCTTATTCAATTCTTATTATAATTATAAGATAATTAGTTTACCTAGTAGGTCTTATTCACACTAGTTAAGTTTAATTAGGAGTCTAGAAATCTTTTTAGAAGTCTTAGTGGTCATGAGACTTATCTTATCTTATGTCATTTATTTATTGTGTCTTGGAACATTTAATTTTTTGTTGTCTCATTTTATAGGATTAAAACATTTGTCATAATTATATCTAATATTATCTCACCTTGCCTATATAAGCAAGGCCTCTAGTACATTTTAGTAAGTATAGGAGATTGGTCCATCATTGTAGACTTTGCATCCATAACCAAGCAAGTTAAATTGTCTTGACATACTCTATTGTGAAAGGTTATTTTTTTATTTTTAAGGTGATCCTACCTAGGTGTAAGCTCACTATTGGCTCCTACAAGGTATCGGAGCTCTAGATCTACAAACTTCTTAAATTTGAGGGTGATTTGAACATGAGAATTTTTTAGGTGGATTGTTAGGCAAAAAAGAGACCTTATTATTGAGTCTAAAAGACCCCAAAACCCTTATTTTCATATATAACACTTGGTATTTGAGAAATAGGAAAAAATAGCATTTTCATCCAAGGTTTGCAAACTTTTGGCAACAAAATTGTACATACATATGAATTTGTACCATAGATTGGATGGTTTTGTAGTATATTTGACAAAATGAAAGAATATTTCGAGCATATTAAACTTTTGCAAGTGTTGGTGTAATAACTATGTCATTTGACATGAGCAATACAATTTGATAGTGTTTTAATATTTTATATCAAAATAAATTTGATGGTTGTTAGCAAGAATATGCTTGTGATAGAACATATGTGCATATCCTATTGCAAACCATTGCATGGAGATTGCAGAGAAGCTAATTGATTAGGCACCCCCTAGATAAATTGTATATTGTAAGACACTGTTGGGTAAAATTTTTGTAGACTCGTGGTGGCTTACAAAATGTGATTTTCATGACAATACATGAGATAATACCTCTCAAAAGGCAGGATATGATCTCTCCTATTTATAAGGTAAGGCTCCCCCTTTCTACTACAATCTCTATTTATTCTAAATCTACCTACTAGCTTTACACGAATCCAAGATGGTATGTAACAACTTAATACTCTTTTTTTAGAATATGTATCTCTCTAATTCTCCATTTAAAATAGAGTAACAAAATGTTTGTAACTTGTGCAGTAATCTTAAAAATCTACGCTAAATGGAAGCAGTGTCCATAAGAGTACAAAGCCTCTTGTTGCTTCCTTTTTTTGAAAATGAATTAAGGAGTGGGCCTTTTGTATACAAAAGAACTCAAAGTTTCCTTCAAATACTCAAGTCCTATCAACCACTGTAACCCAAAATTGATATATTGTAAGCACAAAATCTTCCAAGTATACCATAAAACTTTCTACTCTAATAAGATAACTCAACAAAGCACAAAGACTTCACCTTATTATCTACTTAATACAAACTTTTTCAGCTAGATATCATAAAATAAAGTTTACAATATTCTACTTAACCTCTTCTAATAATCAACACTTTTCACAATGCAAGATTTAACCTCGAAGAAAGTAAACAAGAATGACATAAGAACATTCACTCACACAATAAAGTAGTCCTAAGACAAAGATTGGATGCAAATTACTTTCTTCTTTGATTAAATTTTTGAATACACTATAAGATCTTGAAGACATAGATAGCTTTTCAATTCTATAGAGTGTCGGTGTGTTAGCAAGAATACGGAATAAAGATCCTTATTACAATGAAATCCCTCATATATATAGAAGAGGGATGATGCAAAAAAATAGGAAAAGTTACAACTAATTGTGACCAAGTCAAAAGTAGAGACCTATTTGACTTAGGACACGTGCAGTCCTACATGTGTACTAGTGCATACATAGAATGACATCTAAGGTGTTGATTGAAATTGCAAAATACCACTCCACTAGAGATGCATAAAAATGACTAAGTATCCAGAGACAAATCTTTATTATGATCACCCTTCTTCAGAAAATCTTCATATTGTCGTCAATTAGCTTGTATTTCAGAATCATCTGGTGTTCGCAATGTTTGATGCCACTAAGGATGGTGGGAAGACCGGATAGCAATCTTGCTTCTTAAACTTCATCTTTTTCTTTGGAGATGATTTTGACATTTTGATGCAGGAGCATCCCCGGTTCATAGCAATCTTGCATCAACCAAAAACATTTTCTTTCTGTTTTGCTTTATGTTTGCAGTTTTAATTTTTCTTTCTGTGTCCTAGTTGTGGCTCGCCGAATCTTGTGGAGTTGGATTCTACTTGAAGACTTGATCATCTTTCTTAGTTCCAAACCACATCGCATTTGGATCATTTTTCGGCAAGTTATCACTATCAATTTCCTTGTCAATTTCCTGTTATCGGTTGACAGTTCTTGTTACTGGTTGCCTGGACCTATTTTGGTGATCTACCGGAACCCCTTTCGAATCTTGTGGAGCCTTGGGTGTTGATTGTGATGTTCCTTGGCATGTGGCCAACCTTCTCCCGCGATCTACACTTCATCCTTTGGATTTTCCGGAGGAATCTCTTGGCGGAGGTCGACCTTGTTAATTTTACACGTTAGGTCTTGTTCTTTGGGTTTTGTTCCCTTTTGGGCCGACTGGATCCTTTGGATTGTATATATAATTGTAATTATGCATTAGAATATAGGTAATCTAAGAATCGAGTAGCAAGACTATACATAGAAGATAGATCGTAAGATTCAAGGTCCTAGTTGTGACCTATTTTGTATGTTCTACCAGACCTGTGAGCCGGTTATGTTGTAACCCGGTTGTTACTGATTGGTTGTAAACAATTTCATGAAATAAATCAATATGTTCTGCATTGCCTCCATCATATCTTTGTGTTTCTGTTGTGTTACTCTTGCTAACTGGTCCGGATTGATCTCTTTGAGGTCCCTCCTAACTGGTGACTGCTTCAAGTGGTATTAGAGTGAAGTTTCATTCTAGAGGTTGTGTGTCCTAAAATTTGTGTTGTAGGGTGGCGGATTGCAGATCGGACCTATAGCTATAGAGGACCAGCTTGAACAATGGCGCGAAGAGGAGCTAGGAATGGTGGAGCATGTGGGAATGCAGACCTTGCTATGATGGAGATGTTGCGAGGTATAGCAGCTCGGTTGGAAGCCATGGAGACAACCTAAAGAAGAGGCTGACATATTGAAGATGTAAGTGAAGATGAAGGAGAAGAAGCCTCGACAGAACAAGAAAACCCACTAGTGGTTGATCCGGATGAGGAAAGATTTTTGAGGGTTTTGAGTAGGGAGAATACTAAACTTGATTTTACCCCACTATAATATGATGGGAAGTTGGATTCAGGTGAATTGATGGATTGGATCTCGGAGATGGAGAAGTATTTTGATTTTGAAAACACTGCAAAAGAGAGTGAGATGAAATATGCCTATACCCAGTTGAAAGGTCATACATCTCTTTGGTGGGAGAATTTGCAAGTTGATAGACAGAGAAGGGGTAAAGAGAAGATTAAGACATGGGATCAGATGATTGCTAAGTTGAAGTCAAAGTTGAATCTGTTTCGAAAGTTGCAGAATTTGAGACAAAAGGAATCTAGTGTGAAGGAGTACATCAAAGCATTTTACAAGTTGAATAACATATCCGGACATGTTGATGATGAAGTTGAACAAGTTGCAAGATATTTGAATGGATTACGGATGTCTATAGAAGATGAACTCAGTTTGATCAAATTGGAGAGTAAAAATTTTCAAAAATGAATTTAAAGTTTTTCAGAAATTCCTTCATGTCTGTAGACCAAGTATCTAGGAGTGAGGCAACAATTTCACTCTAAGTCTTCATTTGGAATGCTAACTCCTCCATGGCATCCATAGTTCTCATTTTCTGAGTGACAATAATGGCTTCCATGTTTAGAAAGCACTTCTAAAGAATCTGCAACTTAGGTAATAAAAGCAATTGAAGCTTTTGCAGATCTTGAGTCTGCTTGCAAATCTCTAAATCAATTCTGGCAATCTGTTGTTTGTGAGTCTATATAGTCTACCCATATACTATGAAGGAATCATATGGCACTTTGAAGGTCTCCATATACTGCTTTAATTCCAATTGGAGTTGACCTTTCTTCTTCAAAGCATCATCACAAAATAGATCGGCCTGGCAGACTTTGCTCAAAATTTTATGTCCTTTAGCCATTGCCAGACTAATATCATCTCTCTGATGGGTCATCTTGTCTCTGTCTTCATCAATTTCCTTCACAAATGCAAATTTTAGTGCATTTTCAATTTTTCTCTGCAGTAGCCAGGGCAACATCTTCCAATGATTGCACTTGATCACCCACTACTGTGCATAGAAGCTTCAACTAGGCTAGTGAGGAATTGGTACCGGAAAGATCAGTATCGGGGACTAAGTTTGAAAGAGTATCAACAGCAAATCGAATAACATCTTTTTCTTTCTTCTTTCTTAGTTCCTCCAATCTTTCTTGAGCAAGTTGAATACTTCTAAGTAGCTCATTTTGGTCTATATATTTGGTAAGATAGGCAAGAGTCAATTCACTGTGATCGGTGGGATCAACCTATTTAGCTTGAACTTGATCTCTGGTTGCCTTGGGAGTCTCAGAAGTCTATCGACCTTCCTTTTCTTTGATCTCCTCTTGTCTCTTCTTCTCCTACTCTTCTTTCTCTTTGGCCTCCTTGTCGGCCTTCTCTTTCTCCTATTTTTCCCCTTTCTCCTTTTCTTCTTTCTACTTCTCCTTCTCTGCTTTCTCCTTCTCCATTTTCTCCTTCTTCGCTTTCTCTTTCTCCTCTTTCTCCTTCTCCACTTTCTCCTTTTCCTCTTCTCCTTCTCCACTTTCTCCTTTTCCGCTTTCTCCTTATCTTCTTTCTCCTTCTCAGCTATCTCTGATTTAGTACCTTCAACATCTAATGCATCCACATCGATAGGGTCATTTTTCTCAATTACTCTTTCTCCCTGATCATTGAAGGTTTCATCCAGTTTTGATTGGGCAGACACTTTCTAATAACTCAACAATGAACCACTAGTACCAAACCGGTACTGAGAGGGGTGGGTGAATCAGTACAAACACAAATACAGTCCAAAACTGGTTTGACAGCAAATACTCCAAATGACTAACAAACAGGGATACTGGTAAAACAGAGTGCAACTAGTAACATCTAGTACAGCTCAATCAATCATGAACCGGTCACTCAATGAGCTTTCCTCTTAGCTCAATACTATAGTATCATTATATTCTCATGCATAAACAAGTAAACTTAACCATCAGATCTTCACAATAGTGAGTTCAATATGTTTTATAGATAGGCATAAAACATAGAACCTTCATGTGCTTAACAAGTAAAACAAAGCATCACAAGACAAAAGCATTTCACATGACACACATATTTTTCACATGGAAACCCAACTGGGAAAAACCACAGTGGGGATGAATACCCACAAGCTTCTTTTTGAACTCTTTAGAAGTCTGCTCTGTTAGGAGCCTTGTCTGGTTAAGGACATTACAATAGGTTATAGTAGGAACCGATCCTGTTAGGGATCACTCGGTTAAGGGATACCCGGTTAAGGGTTAAACCCGATAGGGTCACCTTGTTAGAGGATTTCAAGAACTCAATAGCTGAAAGGATCTCCTAAGCTCTCTAGCTTCTCAGAACTCATTAGCCTCAAGTTACCCAGTTAAGGGATTCTAATCAAGGGATTTTGAATCAAGCCAGTTAAGGCTACCTTGTTAGGGGATTTTACAGTTGTTGAAGTGGTTAGAGATCAACAGGAATTACAATGATCTGTTAACAACACTAAATGCTAATGTAGATCCATTTAGGCTCCTCTTCACCTTCTGCACATTCACTTTGCAGATATCTCTTCTCTCCTTTGGTCTAGCAAAAATCACGTATCACATCTCTTGGATACACACTCACAAATTTTGCCAACAACTTTAGAAAGAAACACAACATCGACCTTATAGGAAACATACAGGTTAGTAGCAAAAACTCTAAACCCTAAACCTGTTAGGTTAAGCAATTCAAACGGTTCAATTCTGACCATTGAATCATACTGCATTAAATGCAACAATCTTGAATTGATCTCAAGACATTCTCCATCATCCATTATCCACCAATTTCATGGCAGCTGATAACCCTTTACGCGTTATCACTGTTTGACAGACTTTGCTCATTCCTGAGGTAGATAGGAATAGTCTTCTTCATGCAAGATCGTTCACGCGCATAGAGCTTACGTGGCAACACGATCTGTCCTCCATCATACTACTAACTCATCACACAAAGATCACCGATTGAGTCACACAGCCTTGAGGTACTCCAACCAAAAACCCCAAAGTGGAAGCTACCTACCAACCGATAGTCATACAATGCTTCCATGTGCCGGTTCCCATAACTACATGCCAGTTCCCATAGCTACATGCCGGTTCACCTTGAACAAATATGCCACTTCACTTTGGCATATAAATGGGTTCATACATATGCCGGTTCCTATCTCTTCACCTATCACATGTGCCGATTCACACCATGTCTCATATTGACATCATTGACAACATACGATATCATTATGTCTTCATGTCAGTTCACGTAATGCCATGCCGGTTCACATAATGCCAACAATCTCCCCCTTTGACATTGATGGCAATATACAAAAGATATCTTCTCTGCTTCACATCTTCTCCCCATTTGCTGCAAATATCTTTTTGCTTCACTCCTTCTCCCCCTTTGACAACAATGCCAAAGTGGAGGTACAATCATCTCTGTTTCATCATGCTGCTCCCCCTGAGGAGTAGCATCCTTCAACACACCAATCAACCAAAAATTTGTCTTTCTAGTACCTGACTGATGTGGAACAATCACTTTTAGTTCACCTCCTGAAGGGGCAATACCCCTAATTCACCTCTCAAATGCACGAATGTTGTCTTTGGGAGAGGCTTGGTGAATATGTCTGCTAACTGCTCCTTACTAGACACATGCTCCAGTGAAAACTCTTTATTTTGAACCTTTTCCCTCAAGAAATGATACTTAAGCTCAAAATGCTTGGTTCTAGAATGTAAAACCGGATTCTTTGATATATTGATAGCACTTGTGTTATCACAGAATATACTTACCGGTTTAGATACAAGGATCTTGAAGCCTTCCAGTACATGCTTCATCCAGATTGTCTGAGTGCAGTTCATGAAAGCTGCAACATACTCCGCTTCCACTGTAGACTAAGAGATACAACTCTGCTTTTACTCATCCATGAGACTAGTCTACCATCGAGAAAGAATGCACCACCGATTGTGCTTTTCCGGTCATCCACATTACCTGCCCAATCTGCATCTGTGAACACTTTCAGATTGAAATTATTGTTGTATGGGTACCACAATCCATAGTCAACTATTCCCTTCAGATACCTAAGAATCTGCTTGACTGCAATCCGGTGAGATTCTCTTGGACTCTTTTGGAATCTTGCAGTAATGCCAACTGCATGTGCGATATCTGGTCTGCTATGCACTACATAATGAAACTTACCAATCATTGATTGGTATCCCTTCTCATCAACCAGTGTGGAATCATCCTCTTTTGTCAATTTGCAACCGAGCACCATCGATGTACCAACTGGTTTGCTATCTTCCATGCCAAAAATCTTCAACACCTCTTTGACATATTTGGACTGAGTGATGAAGATTCCATCTTTCATCTGTTGGATCTGTAGTCCAATGAAGAACTTAATCTCCCCTATGAGTGACATCTCAAATTCTTTCTTCATCTCATCAGCAAACTCATGACTCATCTGGTCATCTCCACCAAAGATGATGTCATCAACAAAAACTTCACAGATCAGGATCTGATCTCCTTCAGACTTCAAGTAGATATTGCTATCTTCACTTGTTCTCTCAAATCCAATCTTCACAAGATGGGAATGTAGGTGCTCATACCATGCCCTAGGTGCTTGCTTTAGACCATATAATGCTTTATGTAGCCTACATACCATGTCACTGTCTTCAGATAGGGAAAACCCATCTGGTTGCTCAATATACATCTCCTCTTCAAGTACACCATTTAGGAATGCAGATTTTACATCCATTTGATATACCTTGAACCTCTTAAAAGCTACATATACAAGAAGCATACAAACTCCTTCCAATCTGGCCACAGGAGCAAAGGTTTCTCCATAGTCTTCTCCTTCTTCTTGAGCATATCCTTTGCATACCAATCTGGCTTTATTCCTAATCATTGTGCCATCCTCATTCAACTTATTTTTGAACACCCATTTGGTGCCAATGACATTTTTATGCTCAAGTCTAGGTACCAAGGACTATGTACCAATTTTCTCTATCTGATCAAGTTTCTCTTCCATTGCCTTGATCCAGTCTTCATCTTTATGAGCCTCTTTGAATGACTTAGGCTCAAATTTAGAGATCATACATGACTTTTCTCTGATCTTTCTTCTAGTAAGGATTCCTGCATCCTTATCACCTATGATCTGCTTGGGATCATGATTCAACTTGACATACTGAGGAATGGTCTTAACTGGTTCTTCTTGCTTTTCTTCTTCATCCTCATCTTCATCAATATCAACATTCACCGGTTCAGGGACACTATTATTGGTACTTGGTTGGCTAACAACTGATTCCTAGAAGGTAGCAACTGATTCATTTACAGCTTGCTCACTGTCAGTTTCCTCAGTCTTCTCAGAGGATTCATCAACTCTTACATTGATGCTTTCCATAATTCTTTGAGTCCTATTGTTGTCGCACTTGAAAGCTTTACTCTTGGTGGAATATCCTAGAAATATTCCTTCATCACATTTAGCTTCAAATTTGCCCTGATGTTCACTCCTCTTGATGTAACATTTTCTACCAAATACCTTAAAGTAGTTAACCACAGGTGTCTTACCAGTCCAATACTCATAAGGAGTTTTGTCCTTACCCCTTTTGATGAGTACTCGGTTCATAGTGTAGACTACAGTGCTCACCGCTTCTCTCCAAAAGGTGTGAGCTACATTTCCTTGGATCAACATGGTTCTAGCTGCTTCAACCATAGTCTGGTTATTCCTCTCTGCTAGGCCATTCTGTTGTGGAGTCCGGGGGGCAGACAGTTGTCTCTTGATGCCAAATTCTTCACAATACTTGTTGAATTCACTGGAAGTGAATTCCCCTCCTTGATCAGTTCTAAGACATTTGATCCTTTTACCACTTTCCTTCTCCACTAATGCTCTAAAATCTTTGAATTTCCCAAAAGCTTCAGACTTGTCTTTCAAGAATGTGACCCACATCATTCTTGAGCAGTCATCAGTGAGAATCATGAAGTACCTATCACCCTGCACACTTCTAGTTTTCATAGGACCACATAAATCAGTATGCACAAGATCAAGTAAGTTGTCAGCAGTGAAAGATTTACCTTTAAAGGTTGAGGAAGACATTTTCCCCAATTGACATTCTCTACACAAGGTATTATCCGATTTTCTCAGCACCGGCAACCCTCTAACTGCCTTGATCTTACTAGCCTTCACAATGTTGTCAAAGTTCACATGGCAGAATCTCCTATGCCATATCTAGCTATCATCAAGCTTAGCCATAAGATGTGTACTTATATTTGCATTCAGATGAAATAGGTTACCTTTAGTCTGCATGTCGGTGGCTACCAATTTGCCATCTTTTCCTTTGATTCTGCAAACTCCATTCTTGAATTGTAGAGTGAGGCCATTATCATTTAGCTGGGCAACACTTAGAAGGTTGTATCTGAGACCATCAACCCAATACACATTGTCAGCACTACTCTTTCCATTCAAAGAGATGGACCCTCTGCCTTTGACCATGCATGGTGCATCATTGCTAAAGTGAACCACACCACCATCATACTCCTCTAAGGATAGAAACTTGCTCTGGTCACCAGTCATATGGTGAGAACAACCATTGTCAATGTTCCACTCATTGGAATCATCAAACCAAGAGACAAGAGCCTTCTTATCTGCCACATCTTCCTTTACAACAACAAACACAATGTCTTCATTCTCTTCATCTTCTAATTCCTCATCTATGACACCTTCATCAACTGCCACAAAACAGTTTCTCTGGTTTCCTCCTTTGAATTTCTTGAACCTTTCTGGTTTATCCTTGTTGTCGCTATTAGGACAATTCATAGCAATATGTCCTATCCGGTTACAAGAGAAACATTTCAAAGGTAGCTTACCTTTGTATTTACCAGTTCCTTTTGAGAATTTCCTAGCAAGAAGTGCTTCAAATTCCATCAGAAACTCTTCATCATTCATTTCTCTGCTCTGATTAGGTTCCCCACTAGTGCTAGCCTCTTTTCCTTTTCTAGAAGGTATAGCAAAGGCTCTAAAAGCTGATTATGTCTTTTGAACACTACCATCAAAACTATTCAGCTCATAGGCTGTCAACTTGGCTATCATGGAGTCCAAGGACGCCTTAGACTTGTCTATTGATCTCAACTCCTGAATAGCAGCAACCTTTATTGCATAGACCGGCAACAGGGATCTCAGGACTTTTCTTACCACAGTGGAATCTTCTATTTTGCCACCTACACTCTTTATTTCTCCAACAACTATTTTGATTCTTATTCCATACTACTGAATGGTCTCTCCTTCAACCATCCGCATGTCTTCAAATTTTCCTCTCAAGCTTTCTTCCTTAGCCTGTTTTACATGCTCATCACCACCATAGATATTTTCAAGAGCATCCCATACCTCTTTGGGATTTTCCTTGTCCTGAACATCAATAAACTCAATGTCAGATAGACTACTGATGAGGGCTTCCATGACTTGCCCATTTTCTTGTATCTCTCTCTTTTGGTCATCGGTGAGAGTACCGATAGGAACAACATATACATTTTCAACATAACTCCAGTGTTGAACACCCATGCTTTTGATGAATATCTTCATCCTATCTTTGCATATACCAAAATTTTCCCTGTTAAACTTTGGACCTTCCCTCTTCATCATTTGACTAGGATCTTTTCCTCAAGCAGTTAAGCTTACAACACAGAGGACCTGGAGTGCTTTGATAGAAATTGATAACTCAATGATGAACCACTAGTACCAAACCGGTATTGAGAGGGGAGGGTGAATCAATACAAACACAAATACAGTCCAAAACTGGTTTGATAGCAAATACTCCAAATGACTAACAAACAGGGATACCGGTAAAACAGAGTGCAACTGGTAACATCTAGTACAACTCAATCAGTCATGAACCGGTCACTCAATAAGCTTTCCTCTTAGCTCAATACTATAGTATCATTATATTCTCATCCATAAACAAGTAAACTTAACCATCATATCTTCACAACAGTGAGTTCAATATGTTTTATAGACAGGCATAAAACATAGAACCTTCATGTGCTTAACAAGTAAAACAAAGCATCACAAGACAAAAGCATTTCACATGACACACATATTTTTCACGTGGAAACCCAATTGGGAAAAACCACGGTGGGGATGAATACCCACAAGCTACTTTTTGAACTCTTTAGAAGTCCGCTCTGTTAGGAGCCTTGTCTGGTTAAGGACATTACAATAGGTTCTAGTAGGAACCGATCTTGTTAGGGATCACCTGGTTAAGGGTTAAACCTGGTAGGGTCACCTTGTTAGAGGATTTCAAGAACTCAATAGCTGAAAGGATCTCCTAAGCTCTCTAGCTTCTTAGAACTCATTAGCCTCGAGTTACTCAGTTAAGGGATTTTAATCAAGCTGGTTAAGACCACTTGATTTAAGGGATTTTGAATCAAGCCAGTTAAGGCTACCCTGTTAGAGGATTTTACAACTGTTGGAGTGGTTAGAGATCAATAGGAATTACAATGATCTGTTAACAACACTAAATGCTAATGCAGATCTATTTAGGCTCCTCTTCACCTTTTGCACATTCACTTTGTAGATATCTCTTCTCTCCTTTGGTCTAGCAAGAATCATGTATCACTTCTCTTGGATACACACTCACAAATTTTGCCAACAACTTCAGAAAGAAACACAACATCGACCTTATAGGAAACATACAGGTTGGTAGCAAAAACTCTAAACCCTAAACCTATTAGGTTAAGAAATTCAAACGGTTTGATCCTAACCATTGAATCATATTGCATTAAATGCAACAATCTTGAATCGATCTCAAGACATTCTCCATCATCCATTATCCACCAATTTCATGGCGGGTGATAACCCTTTACGCATTATCGCCATTTGACAGACTTCACTCATTCCCGAGGTAGATAGGAATAGTCTTCTTCATGCAAGATCCTTCACGCACATAGAGATTATGTGGCAACACGATCTGTCCTCCATCATATTGCTAACTCATCACACAAAGATCACCGATTGAGTCACATAGACTTGAGGTACTCCAACCAGAAACCCTGAAGTGGAAGCTACCTACCAACCGGTAGTCATAAAATGCTTGCATGTGCCAGTTCCCATAACTACATGCTGGTTCCCATAACTACATGCCGGTTCACCTTGAACAAATATGATGCTTTACTTTGGCATATAAACCGGTTCATACATATGCCGATTCCTCTCTCTTCACCTGTCACATGTGCCAGTTCACACCATGTCTCATATTGACATCAATGACAACATACAATATCATTATATCTTCATGTCGGTTCACGTAATGCCATGCCGGTTCACATAATGCCAACACTTTCTTAGCCTGTAGATTTGCTTCAGATACCTTTTGCATCTTGACAGCTTTTTGAGCCTGCAGATGAGTGTCCCTTTCTACTTCAAAGATTTTATCTCCAAGTAACTAAAGTCTTCTCTTTCTCATCAAAAAGATCATTTTGTACTGATCAAGAATCTCAAATAATTCAAAATTGGAAGCATCTGCAAAATATTGAGAAAAAATTTGCTCCCTAATTGTTTGCTCCTTTTCAATGACAATGTGCCATTTATTGTCCAAAGAATCATACAAAGAATTAGAAACTATATGTTTAATGTCGATTGGAGACTGATAATTATCACATAAATACTTAATGAGTTCTTGTTCTACCTCCTTTTCAATATCATTAAGATCATCAAGAATTTTCCTTCTAATATTCTTTATAATCCTTTGATAATGTGTCATAGGATTGTAAGAAGCAACGTGTATATTTACTAGTGCAGAGGTTGCAGGTACATTAAAGGTTAGCTTGGTCTTCTTACCCAATTTCCTCATCTTCTTTGTTTCAGCTTCTGGTTCAGTGTCTTCTGAATCTTGTGCTTCGTTTTTGGTTTTCCTCTCCCTCTCAAATACCTTTGGCAGAATAGCCTCTGGTTTCTTCTTGGCTAGTGACCTCTTGGTCACTTTTGGACTGGTAGCAGATGTAACTGGTGTTGATTCCAATGGCACAACTTTCTTCTTCCTTTGCTTCAGTACTTCAGTAGGATTAACCTGTTGGCAAATGCACACTCCAATAAGATATTGTAGGTGATTGAAGGTTTTGTCATTGATGGCAACCTTACAATCCTATGACACCGGCAAGACAATTTACTAACACCATCAAGGTCAGACTCTACACCGGCACATAGACCACCAATAGTGAAAGGAAGTATACTGGCACAGAAGCCAACAGGAATTTTGTTTATAATATATTTTGTAAATTATTGTAAAATCATTGTAAGCCAACTTGGCAAGTTGTAAAATGACTCATATATATAAGAGATCATTGTAGAACATTTGTGTGATGAAAAAAAGAAGGAAGAAGATAGGTGAAATAAGGCAAACCTATTATGCGAATTATAGGTTAAGGGTTTATGTATAAAGCAAAGCTTAAACCGGTACTGGATCTGGCATAGTAGATACTATTTTGAAGCAATACAAGACATTGGATTTATATAATCCATTTTGTAGGTCAGTGAGACTTCCCATTTTGTAATTGAGTAGTGAGATCTAGGCACTTGGCCTTCCTGCATGTGCAGGCCCCTCTTGTAGCAGTAATATTCTCTCATTGGCCAGTAAGTGAATATTGTGGGTCACAAATCCCACCGAGGTTTTTCCCACACCGGGTTTCCTCATTAAACTACTGTGTTATGGTGTGTTTTTCATGTGGTTGATGTTATCTCTGTTTATTGCATTATTTCTTGTTTACCGATGTATAGTATTGATATACTTTACATGTTTTAAGTTAAGAAAATCTTTTAATCAGTTAGATATTGATTCACCTCCCCTCTCAGTATCTTTGGGAATCCTAACAATTGATATCAGAGCTTGGTCCTCTATTTTTTAGAAGCCTAATAGCTTGAGGAAGATCTTGACACCAGTAGAGATGGAAAACTTCATGAAGCATTTAGAAGGAGCTCTCTCAGACTATGATGCAAAAAAGGTGAAAAATATCAAACTTGAAGATGATCTAAAAGCTGCACATGATATCATTCAAGCACTTCAAGAAAATCTCACCATTGCAAGGAACAAGAGAAGAGAACTTTGTGACAAGATGCAAAATGAAAATGATGAAAAGGAAACTCTTAGTGATCTGATGAATAAGCTGAAACGAGAAAACATGGCAACAAAGAATGAGATGTAGGATATGACTATGAGATTTTGTAAAGAAATTGAAGATAGAAAGAAGAATGAAGAAGACTTGACTAGAAGACTAAATGATGCTGCAAATGAAAACACAAGACTTAGTTATGAAAATGATATGTTGAAGACAGATCTGATGCATGCACAAAATAACTCAAATGAACTCATGAGATAGAGAGGTATCTTGGAAAGAGAACTGGATACTGCAAATCAACACAAAGAAAAATTCAAGAAAAGCTTAGAAGAACTTGGTGACTTGTTGAAGAATCATAAACCTAATGGTGACACTTGTGGCCTTGGCTTTGAAGTTGGTGAAAGCTCTGGTACTGCAAACACACATGATCATAGCAAACTGGTAAGACAACCTATTGCTTATAAATTTAATGGCAAATGCTTTAACTATAACAAGTATGGTCATAGAGAAAATTAGTGTAGATCTAGAAATTATCAGAGCACTAATACACCCATCGGTCAATGTTCCAAATGCAACAAAGTTGGTCATAATTCAGAGAATTGCAGAATGAATGTAAGATGCTATGTTTGTGGAAGATTTGGACACTTATCTAATCAATGCATAACACAAACCGACATAGGATATCAAAAAGCTATTCAAAAAAATAATGTGACTTGTTATGCCTGTAACAAGATTGGATATATTGCAAAATTTTGTAGAAGCAAGTCCTCACCGGCAAGTAACAAAGGTCCTAGTTTGAAAGGTAAAGAAAAAGTTGAAGAGGTAAAATAGGAATTCTCAAAACAATGGATCAAAAATTCAGATCTAAATGGTGATAGGAATACTCCTCCATCAGTAGAACAAAGTAACACTCCACCGGCAGGAGACTCTTCATCCAACTAAAGAAAATTCCTTTGAGGGTTTGGCAATCAAATGTGAAAACATGCTATTATTCCCTCGGTTGATGGTGAGAAGTTGAAATTACTTCTATACTGGTAGATAAGTTCAGTCATTACTTAACCGACAAGCATTAAATGTGGTGGTTGGGAAAATTAACATTGTAAAACAGTGTTTTGGCTCCATTTTCATTTCACCAAGCATTCAAACCTTCGAGAGCACGAAAATTCTTGTTCAAAGGCATTCCAAGCAAAGAAGAGAAGAAATTCATCAAGCAATAATTCCTAAGGTAGATAGAGGTATTTATATCCATGGCTTCTTCATCTATTCCTAAATTCATTGCAAATCCCACTGTTGTCGAAGTAATCAAACGCCCTAGACCCATATTCCAGTTAGTTCCCGAGATTGCCAAGAAAGATGATAATGTTGGTGCTTTTTCTCAGATCCCCAAGGGAGTAGTTTTTGTTCAAGACCCTAGAATGTATATTCACTGTCACATAGAGGAATTAGGTGATGAGGAAATCAAGAGTATGTATAAAAGTGAAATTTGTGATGAAACTGACAATATCAAACCTAAACACAAGATAGTGGAAACCCTAGGTTTCACTGAAATTCTCAGTATCCCAGATTTTCCTAAGGATGTTATAAGGATAGTACTAAGCAGAGTACATGGTGCATTCTTTTGGTTGGACTCAGTTCACAAAATCACTAAAGAAGAAGTAAAAGTTGTGACAGGGTTACCTTCCACCGGTAATAGACCTGATAAAACAAAGAAAGTCTTAAATGACCTAGTGAATAACCTAACCAGTGCGAAATCTGACAAGAGATCTTTAAGGGTAAATGATGTAACAGATATCAATGTCAGATTCATCAGTATGATCTTAGGCTACAAAACCACACATGCAAATAGGTTAAACTCAGTCTCTAGCCTATGCATAAAGAGTGCCTATGACATGGTTAATAATAATGCAAAAATAGATGTGTGCGAATGGCTTAAAGATGAACTAATTGACAATTTGGGAAAGATAAAGAAAGACAAAAAGGGAACATTCAGATTTGGAAACCTACTTATTTGTCTAATACTACACATAACCAAACAAGTATCTAGTATCGGTAACATAAATCTTGGTTTTGATATACTGGTAGGCCAAAAGTTGTCAGATTTACTAAACAGCATAGGAGAGAACAAAGAAAAGAATGTAGATGAGTATTTTCAGGCATTGAAGGCCCATATGAAGACCAGAGTTAGATTGTCACAAGAAATTGTAAACAAGTATAAGGATGACATTTGTTTTGTTATAAAGAAGGATGAAATTTGGATGGAGGTACTTATCCCAAGAACCATTTGGGTTACTGAAATGGGGTATGAAACTGATGACCACATAATAGAAACATATGCAAAATCCCTCTTGGAAGCACCTAGGGAACCTAAAGAAGAGGTATTTGGTAGTGCTGAGACTATTGAAAACCAAATTCAATCAAAGAAAAGGGTTAAGAAGGTTGAAGCAATAGTTAGAAGAGGATCCAGGCAAGCAAAAGCTATTAAGGATGATGTACTCAAACAAACTGGTATTACCGAAGATGAGTTAGAAGCACTTCAACCGGAAACTCACCTTTCACCGGTTGCAAATTCTTTGGAAAGTGATATACCAGCTACATTCAAAAGAGTTGTGAGAAAAAGGACACCTTCAATGGTATCTACACCTTCTCCTAGAAGAACCAGACAGAAACAACAGCCAATAAGGCCCACGGCTAGGAAATTAACTCCAAAGAAAAAGTTAACCCCCAAGAAGAAGACTTAACAAACCATTGCTCCAATTAACAAACTTCTCAATGAAATAACAAAGGATGGAAAGCTGAAAAACATCAACAAATTATATGACTCATTATCAACTGATGACAAGGAAAAAGTTGAAAACAATGTAATCCTACACTTGGATTGTTGGCATTATGTGAACCGGTATGAGGACATAATGACATTGTATGTTGTCATTGATGTCAATATGTTGAAGAGGTGTGAACCGGCATATGTGAGAACCGGTATAACACTACAAACTGGCATTTGTGCCAAAGTGAAGTCATGTTCTTGTTCATGATGAACCGACATATGGAAGTATTGTATGACTACCGGTTGGTAGTCTCAACTTTAGGGTTTCTGGTTGATTTGCTTCAAGATTGTGTGGCTCAACCGATGATATTGTGTGATGAGTTAGCATTGTAAAGAAGAACAGATCATGTTGCCATGTAAGCTTGTGTGCGTGAAGGATCTTGCATGAGGGAGATTGTTCCTATCTACCTCGAGAATGTGCGAAGTCTGTAAAATGGTGATAACATGTGATGGGTTATCAGCCGCCATAAAATCGGCAGAAATGGATGATGGAGAATGTCTTGAGTTTGGATCAAGATCTGTTGCATTTAATGTAGTGTGCTCAACAGTCAAGATTGAACCATTTGAATTCCTTAACCTAATAGGTTTAGGGTTTAGTGTTTATGCTACTGACCTATCTGTTTTCCTATAAGGTCGATGTTGTGTCTCTTTCTAAGGTTGTTGGCAAAAGTTGTGTGTGTGTATCCAAGAGAAGGGATAAGTGATTCTTGCTAGACCAAAAGGAGAGAAGTGATACCTGCAGAGTGTAAGTACAGAAGGTGAAGAGGAGATTAAGCGGATCTACATTGGCATTGAGTGCTATTACTAGATCATTGTAATACCTATTGATCTCTAACCAGCTCAACAGCTAGAAAATCCCTTAACAGGGTAGCCTTAACCGGCTTGCTGAAAATCCTTTAACAGGGTAATTCAAAGCTACTAAGTTTGGAATCCTTTAGCTATTGAGTTCTTGAAATTCTCTAACAAGGTAACCTTTAACAGGGTTTAACCCTTAACCAAGTATTGTAGCCATCCCTTAACTGGGTGATCCCTAACAGGATTGGTTCCTAGCAGAACCTATTGTAATGTCTCTAACCGAAGAAGGCTTCTAACAGAGCGGACTTCTAAAGAGTTCAAAAATAGCTTGTGGGTATCCATCCCCACCATGGTTTTTCCCAGTTGGGTTTCCACATGAAAAATATGTGTGTCATGTGTGATGCTTTCATTTTGTGATTCTTTGCTATTGTTTGTCAAGCATATGATGGTTCTATGTTTTATGCCTGTCAATAAAACATGTTGAACTAGCTGTTATTGTGGTCTGATGATAGATTACCTATTTATGCATAAGGGTGAAATGGTAGTGTAGTCTCGAGTTGAGTGAAAATCTAAGTGAGTAACTGGTTAATGCTTGATTCAAACATTCTTAGCTTTACCGGTTGCACTTTGTTTCAAACCGGTATCACTGCCTGCCAATCATTTGAAGTGTTTGTTGTCAAACCAGTTTTGAACTGTATTTTTGCCTATACTGATTCACCCCCCCTCTCATTATTGGTTTGGTACTATTCACTCATCATTGAGTTATCAATTGGTATCAGAGCGTCCTCCAGGTCCTCTATGTTTTAAGCTTAACCGCTTGAGGTAAAGATCCCAGTCAAGTGATGAAGAGGGAAGGTCCAAAGTTTAATAGAGAAAATTTCAGTATATGGAAAGACAGAATGAAGATATACATTAAGAGCATGGGTGCTCAACACTGGAGCTATGTTGAGAATGTCTATGTTGCCCCTACGAGTACTCTCACCGATGACCAAAAGAGAGAGATACAGGAGAACAGGAAAGTCATGGAAGCCCTAATTAGTAGTTTATCTGACATTGAGTTTATTGATGTTCAGGATAAGGTAAATCCCAAAGAGGTATGGGATACTCTTGAAAATATCTATGGTGGTGATGGACATGTAAACCAGGCTAAGGAAGAAAGCCTTAGAGAGAAGTTTGAAGATATGTGATGGTTGAAGGTGAGACCATTCAACAATATGGAATAAGAATCAAAACCGTTGTTGGAGATATCAAGAGTGCAGGTGGTAAAATAGAAGATTCCACTATTGTAAGCAAAGTCCTGAGATCCCTATTCCCAGTATATGCAATAAGGGTTGTTGCTATTCAGGAGTTGAGATCAATAGACAAGACTAAGGTATCCTTGGACTCCATCATAGCAAAGTTGACAGCCTATGAGCTGAATAGTTTGATGGTAGTGTTAAAAAGACTGAATCAGCTTTTAAAGCTTCTGCTATACCATCTAGAAAAGGAAAAGAAGCTAGTACTAGTGGTGAACCAAGACAAAGCAGAGAAATGGATGATGAGGAGATTTTGATGGCATCTGAAGCTCTCCTTGCTAGGAAACTTCCTAAAGGAACTGACAAATACAAAGGTAAGCTACCTTTGAAATGCTTTTCTTGCAACCAGATAGGACATATTGCTGTAAACTTTCCTAATGGAGACAACAAGGACAAACCGGAAAGGTTCAAGAAATTCAAAGGAGGAAACTAGAGAAACTATTTTGTGGCAGTTGATGAAGGTGTCGCAAAAGAAGAATCAGAGGATGAAGAAAATGAAGATATTGTTTTTGTTGTTGTGAAGGAAGATGTGTCAGACAAGAAAGCTCTTGTCTCCTGATTTGATAATTCCAATGACTGGATCATTGATAGTGGTTGTTCTCACCATATAACTAGTGACTGAAGCAAGTTTCTATCCTTGGAGGAGTATGATGGTGGTGTGGTTCTCTTTGGCAATGATGCACCATGCATGGTCAAAGGCAAAGGGTCCATCTCTTTGAATGGAAAGAGTAGTGCTGACAATGTGTATTGGGTTGATGGTCTTAGACACAACCTTCTGAGTGTTGCCCAGCTGAATGACAGTGGCCTCACTCTAGAATTCAAGAATGGAGTTTGCAGAATCAAAGGAAAGAATGGTGAATTGGTGGCCACTGGCATGCAGACCAAAGGTAACCTATTTCATCTAAATGCAAATATAAGTACATGTCTTATGGCTAAATTTGATGATAGTTGGATATGGCATAGGAGACTCTACCATGTAAACTTTGATAACATTTTAAAGGCCAGTAAGATCAAGGCAGTTAGAGGGTTGTTGGTGCTAAGCAAACTGGATAATACCTTGTGCAGAGAGTGTTAATTGGGGAAAATGTCTTCCTCAACCTTTAAAGGTAAATCTTTCACTACTGACAACTTGCTTGATCTTGTGCATACTGATTTGTGTGGTCCTATGAAAACTAGGAGTGTGCAGGGTGATAGGTACTTCATGATTCTCACTGATGACTACTCAAGAATGATGTGGGTCACATTCTTGAAAGACAAGTTTGAAGCCTTTGTAAAGTTTAAATCTTTTAGAGCATTAGTGGAGAAAGAAAGCAGTAAAAGGATCAAGTGCCTGAGAACTAATCAAGGAGGGGAATTCACTTCCCGTGAATTCAAAAAGTACTGTGAAGAACATGGCATCAAGAGGCAATTGTCTACCCCTCGGACTCCATAGCAGAATGGCCTAATAGAGAGGAATAACCGGACTATGGGTGAAGTAGCTAGAACCATGTTGATTCAAGGAAAGGTAGCTCACACCTTTTGGAGAGAAGTGGTGAGCACTACAGTCTACACAATGAACCGGGTACTCATCAAGAAAGGTAAGGATAAAACTCCTTATGAGTATTGGACTGGTAAGACACCTGTGGTTAGCTACTTTAGAGTCTTTGGTAGAAAATGTTACATCAAGAGGATTGAACCTCAGAGAAAATTTGATGCAAAATATGATGAGAGAATATTCTTAGGATATTCCACCAAGAGAAAAGCTCTCAAGTGCTTCAACAATTGCTTCAACAACAGGACTCAAAGAATTATGGAAAGCATCAATGTAAGAGTTGATGAAACCTCTGAGAAAACTAAGAAAACTGACAGTGAGCAAGCGGTAAACGAACCGGTTGCAACCTTTTGGGAATTGGTTGTCAGTCAACCGAGTACCAGTAATAGTGTTCCTACACCGATAGATGTAGATGTTGATACTGATGGAGATGAGGATGAAGAAGAAAAGAAAGAGGAATCTATTAAGACCATTCCTCGGTATGTCAAGCTAGATCATGATCCTAAGTAGATCATAGGAGATAAGGATGCAAGAATGCTTACAAGAAGAAAAGTCAGAGAAAACACATGTATGATCTTTGAATTCGAGCCTAAAACATTCAAAGAGGAACATAAGGATGAAGACTGGATCAAGGCAATGGAAGAGGAACTTGACCAAATAGAGAAAAATGGTACATGGTCCTTGGTACCCAGACTAGAGCACAAAAATGTCATTGGTACCAAATGGGTCTTCAGAAATAAGCTGAATGAGGATGGCACAATGATTAGGAACAAAGCCAGACTGGTGTGCAAAGGATATGTCCAAGAAGAAGGAGAAGACTATGGAGAAACCTTTGCTCCTGTAGCCAGATTGGAAGGAGTTTGTATGCTTCTTGCATATGCAGCTTTTAAAGGCTTCAAAGTATATCAAATGGATGTAAAATATGCATTCCTAAATGGTGTACTTGAAGAGGAGGTGTATATAGAGAAACCAAATGGGTTTTCCCTATCTGAAGATAGTGACATGGTATGTAGGCTACATAAAGCCTTATATGGGCTAAAGCAGGCACCTAGAGCATGGTATGAATGCCTGCATTCCCATCTTGTGAAGATTGGATTTGAGAGAACAAGTGAAGATAGCAATATCTACTTGAAGTCTGAAGGAGATCAAATCCTGATCTGTGAGGTATTTGTTGATGACATTATCTTTGGTGGAGATGACAAGATGAGTCATGAATTTGCAGATGAGATGAAGAAAGAGTTTGAGATGTCAATCATAGGGGAGATTAAGTTCTTCATTGGATTGCAGATCCAGCAAATAAAGGATGGAATCTTTATCACTCAGTCCAAGTATGTCAAAGAGGTGTTGAAGACCTTTGGCATGGAAGATAGCAAACCGGTTGGTACACCAATGGTGATCGGTTGTAAACTATCCAAAGAGGATGACTCTGCATTGGTTGATGAGAAGGAATATCGATCAATGATTGGTAAGTTGCATTATGTAGTGCATAGCAGACCGGATATTGCACATGTAGTTGGCATTACTGCAAGATTCTAGAAAAGTCCAAGAGAATCCCACCTGGTTGCAGTCAAGTGGATTCTTAGGTATTTGAAAGGAACTATTGACTATGGGTTATGGTATCCATACAATAATGATTTTAACCTGAAAGTGTTCACAGATGCTGATTGGGCTGGTAATGTAGATGATTGGAAGAGCACAACTGGTGGTGCATTCTTCCTTGGTGGTAGACTAGTCTCATGGATGAGTAAAAAGAATACTTGTATCTCTCAGTCTATATTGGAAGTGGAGTATGTTGCAGCTTTCATGAACTGCACTCAAACAATTTGGATGAAGCATGTATTGAATGGCTTGAAATTTCCTGTATTAGAACTAGTAAGTATATTTTGTGACAATACTAGTGCAATTAATTTCTCCAAGAATCCATTTTTACATTCTAGAACCAAGCACTTTGAGCTTAAGTATCATTTCTTGAGGGAAAAGGTTCAGAACAAAGAGATTGCACTGAAGCATGTTTCCAGTAAGGAGCAGTTAGCAGATATATTCACCAAGCCTCTCCCAAAGACTACATTTACATACTTAAGAGGTGAATTAGGGGTACTACCCCTTCAGGAGGTGAACTAAAAGCATATGCTCCACATCAGTCAGGTATTGCATAGTCAAATTTATTTTGGATTGATGTGTTGAAGGATGCTACTCCTTAGGGGGAGCAACATAATGGAATAAGGAAGCTTGTGCCTCCACTTTGGCATTGTTGTCAAAGGGGGAGAAGATGTTAAGTGGAGAGATATCTTTGTATATTGCCATCAATGCCAAAGGGGGAGATTGTTGGCATAATGTGAACCAGTATGAGGACATAATGACATTGTATGTTGCCATTGATGTCAATATGTTGAAGAGGTGTGAACCAGCATATGTGAGAACCAGTATAACACTGTGAACCGACATTTGTGCCAAAGTGAAGCAGTGTGCTTGTTCATGATGAACTGGCATATAGTTATGGGAACCGGCATATGGAAGTATTGTATGACTACTGATTGGTAGTCTCAACTTTAGGGTTTCCAGTTGATGTGCTTCAAGCCTGTGTGGCTCAACCGATGATATTGTGTGATGAGTTAGCATTGTAAAGAAGAACAGATTGTATTGCCACATAAGCCTGTGTGCATGAAGGAACTTGCATGAGGGAGATTGTTCCTATCTACCTCAGGAATGTGCGAAGTCTGTAAAATGGTGATAACATGTGATGGGTTATTAGCCGCCATAAAATTGGTGGAAATGGATGATGGAGAATGTCTTGAGTTTGGATCAAGATCTGCTGCATTTAATGCAGTGTGCTCAATGGTTGGGATTGAACCATTTGAATTCCTTAACCTAACAGGTTTAGGGTTTAGGGTTTATACTACCGACCTATCTATTTTCCTATAAGGTTGATGTTGTGTCTCTTTCTGAGGTTGTTGACAAAAGTTGTGTGTGTGTATCCAAGAGAAGGGATACGTGATTCTTGCCAGACCAAAAGGAGAGAAGTGATACCTGTAGAGTGTAAGTGCAGAAGGTGAAGAGGAGCTTAAGCGAATCTTCATTGGCATTGAGTGCTGTTACCAGATCATTGTAATACCTCCTAATCTCTAACCACCTCAACAGCTAGAAAATCCCTTAATAGGGTAGCCTTAACCAGCTTCCTGAAAATCCTTTAATAGGGTAATTCAAAGCTACTAAGTTCAGAATCCTTTAGCCATTGAGTTCTTGAAATCCTCTAACAAGGTAACCTTTAACATGGTTTAACCCTTAACCGGGTATTGTAGCCATCCCTTAACTGGGTGATCCCTAACAAGATCAGTTCCTAGCAGAACCTATTGTAATGTCTCTAACCGGACAAGGCTTCTAACAGAGCAGACTTCTAAAGAGTTCAAAAATAGCTTGTGGGTATTCATCCCCACTCTGATTTTTTCTAGTTGGGTTTCCACGTGAAAAATATGTGTGTCATGTGTGATGCTTTTATCTTGTGATGCTTTGCTATTGTCTGTCAAGCATATGATGGTTCTGTGTTTTATGCCTATCAATAAAACATGTTGAACTAGTTGTTATTGTTGTCTGATGATAGATTACCTATTTATGCATAAGGGTGAAATGGTAGTGTAGTCTTGAGTTGAGTGAAAAGCTAAGTGAGTAACCAGTTAATGCTTGACTTAGACATTCTTAGCTTTACTGGTTGCACTCTGTTTCAAATCGGTATCACTGTTTGCCTGTCATTTGAAGTGTTTGTTGTCAAACCAGTTTTGGACTGTATTTTTGCTTGTACTAATTCACCCTCCCCCTCTCAGTACCATTTTGGTACTAATCGCTCATCATTGAGTTATCATGGATGTTTACAAGAAATTTTTGATGCAAGTTGTGGATGAATTACTATCAAAACTATTCAAAACACTTGAAGCTAGAAGGCAAGTTGTTGTAGAGTTTGATAAGAAAATAAAAATTAAAAAACTACTTGTTGTACATCTTGTCAACTCACCAAAAGAGATAGATGATATGATCTCTGAGGCTAACCGATCAGTATTTTCAACTACACATCGGCATGTAGCACTTATGGTTGGTAGAGTGAATGAGGTTGCAGAGGAAACAACTAATGCATGGGGTATATTCCTTGTAGAGAAGGAAAAGCAAGAAGAAAATCAAAATCCTATACCCATCAAAGTATACCAAAAAGATAAGGATAAGGGAAAAGATAAGGTTAGTGGTGCACCTAGCATAAAAATAATAGATAACTTATCCCCACTGCCTTTAGATACTCCATCGGTAGTGACCACTGACAATCAACCAACTAATGAGAGTATGGACACATCACATGAGGACAAAAATCCAGATTCTAAGGTGTTATATACAATGAACATTGACACTCAAAAAGTCAATATTGTGGTAGATAAGGATTCAACAAGGAAAATAGATGTGGCAAATGAGGCACCGACAACAGATAGCACAAAAGGTAATCTAGCAGGTGATAACACTGAGAAATAGGCAAAGCAATAGGCTCCCTCACAGCAATAGGTTCATGTAGAGATAGTGCCACCAGCAATAGCAAAGCAATCCAAACCTTTGCTTAAAGAAATGCAAACATAAACTGACCTACCAGAGGTCACCACAAGCAAAGAAATTGCTCCCACTGGTGGTATACAGATTATTGGTTCTTCCACTGCAGATTTCAAATCAACAAATGTGACAGAAGTTCTTTTGGATTCTATCAAGAAGATAACAAAGTGTAGTTCACAAGCAGACAAAGCAATTGATGACATAATTCCAATTTTGAAAATGATAGCACCTAAGTGCAATGTAGATAATAAAGATTCTTTGAAACAACTTGACACTTTGTCTAAGTATATTACTGACAACACTATGATAGTTGAACAAATAGAAGAGGAAGCATTCAAGGAGAGACTAGAGAAGGAAAAACACAAATTCTTTGAAGAAGAAATAAAGAAGTGTACAAGACAATTTGACACTCTTTTACTGGAACTATGTAGTACATTGAAGGAATTTAAAACTTTGTACAGAGATACATGTCAAACTAACTTTTTGACAGTAGATATAGACCGGAAGATCAACAAGTTACAGGAAGAAATAAATCAACTAGTTGATAATTTCATTAATTCATCTGAACCATTATCAGTTTTTGAGCAAAAAATAACAGGTTTTGAGGAGGAACTTCTAAAGTTGGAAAGAGAAAAAGAGAGAATAAAAGGAAAGGCTAAAGATCTAAAATGGAGACTAAATCCAAAATTGGACTACCTCACCTCCTTAAGAAAAGAAATATTTGATGCTTTAATTCAAGGATAGAAAACACCAACAGAGCAAATGCAACACCTCATCGGTACAATTCAGAGGACAGAGGCCACATTAAAAGATAGAAAACTGTTCATTAAGAGTCTAAATCTGGTACTAGCAAATCTTTTTCAGATTGTAACCAACCGGTTACAAGGTTGAAGATGGAAACCACACTCAATTGACACCTTGACAACCTTTGTCATTGATGCCAAAGGGGGAGTATTGGTAATGAGAAAAATAATTAGTAAATGGATCATCAACTCAAGGGGAGCACATATTCTTTTGGTACACAATTTTTGGCAAGACAATTCTAGCAGATTCTTTTTGGATGACAATTTTGGGATTTTTCTCATGAGTGTTGCCATCAATGCCAAAGGGGGAGATTGTTGGCAAATGCACACCCCAATGAGATATTGTAGGTGATTGAAGGTTTTGTCATTGATAGAAACCTTACAATCCTATGACACCGACAAGACAATTTACCAGCACCAGCAAGGTCAGACTCTATAGTGACACACAAACCACCGGCAATGAAAGGAAGCATACCGGGGTATACCGGCACAAAAGCTGATAGGAATTTTGTTTATAATATATTTTGTAAATTATTGTGAAATCATTGTAAGTCGACTTGGCAAGTTGTAAAATGACTCATATATATAAGAGATCATTGTAGAACATTTGTGTGATGAAAAAAAGAAGGAAGAAGATAGGTGAAATAAGGCAGACCTATTATGTGAATTATAGGTTAAGGGTTTATGTATAAAGCAAAGCTTAAACTGGTACTAGATTTGGCATAGTAGATGCTATTTTGAAGTAGTACAAGACATTAGATTTATATAATCCATTTTGTAAGTCAGTGAGACTTTCCATTTTGTAATTGAGTAGTGAGCTCTAGGCACTTGGCCTTCCTGCATGTGTAGGCCCCTCTTGTAGTAGTAATATTCTCTCATTGGCCAGTAAGTGAATATTGTGGGTCACAAATCCCACCGAGGTTTTTCCCACATCGGTTTTCCTCGTTAAACTACTATGTGATGGTGTTTTTTTCATGTGGTTGTTGTTATCTTTGTTTATTGCATTATTTCTTGTTTACCGGTATACAATATTAATATGCTTTACATGTTTTAAGTTAAGAAAATCTTTTAACCGATTAGATATTGATTCACCCCCCCCCCCCTCTCAGTATCTTTGGGAATCCTAACATAACCCTCTTAGAGTAGGTACCAGTCCTCTTCTTCTTTGGATCAAGCAGTGAAGCAAGTAGGGTAGAGGCATACCCAATGAGTATATCATTCACCATTTCATAGCCCATAGGCTCAACTTCATCTTTTCTTGGGTCAACCGCTTCCATTATGGAATGATCCACTTTGATCATGAAACAAATATCATCTTCATACTTCTTAAGTAGGTCACCTGATAGCCTTTTTCTCTGGTTCATCTTTAATATGAACTCATCAAAATACCTGTTCAGAGTCTCCGGATAAGTAGATCCCACTTCTTGGAGACTCTTCTTGATTTGTCTTGTAACCGGTAGGTCACTTGACCATTGAACATCACCAACTCCCAGAAAATACCCTTGAAAGTAGAAAAACAACCCGACAAGTAGTTGACTGAACTTGAACCTTAGTGCCTTGTCCTCTTTGATGGACTTCAAATTCTCCATGAGTTGTTTTTGCATGCAGATACACAAGTCGCAATTTGCATCTTCCTTGATCATTCGATAAGCGGCATGCACCCCTACTGTAGGAATGGAATTCATCCTGTTGGCATAGAATACTCTATACCTAATCACCATGCATGCATACTTCACCAAGTCATCTCTTATGGTTTTTATAGTCATTGCCCACTTGTCAGTCACAGAACCAGTGAGCTCTTCCACTTTAGCTTTTGTGATCTTACGAAGAACAGGGACTTCTCCAATATTGCAGAAACTGGTCACGACATGGATTGCCTCTAATGTAATATCATGGGTTCGCTTAAGATACATCTTGTCACCATGAACCCTACTAAGAATAATTCTTATATGATCTTCTATGAATTCCTTAAGAAAATATACTACATTGTGGAATTTCTTCTTCTCGATCACGTTGTACTCCAGTTTAATATTCTTATATTTTCCACATAACAAACTCAACTAGGAGTGAATCACTAGAGTTCCTAGGTCTTCCAATTTGCAATCAATGTAACCAAAAACATCCCCTTCAACAATGACTCCGACGGGAATTTCAGATAGGGCATTGTAATTCAACTTCTTCCTAAGAGATTTGGATGACTCCTCAGGCGCGGAAGAACTAGAAGAGACTTTGGATGTAGAAGCCATGTCTAAATAATTCTAAATGATAAGAGTGATTAGACAAAAAATACCTTTTCACTCCAAACTAGGGTTCGTCGATGTCAAGCACAACACACTTCTCCAAAATCTTTCTTTACCACTCTGACCTCCACTCTGGATAACTTTAAATGTCTATTGGGTCTTGCATAAGATTTCTTTCTAGATTTCTTCAAATACAAGATTGATCGCTTTTGTTGCACTGCTCAAGTTAGACAAATGCTTCTTCGAAAATAGGTAAGTAAAAATGATTACAAGTATCACATTTATACATGCTCCTACCTACCATAATAAATGCATTATGGTTAGGGTAAAAACCCTAATTTTACCTTTTACCACTTTATTTCTTCTGTCGGTCGATAGGTAACCAATACCAATAAAAGCACTTTACTGATATACTCTAGGGGTCCAAAATATTATTACTGATATATTCCCCCTTAAGCTTTTTGAAGCTTAATTTGTCAATTTAGGGGTCTCCACATTGGGTGTAGAAACTGGTACATCTTGTGGCTTCTCTTCAGATTTCTTTTTCCAAGTTTTATTCATATATGCCTGAACGGTTTCAACATCAACCTTTCCTTTACCTTCTGGGTTGACCGGTTTGTCTTTCGATGGATTCTATCTTAGTCTGCATGCTCTGGCAAGATGTCCTAGTTTGTGACAATGATAGCATATCATACCAGGTTCTCTCCATGGTCAGGTGTTCACCTTTCCATTCTTTCTCCTACATGTTCCAACAGTGTGACCACTACCACATCAAATCATACAGGTTGCATGCCAACCATTTGTCACTCCATAATCATTTGACCATTGGTCATAGGTTCTATACCAATTTGGGTTTTGGTTCATAAGAGGTTCTTGGATAACTCCTTTTGATCTCGGTGTATAACCTCTAGGGTTGTTCATAACCGATTTGCACTCAAAAGATCTATGCCCAAACTTGTTGCATGCATAACAATGACCATTAAATCTACCAGCTCTAGCCTTGTGGTTATACACATTATTTTGCATGTAAGGGAAATTATTATAAGTCTTTCTCCTACATACATTGGCAGTATGTCCATCCTTATGACAGTTAAAACATACAGGTTTGAACTTTGACTTACCTTTTCTTTTGTTGTTGTTCTTAAGTATCGGTTTCTCTTTTGGTGCATCAATCTTGGTTCTAGAGGATTCACCTTCCTCATGTGCAGAGAAACCAAGTCCATTGGTATCCCTTGATGGCTTCATTGATTCCAGCTGTTGGTCTAGTTTTGTAGAGCTTAGGTTGAACTTTGCAAGTATCTCCTTCATCTCAGCAAGTTCTTTGAAAAGAGCTTCATTGGTCTTCATTAGGGTTTCATTATGAGAGATGGTTGCATTGAGTTTTGCTTGCATTTCTTCTTTCTCTTCCTTACCTTCTTGAAGATAATCAGTGATGGTACCAATTTCTTGATTCAACTTAAATATCTCATGCTCTTTGTCCTTCACTAGATCCTCAACTTTTCTTCGGTTTTCTAGTTCTTGACTAATCCTAATGGTTAGTCCTTCTAGCTCCCTCCTCATGTTAGTTTTGGACTCATTCAGTTTCTCCACTTCTTCGACTAGGGCATCCATGTTTGCTTCATCAGAAGAGTTGTTTTCAGTAATTTCCAGCATTTACTCAGCAAGTTCTCTTCTTTTGGCTAAAGAGGCTTTATACTTGACCTTAAGTTCATCATAGGCTCTCTCTGATTCAGCCAGACGATGAGTGAGTTCCCTCATGTTGTTGTAGCTAGGAATTTGAACATGTTTTTGGTTTGATGTCATGTTTTGATATTGGACTTGGTTCAATTGTTCCAACATGTTTGAAACTTGGCTTGGTGTGTGTTGCAACCTTTGTTTTTGAATGTTTGGTTGTGGTTGTTGACATTGATATGTTGATTGAACTTGTTGATATTCCACCATTGGTTGAACTATTTGTTGACATTGTATAGTTGGTTGGATATATTGTTGAAATTGGACCATTGGTTGTGTTGGTTGTATATGTTGGACCATTGGTTGTATCTGTTGGAAATGTTTGAACTGTTGAACAATTGGTTGTGATGGTTGAAAATCTGATTGATAGTAAACACCTTCTTGTTCTTTTTGTGGAGGCACATAATGTTGAAATTGATGTTGTCTCTTTTCTTGAAATTGTTTCATCATCTCTATTTGTGAGAGGAGAGCTGGTATGTTTGATCATTCAAGAAGAGATCTTACATCAATTGGCTCAATCTTTGGATTTCGACCTAGAAATTTTTGAAACATTTTGGACATTTGTGATCTATTCTTCTCAATGTTTTTCACTCTTTGTTCCAAAATCTCATTTTCTTGAGCTAATTTCTCCTCTAGTTTTTGTATTTGGACATTTACATCATCATGATAAGTTTGATCCAAGTTCTAAGACATGTAGAGATTGGATTGACATGATTGATTGCTCAATTGTGATGACATGGCTTTGTAAGAAAGTTGAGACCTCATTTTTACAAACATGTCACTATGCAATGCAACTAATGGGATTGACAAATGCAACCTAAAAGGATGACAATGCAACTTAATGTTTTTGTTGTTTTTCAAGATTTTAACAAACTCATGAATGCGATTCTAAAATTGAGACCCTTAGGAAATTGAAATGATGTCTAGACCTCAAAGGACAAAAGGACCAAGTGACAATAGGACAAATTGACAATTTCTCACCTATATGCTTGGATACTAAGCTAGGTTTGACCAAATGACATTGATGACAAAAAGAAAAAAGTTTGATAAGGTCAAGACTTCCTAACAATAACTTAGGGTTTATCAAAGATTTGCATTACTCAAGTATGACAAAACCTAGTTTTGACACTATATGCAAAGGGACAATTACTATGCAAATGACCCTAATATGATATGATACTGACCTAAGCTTGATGAAGAGACCTAGGGTATGCAAATGTGACCTAATGTTATGAGGAAAAGGATGCAAATGACTATGTCAACCTAAGGCAAAACCTAAGGTTGAATTATGAAATGGTATTACTCTAATGCAAGAGGACACATGCAAATGGATGACCCTTATTGATATGCAAAGGAGTATGACCTAGATGAAACTTAACCTTGGTAGTTGACAATGAATTTGCAAAATGCAAACCTAGGATGAACCTAATGTTGGACATGCAATATGACACCTAAGTGAAGACCTAATAATGACATGCAAGGGGACACCTAAATGAGAACCTAATAAGGACATGCAAATGGACACCTAAATGAAATGGACCAAGTGGAATGCAAGAATGATGCTCTAAGCCCTAAGTATGGACAATGGAGGACCTAAATCTAAGTGACATGAATGTTGAGAAAATATTTTGAAAAATGTTTGACAACCATGTTTGAAGGTTTTTTGAACTTTGTTGAATGAAATACTCTTGTGTTTAACCTTGTTTTGAATCAATTTGTCTTGTTTTTGAAATGAGGCACAACTCAACTTTTGACAAGCAAAGAAGACAAGATATTTTAACTTAGACTCAAGACAATCATGCTCATTCACACCTTTCTTATGGTAGGTAAGGACAGTAGGTACTTGAGAGGTAGACTCGTTATGAGATTCAAGGAGAATACATAGATGCTTGACCCCACGGGCTCCCCTCCATGACACTCACTTCTCAGGGAAACCAAGCATCAGTCCCAATGGAAATCTCCCCATGGCAAACTTAGTATCTCTTCCAAGTATTCGAACTTGTCCTTCTCAAGAAACTAGAAGGATTTTTGGCCTCTAAATACAAGGTGTTTAGTAAGGATTTCTGTTAAGCGTTACTCCTTGGTGTCACGCAAGCATGATTGAGACATAGGCCCACCAAGATACCAAACAAATGTAGTCATGCAAGCATGATTTAGACCGTGAGGTCCTACTTAGATGTTGATATGAGAAAGAGTTCAAGGGTCATCACTTCCCAAGTAACTACAATTCCCACGTAACCCTTCCTTCAAAGCTTTCGCCCATCAAGTATTTATTTATAGTGAGTTAGAATGCCAAGGTACTCTGGCTGTGCTCACTTTGGGTCATTCCCTTCTCATGATTGTCACTTTCTTGCAAAAGAAAGCAAATGGTCGGGAAGGCAGGCCCTCTAAAGGTAACAAACAATCCGAGCCATGAGAATGGTATCGAAGATCTGGATTTCTGATCACCCTAAGAAGGATGAGAGCATACTCTTCTACTCCAATGTCAAACTCAACAATCAAAGCAAACACACATTCATTCCATCCTACTTAGAAATGATACTAGGTGCCTAATTATGAATCACAAACACAAAAGTTCGGTTGAAATACAAGGCAACCTGCAAAATCACCAAGTTAGAAGTTTAATTTGTTTAGTCTTTGACTAGCAAACCTGCATAAAATTTGTTAGTAGTTTCATTTTTGTCTTTGTCATGCGTAATGCCAAGGTGCTGCATAGAGAATCAGTACCAAAGAAAAACCAAAATGTAGAAACAAAATGCAAAACAAAGCAATTTGCAAGTAAAAACATTGCTTTTTACCTCTGTTTCTAGCCTTACATAGGCACAGAATGTCTTACACAGGTGCAGGATGCAGTAACACAGGCGCAGAATGAAGTAACACAGGCGCAGATCCCTTTGACACAGGCACAAAAGTCCTTGACATAGGCGTAGATCCCTTGACACATGCGCAGAATGCAGTGACACAGGCGCAGAAGTGCCCAGAAAGCCCTGAATTACCCTATTTCTTGGGTTTTTCACCTGCAAATCAACTCAAAAGCACTCAAAAGCACGGGTAGGGGGTTAGTTCACATCGAGTTCACCAATTAATGTAGATAGGAATCTGGAAATCATCAAAGTAAATAACAAATTGGACTAGCTCAATCACGAAAACTCAATTGCAATGACCAATCCTAATTACATTCAATGAAAACATGAAAACAAGACATTCAAAATGAAATCTAAGCAAACCAAATGTAGATGTCTCCTTCATGTGGCTCCATTGTCCTTCTTTCTCCTTCAAATTGCTTTTGTTTGTGGATCTTACCTACAAGTGCATATGCATGAGATGAAAGCAAGATTGACAAGATATCATGACAGCATAAGGGTACTAGAAGCGTGATTGATTCGACCTTTTGATTGAAGAAATTCATCCAATTTATAGATAAATCAGAGAAATGACAAGATTAGCATGAAAGTGATTCGAATGGAAATTCAAATCAAGAATAGCAAAATTATGACAAGTGTATGACAAATTAATATGCAAGGATTTATGACTATTTATGACAATTTATGACAAATTGCTATGCAAGGATTTATGACAAGAATTAGAAATAGAAATAGACATTTAGGAATTTAGGAGAAATTAGAAAATTAGTTTAGAAATAATGACTTGGAAATTAGGAAATTGATGCAAATTAGGTAAATTAATTAATAATTTTTCATTCATTAATTAATTTACAAAAATAGAAGGAATTAATTAGCCAATTAAATAAACATTTAATTGTGACAAGAAGACTTAGGATAAATAAATAAATTATTTAACCTAGAGGGAGAAACGACAAACAAGGTTAAATGAATAAATCATGAAACCCTAGAACATGAATTAGAAATGCAAGGATGACAATTAGGTCTTGATGTAGGATTGATTTGATCATGATTCTGACTTGATAAAAGACCAATGCTGATAAGTGATTTGATTGACAAATGCGCCAATTGATGAGGAACAATGACAAATTGATCCAAATTGACATGATTGAGAAAGATGATGATTGATGACAAATCGATTGCCAAAATGACAAGATTGAAAAGACCACGATCAATGACAAATCGATTGCAAGATAATAAGATTGAAAACAACAACGATTGATGACAAATCAATTGCATGATGACAAGATTGAAAATGACAACGATCGATGACAAATCGATCGCAAGATGACAAGATTGAAAATGAAAATGATCGATGACAACTTGATTGCAAGATGACAAGATTGATAAGAGGACAAAACCCTAATTCCATCATTGATTAGGGTTGACGATGCCAAAATATGCCAAATGAGCACGCACATTGATGCGATAGGATAAGATCGACCAAAATCATGATTGAAGATTGTTATCGACAAGACCAAATTCGAAAGCGAGACAAATGAAGAATGCAGAAGAAGGACTTGATGCTCACAAATGATAAAAACCAAGTGCATGACATAGGAGAAATGTTAATGCGATGCAAAAATACCTAAAATAAGGCAATGCACAAATGTTAAAGTACGACTCTGCAAGCATTGACCAGTTTTAGACGTCTACAACTATATTCCCCCATATCTCCTTTCAGGTGGTTAGACTTAAAGAAAGGTTGGCTCTAATACCAATTGATGAATATAAAGAGGGGGGATGAATTAGTGTTCCCAAAAACCTTATCAAACACTTAAGCAATTTTACTACAAACTGGTATAGCCCTTTAAACAACAAACCGATTAATATGAAAACAAACCAAATAGAAGATAAAGCATTCACCCACAATAACACAATCACCATAAAATAGGATATTTTGACGTGGAAACCCAAATGGGAAAAACCACGGTGAGTAAAACTCACAAGTCTACTATCTGCAAAATAGAAACCAGACCGGTTTAGGCCTTACAATATTCTTCACCAGAACAGATCCTGTTAGGAATCCCAATCTCTATTAGGAGATAAGTAATGTTAAAGACTACCCTATTAAAGGATTTCAGATCCACAACTCTGAACCACCTTGTTAGAGGATTTAGAACAGGCTTAACTAAGCCTACCCGGTTAAGGGTTTCTAACTTGTCGAAGAGATTAGTAATCAACGAGTAAGTGATCTAGAAAGTATCACACAATGCTTAGTTAGATCCTTGATTGCTCTCTATTAATGCATTACAGCATTACTTTAGTCTTTTGTCCTTCGCACATTCAATCTCTGTCGCAAGATACATTTTCAAAGACCTAATATTCTAACACAACACTTTTAAAACCCTAAACATGATGTCCTCATATAGGAATGTGATTTCATGTCGGTCCAATGAGATTAGACTACAATTTCCTAGGTACAGTGCATCTAGACATAATTTGTAACATGACACAGAATCACCGCATCAATGTCGGTGGATGATAACTCATCACACTTTACAAGTTTGTCGGTTAACAAAACAAAGTGTACCGATTACTAGTTTACAAACAAAGACTAGTAAAATGGAACATAGTGTTCCGATCTTTAAAAGGATTGGCTACCGCTTGGGGTCCTTGTACCACTTTGAGGTCCTTGATCATGCTTTGATCAGTAAGCTCCTTCTACAAACACCGATAGTCTTCTACAAACAAAGACTATGCATACATTGGCATATAATACCAATTAGAATAATACATCACATACTATCGGTTGAGAATAACTCATATAGCAAATAAGTATGTGTCCATCAATGACAATCACAACTAAGTACAAACAACATCAAAATGCTAATAGTCTTGTGTTATATTATGCTTATGGATATTTGTCATCTTTTGTTGGGTAGACCTTGACAGCTTGATAGATAGGTAGTACATGATGGGAGGAAGAATACATACACTACTATGGCCAATGTGATGAAGCAAACCTTGTTGCCTTTGGAGGAACCTTTGAAGAATGAAGTCTGTACGAATGCTAGAATCTTTTTGGTAGATGGAAGGAAATTCTCAGATGCACTGAGACATGAGAATGTATATTTTTCCTTAATTCCTAAGAAGACTGGGAATCTCGAGCATGAAGGAGAACAACCAGAAGAGATAAATGATTTTCTGATAGAATATGAAGACATCATTTCAGATAATGTACCTAATGGATTTCCACCTGTGAGAAGTATTAGTAATTGCATGGACTTGGTTCCTAGAGCTAGTTTGCCTAATAAAGCTGCACATTGATTGACACTGACAGAGAATGAAGAACTGAATAGACAAGTGCAAGAGTTGTTAAAGAAAGGTTTGATCAGGGAAAGTCTGAGATCTTGTGTAGTACTAGCAGTATTAGCACCTTGGAAGAATGGAGAGTGGAGAATCTGTACTAATTCTAGAGCAATAAACAAGATTACAGTGAAATACCAGTTTCCTTTGCCTAGGATGGATGACATAATGGACTATTTGAGTGGAGAAAAATACTTTACAAAGATAGATTTGAAGAGTGGATATCATCAAATTAGGATCAGAGAAGGAGATGAGTGGAAGACATCATTTAAGACAAATGAAGGACTGTATGAATGGTTGGTGATGCCTTTTGGGTTGACTAATACACCAAGTACTTTCATGAGGCTGATGAATGAGGTATTGAAGAAATTATTGGGTAATTTTGTTATTGAATATTTAGATGACATTTTGATTTTCAGTAAGACAAAAGAGGAGCATTTGTTGTAGTTGAGACAACTTTTGCAGAGGTTGAGGGAAGAGAAGTTGTTGATAAATTTTAAGAAGTGTACTTTCATGAAGGATGAGTTAGTCTATTTAGGATTTGTGATATCTAAGGATGGTTTGAAGATGGACCCTAGGAAAGTGAAAGCAATTGTTGAGTGGCCTACACCAGAAAGCATTGGAGAGGTAAGATCATTTCATGGATTGGCTAGTTTTTACCAAAAGTTCAACATAAATTTCAATTCAGTTTGTAACCCTATGATTGAGACAATGAGAGGATATTGAAAGGAATTCAAGTGGACCACCAAAGCAAAAAATGGTTTTGAACTATTGAAGTAGAAAGTGACTGAGCAATTTATGTTAGCTTTGTCGGATTTCAATAAAGTATTTCAAGTGGATTGTGATGCAAGTGGAACAACAATAGGATCAGTCTTGAGTTAGGAAGGGAGAGTAGTAGCTTATTTCAGTGAGAAGTTGAATGATGCCCAGAGGAGATATTTAGTGTATGATCAAGAGTTTTATGCCATAGTTCAAGGCTTGAAGAAGTGGAGACATTAATTTTTGCCTAAGGAGCTTTTTTTTTACACAGATCATCAAGCTTTGCAGTATTTGAACAGTCAAAGTAAGTTGAATCAGAGACATATGAGATGGGTAGAATTATTGCATAGTTACACCTTTGTGTTGAAGCATAGAAGTGGAAAATCTAACAAAGTTGTTGATGCATTGAGTAGGAGAAGGAATTTGCTGATAGAGATGAGAGTGATGGTATTAGGATTTGAAGAGTTGAAGACCTTGTATGATGAAGACTCAAATTTTACAGAACCTTGGAAAGCATGTAGAGAACTGGTTATGGTAGATAGAAGCAAGTGGTTGGATTACTTCATTGAGGATGGGATGTTATTCAGAGGAGTTTAGTTGTGCATACCTAAGAGTTCTATGAGGGAGCATCGGATAAAGGAGAAACACAATGGAGGTTTAGCTAGACATTTTGGTATTGACAAAATAGTAGCATTGGTGAGTGAGCAGTACTTTTAGCCCCAGATTCATAAGGATGTTAAGAGATCTATGCAAAGTAGTAGAGTTTGTCAAGTTGCAAAGGGTAGTCATCAGAATGTGGGATTGTATAAACTTTTGATAGTACCGGTAATACCTTGCGAGGATATAAGCATGGATTTTGTACTTAGATTGCCTAAAACACTAAGAGGGAATGATTCTATATTGGTGGTAGTGGATAGATTCTCGAAGATGGCTCATTTCATACATTGTAGGAAGACATAAAATGCATTGCATGTAGTAGACCTATTTTTCAAGGAAGTGGTGAGATTGCATGGATTTCCTAAGAGCATAGTTTCAGATAGAGACACTAAGTTTTCTGGCTATTTTTGGAGAACATTTTGGAAGAAGATGAAGACAGATTTGAAGTTTAGTTCTACTTTTCATTCATAGACTGATGGATAGAAAGAAGTAGTTAACCGGAGCTTGGGAAACTTGTCAAGATCTTTAGTGGGAGATAAATCCGGAAGTTAGGATTTGGTCCTTGCACAAGCATAGTTTTCCTACGACAATTCAGTAAATAGGAGTACTGGAAGAAAACCTTTTGAGATTGTTATCGGAGTGCATCCTAAAGGTATATCAAAATTGAGGGATATTATAGTGAAGATAGGAGAAGTTCAAAAGCAGAAGACTTTGCAGATCACATGGTAGTCATACATATTCATGTTAAGCAGCATTTGGAGAACATGAACAACAAGTATAAGGAGTATATTATGAAGTGGAAGGACAGACTAGTTGAAGATTCATCTTGGATTTCTCAAGTATAGGTAGACCGCCTTGGTTTTCCTCTGACCCCAGCAAAGTGAGAGGCTCACTTTTTCAATAACCTCAGATGTTTGATACAGGAGAGTCCCCGGTTCATAGCAATCTTGCATCAACCAAAAATATTTTATTTTTGTTTGTAGTTTCAGATTTTCTTTCTCTATGTCCCAGTTTTGGCTCACTGGATCCTATGGAATTGGATTCTACTTGAAGACTTGATTATCTTTCTTAATTCCAAATCACATCACATTTGGATCATTTTCCCACAAGTTATCGCTATCAGTTTCCTTGCCAATTTCCTGTTACTCGTTGACAGTTCTTATTATCGGTTACCTGGACCTATTTTGGTGATCCATTAGAACCCCTTCTAAAGCTTGTAGAGCCTTGGATGTTGATTTCAATGTTCCTTGGCATGTGGCTGACCTTTTCTCATGATATACACTTCATCCTTTGGATTTTCTTGAGGAATCTCTCAGTGGAGACGGACCTTGTTAATTTTACACGTTAGGTCTTGTTCTTTGGGTTTTGATCCCTTTTGGGCCAACTGGATTCTTTTGATCTTATATATAATTATAATTGTGCATTAGAATGTAGGGAATTGAAGAATCAAGTAGCGAGACTGTGCATAGTAGACAGATCTTAAGATTCAAGGTCCCAGTTGTGACCTATTCTATATGTTCTACCAGGCCTGTGAGTCGGTTATGTTGTAACTCAGTTGTTACCGATTGGTTGTAAACAATTTCCATGAAATAAATCAATCTGTTCTACATTGCCTCCATCATATCTTCATGCTTCTGTTGTGTTACTCTTGCTGACCAGTATGGATTGATCTCTTTGAGGTCCCTACTAACCGATGACTACTTCACATTTGTATGAGGATAACACTGTAGCATTGGGAAAACATCAAAACTTGTAAGGTGCAATTCATCAACCATCTTGATCATTTGTACTAAAGAGGATCATATATGTGTTGAATTTGGTGTCATTAGGGTTACAAAAACCCTCATTGTATCATGGTAGAACAAGTGCAAATTAGGCCTATGAACTTTATTTACATGTGTGTGCATTTGGTGTAATTCGGGTTCATAGGCCAAAATTACACTTAAGGCTAAGTGTGGATCACAGGTGTAGTTTGGGTTTGTAGACCCAAACTACACTTAGAATTTGAGAGCAAAGGAAAGGTGTAATTTGGGCCTACAGACCCAAACTGCACCTGGGAAAAACCATGTCATATGTATAGGTCGGACTAGTAGGTCTAAATTACACCTAAAAAGTGCATAGGGTAAAACTGGTGTAGGTCAAACCTATAAAATAGTGATTGGTTAAAACAAGTGTAGGGTGGACCTATAGGTTTGAACTACACTTGACGGAAAGATAAAATGGTGTATGTCCGACCTATATGCTCGCCATACACCAAATGATGAAAGTGTGAAGGAAAGGTGGGGTTCAAGTCTATAGATCTGAACTACACCAATTCAGATGCAATTCATGTCTACGGATCTGAACTACACCAAATCAGGTGTAGTTCAGGTTTGTGGATTGAAACTACACCAAGACTAACTACAAAAGTGCAAAATCAGGTTTAAGACCCAATTTGACACCAAAAACCCCTAAACAAGTCTAAAATCAGGTTTAGGACCCGATTTGACACCAAATAAACAAAGATGAAAATAAAACAAGTTGCTAAAAGGCACTTTGCTCAATCTTTCAAATTGACAACTTGAGACTTCAAATTGAGATGATTTCTTGAGGGTCAAGTCATGAACAGAGACAACATATTTTTTTCTCGATCAATGTGCTTAGAACACATGGGCTACAAATTGGACAAAAATTACATAGGGGTTCTCCCACAATTTCAACAAGCCAAAATTGAGGATAACAAAGACACGTCTCATTAGCCACATATATGTATAAGATAGAATAATATGTAGCAATGTGTGGAAAATGTAGAAGATAAAAAATATAAAGAATATATAATAAAGACAATATAATAGAAATGAGAATTGTATAGGGATAATATATATGATGAATGGATGTAGATATCTATATGAATATATGAAAATTGGTTATTCTATGTATTATGATATAAATGTTATTTAATTTATGTTTATGTATTATTAGATTAACTTGTTCATTTGGCATTGTTTGTTAACATCCCATCCATCTCTTACTATTGAGTCTAAGGTATAAATAAAACTCATAGATAATACTTGGGGCTTAAAATTCCAATCTATGTCTTCAAGCACTTTTTTGGCTAACATTGATAATGTTGACAAGACCCTAGTTAGGTAATATAAAGGAGATCAAGAATAAATTCTAAATTCTAATCCAAACAAGAATACTAGAAAAAAAGATGGAAAATTTCTTATAATTTATGGCACTATCCCCTTGGAGTCAACTCTATGAGAGGGGGATAGATACCAAAGTGATGGAGAATAGAACAAGGGGGTCACTAAAAGGAATCCTTGAAAGGGTGTGACCTATTAAAATAAGTTCTAAAACAACTACTATGGAATGAAATAAAGGAGTAATGCAATACCAAATCAAAACACCCATGGCAAAAGAAGACAACAAGAAATAAAGAGAGATTAAAGAAGAGATTAATTTGACAAAGAGTTTACATGGCAAGTCCAAACAATGAGAAAAGAAGGCAAAGACATAATGTTGAAAGGAAAAAAAGACACCCTAGGAGATTGGAAAATACAAAGAAAAAAAAGTGAGTGCACTAATATAGGTGTTGTTGAGTGTGCCAAGGTGGGTGTTGTCAAAAGAAAAAAGGGAAAAGAAATTAAGGAATAGGACTAAAAAACTCTGGAAAAGAAATGACTTCACACTTAAAGAAGCAAGAAAATTTTTGACAAAATTAAAAAGAAGTATAGAAGAATATGAGGAATCAAAGAAGTTATTGATAAGTGATTATGGAAGCAATAAGGATCTAGCCCTCTTGAATTTCAATAAAAGTCCACTAATTAGAGTAAATTTATCAATCATCACAATCAAATTAGATGATATAATTTTGGGATTCCTAAAAAATATTAAGGACAATATTTGGAAACTAGTCAATAAAAGTGTGAGAAAATTAAGGAGAGAAGAAATGGAGAAAGAAAAGAAATCCATGTTGAATTTAGGGAAAAAAATGTCAAAATTAACTATTGAGATGGAATTTATAATTAAGAAATTATCACCAAAAATGAAGCGATGTTATGAAGAGTCACAACTTCAAACCATGACCCATCCCCTTTTTTGTATAAAAATAAGAAGAATTTTAGTTCAAGGAGTAATACAAAAAGAAGAGGAGTTTGCAAGAAAAAATTGTAGTAGACTATGAAGAAATATTGGGTAAGGAATACTTTGAAACCAAATTAGTAAGAGATAAGGACTGAGTATAAAAATATGCAATAGTAAAAAGTATCAAAAAGGAGAAGAAAGAAACTCAACCACTCTACAAACCAAAGCAAGAGGAAGCTAAACATATCATGAAGTCATCAATAAAAGTCTTAGTATTTTGTAAGGTTACTATTAAAGCTACAAAACACATATTTCTACAAGAATAGGTATGGCAAAGGAAAGATATTGATGAAGATAAAATTAAGTTGTTGGACTTTTTGGCATCATTGAGAAATTAAATATTAGACTGATATAAAGATGACCTACCCAAATCATGATAAGGATTGGGAGGAAGTGAAGAAAGATTTATTGGTGAACTTTGACATTCTAAAATTTTAATATGAAAGTATAAGAAATATAAATTTAATATGAAAGTGTAAGAAATATAAGAGAATCGTTGAAAAGAAAAGGAGTTCTATCTTTGGAATCTGGTCCTAATGTTTGGAGTAAATTAGAAAAGACTTATGAAGGAGATGATATAGTTAAACAAGCTAGGTTGCAAAATGCTAAGACTAAATATGAATGTTTGTGGATGGAATCGATAAAAGAATATAATAAAAGTTATGAAGAAGTCTCCCACAAAATGGAGGTACCATTGATAGAGAATCAAAAAGTGGAATGGTTCATATTTAGACTCCAAAAATATAACAAGGCAACACTAGATGGTAGAATATTCAATATGTATACAAATGTGGTAACCTTGGCCTAATGCATTAAGGGACAACCATGAAGTCCAAAGATGGTAAGGAGAAAGAAATTGAGATAATAAACAAATAACAGTTGGTGGTTGAACAACTCACTTTTCATTAAGACATAATGGCAAGAGAAGATTTCAATAAAGGAAAGTAGAATATATGGTGTTCTTATGGTTCAAGGGAAGGTCATTTGAGAAATGATTGTCTAAAGGCACAAAGTGAAAAGAAGGTTATAGCAATAAAGTTGTCCAACTACAATTAGTACTGTTAAAATTTCAATAATTATTTTGTGGACTTTGTAATGAATGGAATGATCATGAGATAGACAACTACTCATCAAAACCTTTCCAACTCAAAAATATAGAAATACACCGAAATCCAAGATGCCTATTGAACCATAGGTGTAATAGAGAAAATGATCAAACTATGAAATATGTAAAGAGGATTGCAGAACATCCACTGTATACACAAGATATTGGATATAGACTAACACCCTAGAGAGACAATAGAAATGTTAACAAATTCCAAAAAAACCCTCCATAGAATTATAAGGAGAATAACATATCATTTAACTACAAGGGAGGTAGATGACATAGAAGGGTAAATTGCAAGAGAGATGGCACAATTTTGTATAAATATTTTGTTATATTTATTCTCACTAGTATTTGTAATACATTCATAAGGGGTGATGGGTTCCACTAGCAATAGTAAATGCGGATTGTGAACATAATTATTTAATATTATTTTTCCTACATGTGGATGCCTAGATAGAGATAATTAATTATAAGAAGAAAAGGGAGTGACCCTTGTGCTTCTCCAAGTGGGCACTCAAAAGATGTAATAGGTGTCTCTTGGTGCTCTATCATTTATTACATTTAATATAATGTTTATCTTCCATGATTGGGTAATCAAGTTGGAGTGAAAGTGTTAAAACTAGAATTGGTGTCCTTTCACATTTCATGGAGACAATCCAAGGGTTGGGGATATTTGGAATGAATAACCTTCTTTGTGTCTCTTGTTTAGTGTTTTTGGAGCTCTTGTCATTCTATATAATCAACTCTTTAGATGTATAATTAATGAGCAACATTCAAATCCAAAGTTACTATATAGGAACAAGGATTGGTAGAGGTATAAGAAATTTATTCATAGGTGAAAAGGTGCTGCCATGTTCAAGGGAAAGAGGAGAATTCAAGTGAATATATTGTAATCATATTTATTTGTTGATAATGTATACTTGGCCTCTCTTCTTGGTGGATTTTTTTCCTACAAAGGTTTCTCCACATAAATCCTATGTTATGTGATGATCATATGTTTGTTATTTGTGTTTGATTACTTATAAATTATGGTGATATTGGTGTTATAATTTTATACAAGGTAGTGTTAATAAGCATGGTATGAAGACTAATTTTTATCATCTCAAAGAAGAAGAATATAATTATGGTTATTCCAACTTAAGGCAAGTTAGTTTTATATTTGCAAATAAGTTTTAGATTTATATTTTGTAGTAGCCCAAGATTTATATCTCATCCTTGGATTGGTTTATTGGATAGAGGTTGAATTTCACAAGCTTTGGGATTAGAACATGTACATTTCTCAACATTTGGTATAAGAGATGAAGGTTAACTGACTTTGGGTATTCCTCTATATTTTTATTTCTTAGCCTAGCAAGCTTATGGGAATATGTTAGAAGGAATTAAATGTTATTGAACACTTGTGGGGGCTGCAATGAAAGTTTTGTGAGTTAACTTTTTTTTGCATATTTGTGAGATGGAAGCCATGAATATTGTTAATGTGATCTATGTTGGACATGCATTGGAAGCTCATGATTATGGATCTTTATGAAGTTAGTTATATTTTAGTAAGTTGGATCTCTTGTTTGGTGATATATATACATCATCTTATTTGGTGGTTTTGTTCCTTTATCTTGTGGTCATGTGCAATGAGAAGGTGTTCAAGTTGGATGGGTACTTGTGACATCCTAGCCATGTGGACAAACAACAACTATTTGAACTACAAAATGGAGTTCTTATATTGGGTTCATAGTTTTAGCCTATGGTTACATGAAAACATTGGAAGATAAATTACTAACCTCTTTGTAAATTATGGAGCTTATATGTTTCATATGTTATAAGCTCCTAAACAACATGGTTTTCATGTTGGGTTGAGGTTTTCTTCTTTTTTATTCAGTTTTGATTTGTATATTTATGCTTATTTCATTGTTCAAATAACATGTTTGATGTGAATGTCTAAATTTTTAAGTTGATTTTAGATTTATGGAGATAGTTTTATAGGTTTTAGATGTTGCAGTGTCATAAATTGTGACCCTTTACAATTTCACACTCCTTTTTGGGCCCTTGCTTTAGTGTGACTCCTTTTGGGTTCATTTCAACCTTTTTTTTTAATTTCATATCTAAATTGTTCTCATATACTCATGAGGTGACCTAATCTAGTGTCTTGGGTCTATGCACTCCATACTTACCTCAATTCCACCCTTTTTGGGTGTACTATTAGTCTCAATTGACTAGGGGACTATGCACCATATTCCCTCCGAAAAGGATCCAATTTTAAACTTGTCAGTTATTTAATTCTCACCATGTGTGATCTGATCCCAATAAATTGATATGATCATTGAAAGTTGACCTAAAAATGAAAATTCCTTGAGAACCATATATAAAGGCATCATCCCTAATTCATTTTGACATCTAACAATTTCATTTTAAAGAATTCATATTTCCTTCAAGATCATATTTTATTACAAGGAGCATCAAGGTATAGCAAGTTGTCTTCAAGTATGTGTTTGTGATGGATGAAAATGGAATTGGGTAGGCTAAGACCTAATCCTGCTCTCATTCATATATTGGAATATGAAAGAGCCTATGGAAGTGATTCACTTTGACTAACTCTTGTGAAAGAGAATCAAGGAATACTTATAGGGTTTCTATTCCTTTGATAATATGAAAGAGTAATGAGTCAAATGAAAGATGCAAACAAACTAAGCTAGTAGGAGTAACATTTGAAAACAACTAGAATAATAGTAACTAATAGACTAATACATAAGTGAAATTGAGACACAAAGTATAGATCTGAGAGAGGAATTTTGATGTGTACTTGATAATAAAATCTAAGCCCGATTAAGTCAAACTAGGACGCCTTAACGCTCTGGTCCCCATCACTAAACTAAGCCAGAAACTGGAAATCTACAAATTGAAGTGCTCTGGACCTAGACTACAAAAACCTATTATTGAATGAGGAGGATTAGGGTGCTAGGTGCTCTGGTCCCAAAGGTTTGATCCCAAATTCTGCAAATGGATCCCTAACTATTGATTGAGACTTCCTAGAAATTTGCAACTCCGACGAAAACCTATACCTATGCTTGAAAGATAGAAAATAGTGTGTTTGTGGTTATATAGGTCCTTAGTCAAACCACTTGTTTTGGTGATTTCTACCTCTACAAATAGCTAATAATGTACTGAAAAATGTGTGTCCCCTAGAATCTCATGTTTTGGTAAGATTCCTATGAGCTAAAATGCAAAACTATAGTTTTGCCCTATGTTTGGAGTAAAAACCCTAAATGAATGTAATGTAAATGCTTCAAATTACAAATGCAATATATATCTAAAGCAATAATGTAAATCTAAAAAATGAATGATGTGTATATCTAAAAACTCACATAGATATATGAAAATAACATGAAACTATACCAAACCCTAAGCAAAAGGTATAAGTCAATCATTAGTTAATGACATCCTTATTATTCTTCACTATCTCCTAAACTTCCATTGATGATGAAATGGTTGTGTAGACACCTAATTCTAGTCAGGCCATTAGTTTTCATCATTCGTCCTAAGACAATAGTAAATTAATTATTTGCCCCTTATTCTAATATTTACTCTCAATAATTAAATAAATCCAATTTATTTGATTAACTAATTCTTAAATATGAATAGTAAATTAATAAATTTAATTTATTAATTACCATATTTATATTCTCATATGCAGATATTAATGAATTTTATTTATTAATTATCCCATATTTATCTTTTCAAGCTGCCAATTTGGAAAAATATGAGGATAATCAATTTATTTATTTATTAAATCCCCATATTATCTTCCTCGATTTGATTATGGATTTCTTTCATTTTTTCTCTATTTCCTAGTGGAAACTCTACTATGAGTTTGATCCTAGCCACTAATTCTTCTTGTCTTTAGATTAATCAGATTCATTGATTCAAAATCCTCTTTTATATCAATTGACCTCTCATTGCTCATTTTCAACAACCACATTTCGAGTACCATTATTTTGTCAATTTCGCTCTATTTTTACAATCTTGTTTTTCAGTTGCACTTGTTTTGTAGGTGAGATACACAAAAGTCTCATTTGAAGGAGAAAGAAAGCCAATGGAGGAACAATGAAGGGAATGCATGCTTTGGTTTGCATTTTAGTTTCAATATTTCATCTTCATTTCCTTTATTGATTGTATTAGGACTCATTTTCATAACTTGTTAGTTTTCATGGTTGACTAATTTATATGCTTTGATGTTTTTCCTTAATTCCTACATCACATTTCTTGGTGAACTTGACGTGAACATGCAAAATCTAACAATTCTATGAATCTATTTGCATGCAGAGTTTAGATGTTGATATATGTTTGCATGCAAGTTTTATGTGTTGACCTATTAATGCATGCAAGTTTTTTACACTAATCCATTATTGCATGCAAATTTTTTTCACTAATCTATTGGTGCATGCATATTTTTTACACTAATCCATTTTTGCATGCAAGTTTTTTGCACTAATCCATTGTTGCATGCAAGTTTTTTGAACTAATTTTTTGTTGCATGCAAGTTTTATGTGAGGATCTATTATTGCATGTGGGCTTTATGGAGTCTAAGCAATAATTTATGCAAAATTTATTAACATGCAATGAACAATAATTCTTCATATAGTTTAATTAGGAGGTTTGAATGAATCCTACAATTCTCACATAGTTAGGATTTGGATCAAAGAACAACAACAAGATCCACATTTCATTCATGCAAAGGGTTTAAAATAAACAACAATTTTTCTCATAGCCTATTTAGGAGGCTTTAATGAATAACAATTCTTCACATAGCCTAATTAGGAGGTTTGAATGAACAAAAATTCCTCACATAGCTTAATTAGGAGGTCAATCAACAAGATCAAAGAACAAAAACAAGATCCACATTTCATTCATGCAAAGGGTTTAAAATAAACAACAATTTTTCTCATAGCCTATTTAGGAGGCTTTAATGAATAACAATTCTTCACATAGCCTAATTAGGAGGTTTGAATGAATAAAAATTCCTCACATAGCTTAATTAGGAGGTCAATCAACAACAATCTCTCATTACAATCTACTAAGGGTTTCAAAATGAATCATCACATAGTCTAATTAGGGGATTGAATGAACAACAAATTCTCATTTCATTTCATAAGGTGTTAAAATGAACCCCACAAACTTCATCTAGCTTTTTAATTAGGGGTAAAAATTGGACAATTTATTGATGACTTGTGCAACATATTGGCATTCATGGGAAAAATATTTCATTGAAATTACTAATTGATTTGGTGCAGGATGTAGTCAAAGGATTACATTTGAAACATTGTTTGTGTTTTGTAGCTTAGAGCATATTTTGATTTCTAAAGGCTAAAGAACCAGTGTTTTCCATGTCTTATCTTAGATGTTATGCATGTGTTAACCTTTAGATGGTCTACCTCCTGAGTAGCCTATAAGGCCGAGTGAGAGGGAATGCCCCAAGTGCCAATGTGCTAAATCCAAGCTCTTCTGAGCCACTATAAACAAATGCATTTGTGACAAACATTGCAAGAGATGAGTGTTGCATGTTACCATAATGATATTATGTCTTCCTTAGTGCTTGTGTGGCATGTGAAAACTTGTAGAGTGTAACCTCTATAGGCTAGGAGGCCTCCTTTAATGGAGTGGAAAACACACTTGATTATGGCCACTCAAATGGATGCCTTGACTACAACCCCTTGTGTTTAGATTTGCCAAAAACCTTTTACTTGTTGACTCAAGTATTGTGATATGTGCATGTTGAAGAAACCCCTCATGTGCCCTTTAATTAGAGAGTGTAAATTTCTTGGGAAGTGATGACCTAAGGAATTCAAATCTTGGTATGCCCAAGAAGTGAGTATCATGGAGTGGAGCTAGTGCTACCAAGCTTCTAACTATCTAGTTGAATGAGGTATTCTGGGTAAGGGGATTCAATAAGTATTGTCCTGGTCAGCCTTATATTTGTTGTTGAACGTGCATGAGTGTCTTCTTTTTAAGTCAAACAAACATTTTGTCTTACATTCTTGTTAAAGGTGAATTCCAAACAAAGGACATAATAAGCATACCAAACATTGGCAAACAAAAAATAATTTTCCAAAAGCAGTCCAAACAACCTCAAACAAATTCAAAACTGGTTTTAAACATTTCAAAGTGTCCATCCAACATTCAAAATATTTTACAAAGATTTTATAAGTCAAGCAAACATTTTTTCTTATGTTCTTGTTAAAGGTGAATTCCAAACAAAGGACATAATAAGCATACCAAACATTGACAAACAAAAAATAATTTCAATATATATTCGGAATGAATATAAAGAAACTTTAAAGACAACATTAATAAAAATACTTTGAGATAACAATCAAACTAGAAAGAAAAATAAGTTCCACAATAGAAACTCAAGTAAACAATAATAATCATACAGAGAAAACTAATTGTGATGTTTAACCAAGGTCGTCTTCTAAGCTACATAATAAAATATGGGCATTTAGTTTCAACACGTAGTTAGAATTATTTCTAGTCATTTAACTTGCACCAATTAACAACTTTTCCACTCATCAAGCCAAGTTATAAATTGTGATGTTTGTTTTCTATAAGTCAAACAAACATTTTGTCTTGTGTTCTTGTTAAAGGTGAATTCCAAACAAAGGACATAATAAGCATACCAAACATTGGCAAACAAAAAATAATTTCAATATATATTCTAAATGAATATAAAGAAACTTTAAAGACAACATTAATAAAAAATACTTTGAGATAACAATCAAACTAGAAAGAAAAATAAGTTCCACAATAGAAACTCAAGTAAACAACAATAATTGTACAGAGAAAACTAATTATGATGTTTAATCAAGGTCGTCTTCTAAGCTACACAATAAAATATGATGGCATTTAGTTTCAACATGCAGTTAGAATTATTTCTGGCCTTTTAACTTGCACAAATTAACAGCCTTTCCACTCATCAGGCCAAGTTATAAATTGTGATGTTTTTATTTTATCAGTCAAACAAACATTTTGTCTTATGTGCTTGTTAAAGGTGAATTCCAAACAAAGGACATAATAAGCATACCAAACATTGGCAAAAAAATAATAATTTCAATGTATATTTTGAATGAATATAAAGAAACTTCAAAGACAACATCAATAAAAAATACTTTGAGATAACAATCAAACTAGAAAGAAAAATAAGTTCCACAATAGAAACTCAAGTAAACAACAATAATCATACAAAGAAAACTAATTGTGATGTTTAACCAAGGTTCTCTTCTAAGCTACACAATAAAATATGATGGCATTTAGTTTCAACATGCAGTCAGAATTATTTCTGGCCTATAACTTGCACCAATTAACAACCTTTCCACTCATCAGGCCAAGTTATAAATTGTGATGTTTTTTTTATAAGTCAAACAAACATTGTGTCTTATGTGCTTGTTAAAGGTGAATTCCAAACAAAGGACATAATAAGCATACCAAACATTGGCAAACAAAAAATAATTTTCCAAAAGTAGTCCAAACAACCTCAAACAAAGTCAAACTTGGTCTTAAACATTTCAAAGTATACATCCAACATTCAAAATATTTTACAAACATGGCTTGCCAAAACATTGGATATCCTTGTTTCAAAATTCATGTCACTTAGGGTTAGGTTTTGCATAGTCCAAACTTAGGTCTTAGGACACATCCTCATTATCTTTGTCATATTAGTCCATTGCATTGTCATTATCTCCATTTGTGCTTAGGTTTAAAATCATTCCCCCTAGGTTATTATTGTTTCATTTTTCATTAGCATTATCATACCAAATCTAGGTCTTCATTTAGGTTACATTTTGCATTATTATTACCATACCCAAATCAGGTCTTTAGTTAGGTGATATTATTGTCTTGCATATGCCTTTCTTTCTTTAGGTTATATCATTCTAATGTCCAAAACCCTAGGTATTCTCTTAGGTTAACATCACCATACACTTGCATTCATATCATACAATTAGGTAATATCATATTTTGAATTTTATCAACATTTTCATTCATAACTTAAGTTCATATCATATCATTTGGTCATAATATATCCCTAGGTCATATCATTGCAACATGAGAATAACCTTAGTTCATGTCATAGTATAGGGTTGCATCACATCTTTAGGGCATATCATATCTTGGAGTTGCCTCATAACATTAGGACATAATACCTTCTTGGACTCCTTTCATACTCTTAGATCATTTCATATCCCAAGGTCATAAAATTCAAATCATACCCTAGGTTCTTGTCATTATCATTGTCAATTTGCATAATAGTCTCAAAATTAGGTTTTGTCAAACTCCAAGTATCAAAACTTTAGATAATACCCTAAGTTGTTGTTATGGAGTCTAGACCTTGTCCAAAAATTTGTCCTTTTGTCAATATCAACTTGTCAAACCTAGCTTAGTATCCAAGCACATAGGTGAGGCATTGTCATTTGTCCTATCATCATTTTGTCCTTTTCCCTTTTAAGGTCCAGACTTCATTTCGATTTCCAAAGGTTGTGTCTTTAGGTTTGTACTCCAAAAGTTTGTCCAAATCTTCAAAAAGACCAAAAACATAAGCTGCTTGTCAATCATCTAGGTTGAATTTAGTTGCATACCCTTGTCATTCCAAAAACTCAAAAAGACCAAAACATAAGTTGCATTGTCATCCTTTTAGGTCGCATTTGTCAATTCCATTAGTTGCATCTCATTGCACCCTTAAAATCCAAAATCCCCAAAATACTGCATAGTATAGTGACATGTCTATTGAAACAAGGTTCCAAGCTCCTATGATACAACAAAGTTTGACACATCAACTGATGATTGGTCCAATGAATAACACAATGCAATCTAGTCTTAATCCAAGAAAATCACATTTATATCCAAACCAACAACAAGGCAATATCGATCAAACTTTTTATGATGGAACAAGTGTCCAAATACGAAAATTGTAGCAGAAACTAGCTCGCGAAACTGAGATCTTAGAACAAAAAGTGAAAAATATTGAGAAGAATAGATCACAAATGTCCAAAATGTTTCAAAAAATTTCAAGTCCAAATCCAAATATTGAGCCAATTGATGTAAAATCTCTTATTGAACGATCAGACATACCAGCTCTCATCTCTCAAATAGAGATGATGAAATAATTTCAAGCAACAAATACAAATTTCAACCATCCCAAACCAGACTTCATTTAATCAAACTCTGTTCAATCAAATCTTCATTCAACAACCAATAGCTCAACATTTCCAACCAACACAACCAATGGTCCAACATTTCAAACAACCACAACCAATGGTCCAACATTTCCAACTAGCACAGTCAATGGTCCAACATGTCCAACCAACACAATCAATGGTGCAATTTCAACAATATGCTCAACCAAACACACAATGTCAACAATTCATTCAATCGATTGTGGAGTATCGATAACAATAACATCAGTCAACAAATCAATATCAAAAAATACAACTGAAAGTTGAAAGGAAAAAGTTGCAACACACACCTGCTGGTAATTGACACTCATCCGGGTTATAGGTGTTGTCATTGTTTGCAACACACTTCATGGTAGATCTAGAAATCATGGTAACCGACATTCAGGGAACCGACAGGCATGTAACCAACAAACTTTGAACTGGTATTCTAAGGCCAACATAGGAGATTGATCTAGTAAGCATGGAAGCGGCAATGGTCATGTTGTTTCATGTTTATATTGTTAGACAGTTCAAATAACCGGAAGACAACTGAGAGGGGGGGTGAATCAATTGTCATAGATTACTAGAACATTTACCAATTAAAAATTTAATACCGAAACCCAAAACATTAATATGGGAATAGAAGTTAAACCAATTAAGCATAAGTAATAATCACAAAATACCATCCATATGACACCAAGATTTATGCATGGAAAACCTGGTAAAGGGAAAACCATGGTGAGAAGCCTACCCACAATCAGATAATACTTCTGCAGTAAGTATGTGAATTACAATTGAGAGGTCTACACTTGCAGGAAGGCCAACAACCTAGAGCACATTGCTCATCAAAAAAGGAGTCTCACTGAGTACAAATAAATTCATACTACAATCCGGAGAAGTGTTTAAACTGAAAAGATAGCATCTTCAATGCCAGAGTAGAGTTCTAGTTAAGTTCTATACCGTAGGACTAAATCCTCTTACATAAACCCAATTTGATCTCCAATGATCGACCAAATCCTCTACCTGAATGATATTACATTATTCACACATTACATATCCATTTCCTTGACCACACCTATCACATATGATCTACAATGAGATCTTACATCATATATATACAAACCCTCAACCATAAACAATCAGGTCAACCACCAGATAATAAACCAGTTACTTAATTACAAAACATGTCAGACTTAGACCAAACAAATAATATCCAACACATAAGACATCCCAGAAACACATCGAGAGGTCCAATCCACATGTTACATCAACTAGTCCATAACCTAGATCAATCAGGACCCAGTATAGGTTCACACGCTACAACAATGATCTCCATCCACCAAGTCTTAGACATGAACACCAATAGCATCTTGAAACTCCACCAGAAGCTAGACCAACACCACTTATCTAATTCATCAAGGATCTTCATCAAAAGCTCTACCGGTGAAACCCTCGTTGGAACCAAAAGCCAAGCTTCCAAGCAAATAGGATAGCATCCCATCACCAAACCAAAACCAAATGACTAAATATGATCATGAGTATCATGAATAAGCCAATTTCATAATCAAATCATACCAGAGCCCATTGAATCATGCCAGATCCAAACCAACCAGAAACTGCTCAACCTACCAGGACCAGAAGGGTGTTAGTAAAGCATCCAAACAGCTAGTGTTGGAATCAATGACAAAACATCAATGCAACACATAATAAATTCTTCCAAATGGCCAACATATATTTCATTTGGGTCGACATGTGTCTTATCATTTGTAATATGATTGTAAGCTGACATGAGGCATTTATGTTTATTCATGTAAATGGGTATATAAGCTAGTCTGGGTTAGGTCATTTTGTGGAGATGACAGATAAGGGATAAGATAGGTTATGTGATGTTATGTGAGAAAGATCTTGATCAATAGTATGTGAATGTAAGGATCTGTAATCAATGTTGATTATTTGTCTAAAGGTTTGGGAAGTGACCTAAGCTATCAGTAAGGGAGGTTACAATATAAACCAGTACAGACAGTGCTTAAACAGGAACTCATCCAGCATAGAAGATGGACACTCTAAGTTTAGTTTTTTTTTATAATCTAGTACTTTGGATTTGTAGTCAGAGAGGCTCCTTTTGTGATGAGTAGTGTTCTCTAGGCAATGTGCCTTCTTGCATGTGCATGCCCTCTTGTAATATTTATTCAGTTGGCCAGTGGATAGATATTGTGGGTCACCAATCCCACCGTGGTTTTTCCTCTTTGAGGTTTTCCATGTATAAATATTTGTGTTATGGTGTTGATTCATGTGGTTGCATTAATATTATTTATTATTACTTTCTTTTATGCATATCGGTTAATAAGTGGATTTGTTAATAAGGCTAAAAATATTATATCCAACAGAACATTGATTCACCCCCCTGTCTCAGTGTTCTTGGATTCCAACAATTGGTATCAGATCTTGGTGCATCAGAATAAGTGTAACAAATTGAGGAAGATCTTGTATATGGAATCCATGGAGATGAGTCTACAGAAGGAACTTGAAGTATCACTTGAATACTATGATGTTGAAAGGTTGAAGAACTTGAAGCTACAAGATGAGTTGAATTCTGCAAAGGAATTCATTCGTACCCTACAGGAGAGTTTATCATCTGCTCAAGCTAAAAGGAAGGAACTTTTAAAAAATATGGATGATGAAGAGAAGAATACCCTTAAGGAATTATGTCAGAAGATGAGTAAGGAGAATAATTTCATGAAGAGTGAAATACAAGCTATGACCATGAGGATGTCCAAGGAGATTGAAGACTGGAAGAAGAATGAAGAAAATATTTCTATGTCTCCAAAAGACAAATATGAGTAATGCATTAGGTTGGGGTGGATGAATACTAAGAGGGGGGGTGAATTAGTATGCCTAAGAACTTAACCAAACTCTTAAACAATTTTCCATCAGACTGGTGTAGTAGTTTAAACAACAAACTGGTTAAAACATAAATAAGCCAAATAGAAAATAGAGCATTCACCCATAGAAGCACAATCACCATAACACAAGATATTTTGATGTGGAACCCCAGATGGGAAAAACCATGGTGAGTAAAACTCACAAGTCAACTATCTGTAGAATAGTAACCAGACCAGTTAAGTTCAGACCGATTAAGGCCTTACAATGTTCTTCACCAGAATAGATCCTATTAGGAATCTTGATCTCTGTTAGGAGATAAGTCCTGTTAAAGACTACCCTGTTAAAGGATTTTAGATCCATGACTGCGAACCATCTTTTTAGAGGATTTACAATAGGCTTGGTTGGGCCTACCCAGTTAAGGGTTTCAGACTTGTCGAAGAGATTAGTAATCAACAATTGAATGATCTTAAAGATATCACAGAATGCTTGATTAGATCCTTGACAATTCTTTGTTAATGCATTATAGCATTACTTCAGTCTTCTATCCATTGCACTCACAAGCTTTGTAGTGAGATACCTATTTCACACAGACCTAATCTGCTCTACAATACTCACACACATCAATCCTTCAAAACCCTAGACATGATGTCCTCATATAGGAATCTGATTTCATGTCGATCCAATAAGATTAGACTACAATTTCCTAGGTACAGTGCATCTAGACATATTTGGTAACATGGCACAAAATCACCTTTAAAGTGTCGATGGATGATAACTCATCACACTTTACAATTATACTAGTTTGGCATAGTATACCAATTACCAGTTTAATGAATAAGACAGGAAAACTGGAACACAATGTTCTGATCAAAAGATTAACTGCCGCTAGTGGTCTTCATTCTGCTTGAGGTCTTTGTATTGCTTGAGGTCTTCATACTACTATGACCAGTAAGCTTCTTCTTCAAAACACCAATAGTCTTCAACAAATAAAGACTATACATACAATGGCATATAATACCGGTGTGAACAAAACAACACATATTACCGGTGGAGATTAACTCATACATAAAATAAGTGTGTGTCCATCAATGATAATCACAACTTAGACATCATCAAAATACCAACAATCTCCCCCTTTGGCATTGATGGCAACACTTAGGAAAATTTTGACATCTAAGTGCTTACAAAACAAAAACAGATGCCATAATCAAAACTACTCCCCCTAAGCATATACACTACTCCCTTTGCAAAAATTACATGTGCATGAAATTTTCAATACTACTCCCCCTTTTCCAACAATGACAAGGAAATGCAAACACTCCCTATTTCACCAAAATTTACCATAGTGATATTGCATAAAATAGAGTATATGTTCATGAGAATAAAGAGTAAAACTTCTCAAAAAGAGATTTAAAGTTTTTCAGAAAATTCTTCATGTGTGAAGACCATGAATCAAGAAGTGAGACAGCAATTTCACTCTCTGTCTTCATCTGGAAGGCTAATTCTTCCATTACATTGATGGTGCTCATCTCCTATGTTATAGTAATAGCTTCCAAGTTCAAGAAGCACTTCTAAAGAACCTGCAATCTTGGTAATAGAAGCAACTAGAGCTCGTGCAGATCTTGAGTCCGCTTGCAGATCTCGGATTCAATCTTTGCAATCTGACGCTGGTGAGTGTGAACAGTCTATCCATACACTATGAATGAATCATATGGCAATTTGAAGTTTCTAATATACTTCTTTAACTCCGATTGGAGTTGACTCTTCTGTTGTAGAGCATCTGCACAAAATAGGTGAGGTTGGCATATTTTTCTCAAGAGTAGGTTGCCTTCACCCATAGCTAAACTTATATCATTCTTCTGCTTAAGTAGTTTTTCTCTGTCTACATCCATTTTCTTTACTAATGAAGCTTTTAGAGTTTTTTCATGCTTCTTCTCTATAGAAACCCGGGTAGCATCTTCTAAAGATTGTACTTGATCATCTACCACTATGCAAAGAATTTTTAACTTGGCCAGCAAGGAATCGGTACTGGGAAGGTTAGTACCAGGAATTAGATTGGAAAGAGTGTCAACAACAAACTGAATGACATCCTGTTCTTTCTTTTTCCTTAGTTCTTCCTGTAGACGTCTAAAAATGGTCAACACTTGCAGAGTCATAATTTAACATTTGCACATTGCCTTATTTTAGGGTTTTTGCATCACATTAACATTTCTCCTATGATTCGCACTTGGTTTTTATCATTTGTGAGCATCGAGTCATTCTTCTACATTCTTCATTCATTTTGCTTTCGAATTTGGTCTTGTCGACAACAATCTTCAGTCATGATTTTGGACATCGTCAATCCTAATTAGGGTTTTGTCCTCTTATCAATCTTATCATCATGTGATCAATTTGTCATTGATCATTGTCATTTTCAATCTTATCATTTTTGGAAATCGTCAATCCTAATTAGGGTTTTGTCCTCTTATCAGTCTTATCATCATGCGATCAATTTGTCATTGATCATTGTCATTTTCAATCTTATCATCTTGCAATTGATTTTTTCATCGATCGTGGTCATTTTCAATCTTGTCGTCTTGCAATCTATTTTGTCATCGATCCTTGTCATCTTGTCAATTTTGTCATTTTGTGATCAATTTGTCATCGATCATCATCTTTCTCAATCATGTCAATTTGGATCAATTACTCATTGTTCTTCATCAATTGGCACCTATCAATTTGGTCTCTTTATCAATCTTGGTTAGTTTGTCAACCAATCTAAATCATTTGTTAGCATTGGTCTTTTATCAAGTCAGAATCATGATCAAATCGAATCGATATCAATTATCCTTTGTCAAGACCTAATTGTCATCCTTGCATTGCTAATTCATCTTCTAGGGTTTCATGATTTAATCATTTAACCTTGTTTGTCATTTCTCCCTCTAGGATTAATAAATTATTTATTTATCCTAAGTCTTCGTGTCACAATTAAATGTTTATTTAATTGGCTAACTAATTATTCCTCTTTTTGTGAATTAATTAATAAATGACAAATTATTAATTAATTTACCTAATTTCTCCTAGTTCCTAATTTCCTAATTTTCATCAATTTCTTAATTCCTAATTTCAATTTTCTAATTTCCTAATTTCTATTTTCAATTCTCTCTTATTTTTCTCCTAATTTCATGGGAATGACATTTCAATTTGTCATAATTTGTCATAATTGACAATCAATCAATTTTGACATAGAAATTTGTCATAAATTGTCATGAATTATCAATCAATCAATCTTGCATAGAAAGTGCAAAATTGTCATAATTTGTCATAATTGACATTCTTGATTTGCAATTTCCATTCAAATCTCTTCATGCTAATTTGATCTTTTCTCCAATTTGTCTATAAATTGGATGAATTTCTTTAATCCCAACTAATCACTTTTTCGAATCCCCTACTACCTGGTCGAATCAATCACGCTTTGAGTATTCTTGCGCTACTTGTCAATCTTGCTTTCACATTAGGTTTATGCACTTGAAGGTGAGATCCACAAACAAAGGCTATTTGAAGAAGAAAGAAGGACAATGGAGCCACATGAAGGAGACATTCAGATCTTCATTTGGTTTGCTTAGTTTTCAATTTTGAATGTTTTGCTTTGATGTCTTTGTTGAGTGTGTTTAGGATTGATCGTTGCATTTGAGCTTTCATGATTGACCTAGATTAATATTGATTTGCTTGTGATGATTTCTAGATTCCTAGCTACATTAATTGGTGAACCCAACATGAACTAACCCCCTAACCATACTTTTGAGTGCTTTTGAGATGATTTGCAGGTCAAAAACCCAAGAAACAGGGTAATGCAGGGCTTTCTGGGGACTTCTGCACCTGTGTGAGACAATCTGTGCCTGTGTCAAGAATTTTGTGCCTATGTCAAGGACAATCTATGCCTGTGTCAAGCATTCTATGCCTGTGTCAAGCATTCTGCACCTATGTCAAGCATTCTGCACTTGTGTAAGTCCAGAAATAGAGGTAGAAAAAGCAGTGTTTTTACTTGAAAATTGTTTTGTTTTGCATTTTGTTTCTGCTTTTTTGGTTTTGGGTACTGTAGCATCAGAAATAGGAATCATCAAAGACAAGTAGATCAATCAAAACACTAGACATGATAACTCAATCATGAGAGCACTCATTGCAAATGAACCTAATTCTAAGCACACTCAATAGAGATATGAAAACAAAGCATTCAAAATGAAAGATTATGCAAACCAAATGCAGAATTGAATGCTCCTTCCATGCGGCTCCATTGTTGTTCTTTCCTCTTCAATAGATTTGTGGATCTCACCTACAAGTGCACATACAATTGAAAGCAAGATTGATGAAAAACTCAAGAGTACTAGAAGCATAAGTTCGGTAGTTTGATTAAGGATTCGGATTAGCTTTGATTGAAAATCATCCAATTTATAGAAGAATTGGATAAATGACAAGATTAGCATGATGCAATTCAAATGGAAATTGCAAATCAATATGACAAATTATGACAAATTATGCACTTTCCATGCACAATTTGATTGATTGATAATTGATGACAAATTATGACACATTCTATGTCAAAATTGATTGATTATCAATTATGAAAATTTATGACAAATTGAAATGTCATTCCCATAGAATTAGGAGACGAAATAGGAGGGAAAAGGAATTAGAAATTTGAGAAATTAGAAAATTGAAATTGATGACAATTAGGAATTAGAAATTGAAGGAAATTAGAATTTAGTGAATTAGAAGAAATTAGGTAAATTAATTAACAATTTGTCATTTATTAATTAATTTACAAGAGGAAGAATAATTAGCCAATTAAATAAAGATTTAATTGTAATGAGAAGACTTAGGATTAATAAATAATTTAGTAATCCTAGAGGAAGAAATGGCAAATTAGGTTAAATGAATAAATCATAAACCCTAGAAGACGAATTAGAAATGTGAAAATGACAATTAGGTCTTGATTGAAGATAATTAATGTCATGATTTTGAATTGATAAATGACCAATGCGACAAAATGATTCGATTGAGAAAATGCACCAATTGACGAGGAACAATGACAAATTGATCCAAATTGACATAATTGAGACAGACAACGATCGATGACAAATCGGTCGAAAAATGACAAAATTGACAAGTGGACAAGGATCGACAACAAAATAGATTGCAAGATGACAAGATTGAAAATGACCACAATCGATGACAAATCGATCACCAAAATGACAAAATCAAACATGACAACGATCAAACATGACAACGATCGATGACAAATCGATCGTGAAACGACAAGATTGATAAATCGATCGCCAGATGATAAGATTGAAAAGAGGACAAAACCCTAATTAGGATTGACGATGTCCAAAATGATGAGATTGATGAGAGGACAAAACCCTAATTAGGATTGACGATGTCCAAAATGATGACAAATAAGCATGCTCATTGATGCAACAAGATAAAATCGATCAAAATCATGACTGGATAATGTTGTCGACAAGACCAAATTCGAGGACGAGATGAATGAAGAATATAGAAGAATGACTCGATGTTCGCAAATGATAAAGACCAAGTGCAAATCATAGGAGAAATGTTAATGCGACGCAAAAACCTAAAATGAGGCAATGCGCAATTGTTAAAGTATGACCTCGCAAGCGTTTGACCATTTTTGGGTGTCTACATTTTGCCCCTCTTTGAGACAATGCGATTTAAGCGTTGTTTCAAAGAACAATCACGAAAATGCCCCAGACAACGATAATGACATATGTATGCCCCCTCAAGGAATTGGCCGGAAACATGCGGAAAAGAGGCCAATTGATCGATAAAAATGATAGGATTGAACGGACTGACAATCGGATATCAGATGCATGAAGGACAAGCAATGTAAGGTGCACAAGACCGCGACCAACATAAGATGGAGAGGACGCACGTCCATCTATGCAATGACAAAGAGCTATAAATGAGACCAAGAGGGTAAAAATTGCTCATTTGCACTAGCCAAAGAGGAGGATTTGTTGCTCTGGACAAGGACACGTGCAGACAGATGGTGAACATTCCAATGGCGGATCACCTTGGAGAACGTGTACGCACATTCAGACGAACAGAGGATGCAGGAGCAGTGGTATGTATCTCTAAAATCCATGTTTTGAATTTCATGAATTTAACACATTTGTAGGACATTGCGGGGCCCACAAGGGATACAAAAATGGACTCTTGCGCTTGTGTCATCTAGTTCTGCGCTTGTGTAGGGAGTTCTATGCTTGTGTAGGAAGACACAAGCGTAGGTCATCTGACATAGGTGCAAGTTAGAAGACACAGGCGCAAGAGTGCATGAATGACTCAATTTTAACTCAAAACTACATGCAAACGACCTAAAAAAGGGGGGACAAGGGTGGGATAAGTCAATGCAGATGAAAAACACCCTAATTGAGACATGAAAATGAGGATACGCAACTCGTAGGAGCAAACCCTAAAATTGACAAAATGATGCCCCGATTGTGATGCAGAGTCGACAGTATCCGTTGATCACATGGGAGAATCGACCTGACTGCTTCATGCTACGACACAGACTCAGGAGCATAGAGAGAGAGACACATTAGCTGGACTAGGGATATATTACATCACATACATGCCCGAGATTAGGGCAAACATAGGATTGCTTACTGCATTGGCAGAGCGATGGCATTCGGAGACTTCCTCATTCCATTTGGCGACTGGCGAGGTGACGGTGACATTAGAGGATGTATGGCGCATCCTCCGCATTTCGATACATGGGGAGATGATAGAGTACAACCCAGTGACAGGGAGAGACACGTTATGCAGACTATTTGAGTGTGACGCAGATGATCTGGACATTGTCGAGAGGGAGATTAGCTAGGAGACTATGGCTGCCAAGTATGACTGACGATATGTGGTGATAGCAGTTGTGATAGCATGTCTTCTAGCAGGTGACAGATGAGGACATGGATTCCCTATTGGCTGGGGAAGGGTGCTAGAGTGGATGGTGATAGAGGGGATAGTGTATGCATGGGGACCATGTGTACTGGTGATGCTCTATTTTTAGCTGCATCAGATAGCGTATCAGGGAGTACAGACATTGAGCTATGGAGTCACATTGCTTCAGGTATGGGCATTCGAGCATATTGCCATATGTCAATCGATTACAGATAGACAGGTGATACCACACCGACCATATGTGTATAGCTATGGGGGAGCACTGAGACAAGGTCTGTTTGGATACATATTATACTGGCGACATGAGTTAGACAGACTGACAGAGTTCATATGGAGGCCATATCGAGATTGCCCCGGATGGTCAGATGATCATGATGAGTTACCATATTGCAGACAGGAGAGGTACTTGATTGGGTGACCAGTGAATTGCCAGAGAGTTATTGAGTTGTACCTGCCAGAGAGAGTCAGGCGACAGTTTGGAGAGACACAAGATGTACCTAGGAGGACTGCATGCTTTGCCTGATCTCACCAAGAGATGAGTCAGTGGGGGAGTATGATTCAGCCACGTATAGCATAAGCCGACTTTGCATAGCTACAGCAGAGATAGTGGGATTGGATGTCAGATGTGGTGGATGCTAGGACTACAGAGGAGTATGAGACATGGTTCGCACAGCGACGACCAGTGCCTTTGACTGATCCTGACATTCCAGTACTGAGGAGACAGAAGGACTTCCCACTCATAGGAGAGGAGGGAGATGATGAGGACGAGGAGGATGAGGATGATGAAGATGGGGGAGAGGATGGTGAGGAGGATGATGAGGATGACGAGGAAGGGGGAGATGATGGTGATGAGGATGATGAGGATGACAAGGAGGAGCCAGACTCAATGGATCAGGAGACATTGCAGGATATTCCCATAGAGCCAGAGACAGCTAGGACAGAGGAGATGGACAGGTGCAGGGCTACCATAGCGAGTCAATAGGATCAGATTGCTACATTGGAGAGAGAGCATGAGCAGTTCAGAGCAAAGATAGCCAGACTCACAGAGGCTCAAGATATAGCCATAGCTCAAGCATAGCGAGAGGGACGGAGAGTCACTGAGTTCATTGGGTCGATTAGGGATGCCAGTGCACGAGAGATGGCACAGATGCTGGTAGAGACCGGCGAGGAGAGACTGTATTGGAGGACACTATATGAGAGTGCAGTTCCACCGGAGCGGAGAGCACCTTCATATCGGGCATGATCGAGGACAGAGAGTAGGTCACGCTCTCGGAGATCATTGAGCAGCATGGGGGTGAGTGGACCTATGAAACCACCACAGCCAGGATTAGGAGGGACATCAGCTACGAGACATGGCAGGGATGAGGAGGATAGAGGGAGCACCTAGTGACAGAGGCATGTGCTCCTTATGACAGACAGTGGACATTATGTAGTTTGACATTATGTAGTCAGCCTGCGGGCCATACTTAGGACAGACAGTCCGATTTTGTACTCCGATATTATTATGATATGTGATATGAGATGCATCGATATGATGGGATGTAATATGTTATGACTGATGTAGTGATTTTGCTATGTATGGATGACTTATGTACTTGTTATGAACATGTATGGATGTATTTTGTTATTGTATTTTGGATGTATTTATGAAATGAAATGGATAAAATGCTTGATGTAATATGTGATGGAATGAAAATGTACTAACCAAATGGATGCAGGACGCAGCATATGTTTTTGAAAATCGGAGCACTAGACCGAACTGACTATCCGACCGGACGGAAGAAATGTTAGCAAGAAGAAAATGAGACAGAGGACAGTAAGAGATGACGAAAAACTTGCTTTCAGTAATGCACTTTGTAGGTGAGAACCTTTATTTTTATGTAGCAAAATGGATGCGTAGCATCATGGCATTGAAGGCCAGTGCTGAAATGCAACCCTTTTTGCAAAAGACAGACACAGCATAGACAAACGACAATCACAATCAAAAAGAAAAGGATCATGAACCATCCCGGTCGCTCTAAATCACTCGGTGACATCATCGAGCAACATAGGAACATGATCGAAGCCAAAGATAAATCAATTAAAAAGATAAGATGCACAAATTCAAACAAATCAAATAAACATCTTGATCTTCATTGTCAAAAGTTGAAAGTGCTGATAGGACGATCATGCTGTCTGGTTTCAGGAAATGTGGTACCCCGTCTAAGATAGGACATAGTTTGGTTTTGAGTATACCACACCCTGTATAAGACCCATGACAGAAGTGACAAAGGACAAATGATTTTGATGCCGATATGCGATTGATATGATAGTTGTGATCAGTTTGAATGTTTGAGTTGATTGAAAAAGTTTATCTATTAATGCGCGATTTCATTAAAGCACATCGTGAAATGGATTGCGAGTGTAGTTGGATGAATGCTCAATGATTTGTCTGATGCATAAAGGGAATCATTTATTGCAAAATGCTTGTTTTTGGATTTTGATGTTTTATAATTTTTTTGTGTTCATTTTTTCCGGACTTTATTTGATTTTTTTGGTTTTATTTCAGGACATTTTTCAATTTTTATGAATTTTTTTCAGGACATTTTTCAATTTTTTAAGGATTTTTTCATGACATTTTTCAATTTTTTATGAGATTTTTTCAGGACTTTATTCAATTTTTATGACTTTCTTCAGGACTTTTTTCAATTTTTAAGACTTTCTTCAGGACTTTTTTCAATTTTTTAAGACTTTTTTCATGACTTTTTTGGATTTAAACACTCCAGTGATTGATCATGACGAGGGAAAAGCACCCAATGCGCACTTGAAAGACACATAAACCAGGACCAAAACATATGTACAAGACACTGGAGTAAGCAAGACAGTGATGTTGACCAATAACAGGCTTGGAATAAAACATTGGGTTGAGACAAAGATAGGCATGATAACTGGTCGAGAGAAAGCATGGCTAGAAGTCATGATAGATGACGGAGCAATAATCTCATTACTCATGGCACCTGATTGCCAGGTTTTCACCATGGTACTTGCCCAAAGTGCCTGTTTGCCATGTTTTCACTAGAGGGCGAATCATTTTTTTGCTCTTTACTTTTTTCTCTTTTTTGCTTTTTTCTCTTTTTTTCTTTTTTTTGCTTTTTTCATTTTTTTGCTTTTTTTTGCTTTTTTCATTTTTTGCTTTTTTTTTGCTTTTTTCATTTTTTTTGCTTTTTTTTGCTTTTTTCATTTTTTTGCTTTTTTCATTTTTTTTGCTTGTATTTTTTCAGGATCATATTTGAAGAAATATCTGACAGAAAACTATGCCCAGTACTTGTGAAGATGCATGCTATTAATAAGATCAGACAGAGGTTCACCTTCTGGAGTCGCAAGCTGATATGCCCCCGAGCCATAGGCTGCGGTTACTATGAAAGGCCCAACCCAATTAGGTTCAAACTTGCCTTTGACGATGTCAGTAGACTGTGCATTCTTGGGATTTGCCTTTAAAACTAGGTCTCCCACTTCGAAGTGTCGCCCTTTGACCTTCTTATTATAAGAGTGACGGAGACGGTTTTGATATGCTTGCAAATGTGTCAGAGTTGTCTGACGTTTTTCATCTAACATCTCAAGCTGATGCAGCCGAGAGACTCTGTGTGTCTCATCATCAATCAGGTGTTGCAAGGAAACCCTCAAGGAAGGAATCTCGACTTCCAAAGGTAAAATGGCTTCTGCACCATACACCAATGAATAAGGTGTTGCACCAGTAGGGGTGCGGATAGAAGTGCGATAGGCCCATAGTGCTGGATTTAACTGTATATGCCAATCTTGACCAGCGTCATTGACAACTTTTTTCAGGATCTTGATAATGGTTTTATTTGACGCTTCAGCTTGACCATTAACCTATGGATAGTATGGGCTAGAAAAGCGGTGTTGAATATGAAATTTTTCACAAAGCTCTTTAACATCTTTATTCTTGAAGGGTCGACCATTATCTGTGACTATGGCAAGGGGAACCCCATATCTGCATATGATATAATTTAGCAAGAATTTTGAAATTTGGACAACCAGTGATATAGGTCATGGGGATGGCTTCAATCCATTTTGTAAAATATTCTGTAGCTGTAATAATGAACTTGTGTCCATTTGCAGATGTTGGCTGAATCTTGCCGATAAGATCCAAACCCCACTGAGAAAAGGGCCATGGAGATATAATAGAATGAAGCTCTTGAGCTGGTGCATGAATATAATTTCCATGGATCTGACACTTGTAGCACTTTTTAACAAAATCATGAACATCCTTTTCCAAAGTGGGCCAATAATACCCAGCATGAATCAACATTTTGGCTAAGCTAAGACCATTGAAATGGCCCCCACATATACCATTGTGAACCTCATGTAAAGCCATTTGTGCTTCGTCAGAATCCAAACACCTGAGGAGGGTATGGTCAAAAGAACGGCGGTAAAGGGTATCGACGATGATGACATATTTGGCTGTTTGTCGAATAAAGGCTCAGCGTTGGTTAGCGGAAAGGTTAGGTGGTAAGGTCTGGGATTTCAAATACTGATATATGTCATTGTACTAGGGGGAATTGGGACCAACAAGAATGCACATCACGTCAGCTGTCGGAATGTCAAAAGAGGGGACTAGCAATTGTTCGACTAGGAATTCACACTTGTCCATATTATGAGGTATATTCAACATAGAAGCGATTGTAGCCATCGCATCTGCTGACTTGTTTTGCATTCTTGGCACTTGACTGAAATGGATAGCTGTGAATTTTGTCTTGAAGAAGTCTACCATGTGCTTATAAGGAATAAGCTTTTCATCTTTTGTTTCGTAGTCATCATTCACTTGTCGGATGACTAGTTGAGAATCTCCATAGACTTGCAAATGCTTGATATTCCAGTGGACTGCCACTCGAAGTCCTGTAACCAATGCTTCGTACTCTGCAATGTTATTGGTACATTGGAAAGTTATTCTGTAGGACTTTGGAATAGCATCACCTTGAGGGGTGACAAACAAAATGCCTGCGCCGGATCCGAACTTGGTGTGGGACCCATCAAAGTATAACTTCCATTCATTAGATGGTGTGAGAGCAAAGACTGATTCATCTGGGAAATCAGTCAACATGGGATGATTGTCCGAAATAGGAGCATCTGCAAGTTGATCTGCTATGACTTATCCTTTTAGTGCCTTTCGCTCCATATACTCAATGTCAAATTCACTGAGAATCATGACCCATTTTGCTAGGCGACCTGTCAAAGCTGCTCGGTTGAGCAAATATTTTAAAGGATCAATTTTGGCAATCAACAATGTTTGGTGGCTTAGCATATAATGTTGGAGCTTTTGTGTTGCAAATACCACTGCTAAGCATGCCCTCTCAATAGTTGAATAATTTAGCTCATAGCCTACCAGTGTCTGGCTGATATAATAAATAGCTCTTTCTTTGCCATTCTCATCTTGTTGAGCCAAGAGAACGCCTAATGCCATCTCAGTTGCAGAGATATACAATAAAAATGGCTTGCCATCGATAGGAGGCATTAGAATAGGCAGTGACAACAAATAATCTTTTAGAGCTTGAAAGGCTGATTGACATTGCTCAGTCCATTTAAAAGCGACACCTTTGTGCAGTAGATGTTGGAATGGATGACATTTGTCAGCCAACTGAGCTATGAAGCGACGGATTGACTGGAGCTTTCCTTGCAGACTTCGTAATTGCCGGAGGTTGGAAGGTGGAGGCATATCCATTATTGCTTTGACCTTTGCGGGGTCGACCTCAATTCCTCGGTGAGAAATAATGTATCCGAGCAATTTGCCAGCTGTAACACCAAAGACACACTTTTTTGGATTGAGCCTGAGTTTGTAGGTCTCCATTCTGTCAAAGATTGGGCCCAAGATGGCTAGATGACTATCTCTGGTAACAGATTTGCATAACAAGTCATCCACATAATCCTCCATCAAAGTGTGCATGAAATCATGAAAGATTGTCGTCATTGCTCTTTGGTATGTTGCACCAGCATTTTTGAGACCGAAGGGCATCACATTCCAGCAATAGGTGCCCCAAGCACATGTGAATGCGGTCTTATGTTTATCTTCAGGTGCAATGCGGATTTGGTTGTAGCCGGAGAAACCATCCATTAGTGAAAGCATCTCATATCCAGCCGTCATGTCCACTATGATGTCTATGTTTGGCAATGGAAAATCATCCTTAGGGCATGCTTTATTGAGGTCCCTGAAATCTATGTAGATTCTGATGCCCCCAGTTACTTTGCTAACTGGTACTAGATTTGAAATCCAATCCACATAATCAATGGGTCTAATGAAGCCCACATCTAGTAATTTTTTCAACTCCACTTTGACCAAAAGAGCCACTTGAGGATGCATCTTTCTAAGTTTTTGTTTGATGGGTTTAGCACCTGCTTTCAGTGGCAAATGATGAAGGACTAACTCTGGATCGAGGCCAGGCATATCTGCATAAGACCACGCAAAGCTGATCTTCTTCAATAAAAAGAAATTAATAAAATCAATCTTCTCTTGTTTTGACAAGGAGGCAGCAAAGTGAATGACCTTAGGGTTATCAGGTGTACCCAAATTGATTTCCTCGGTCATCTCTACTAGCAATGTGGATTTGTCCTGAATTGATAGGGGTACGTCCACTCTTCCACCTTTGGGCGCCTCAGAAAGGTTTTCACCCGTAGGTACGTCTTTTATTTTTACTTTTGTATGATCAGAGAGCGCCTTACGGTTTTCACTCAAAGATCTACTCTTTTGATTTTTTTCTTTTTCTTTTTCTTTTTCATGACTGGAAGAGGGAGTTGACTCCCCAAAATATGCCGTTGAATCCAGGTCAATAGCAAATCCTGCCTTATGATCGCCCTGTGGTATGCCTTCCCGTAGTCCCAGGAACTCTGCAATTGCTTCGTCATTTTGAAAACAATCCAACATGAGTGGTTCTTGTTGGTCATATTGGATAAGTTGGGGGTATATGAGGGGCATGTCATCATCAGTTGTAAGGATAGAGAGGGCTGATATGGTAAAAATGTGAACGTCTGTGGTGTCACTATCCGAACTGCTTGTGTTGGATTCGGAGCTTGGATCCCAAAATGACTCAATCCAAGCATGAGGACATGTTTTAGGAAGAGGAGTTATCTCATGTTTGTCCTCCATAGGCAAATTATCAGGGTCAATGAATATATTGTCAAGGGTATAGGAGCTGGAAGAAAAAGAACTCCACTCCCATTCATTAGAATCAGTCTCGGGTTGGGTATCCTCAGGTGTTATTTCATCGTCAGAATCACGCCCTTTTCGACACGTGGACCTTTTGGTAGATGTGGATCCAGTTCGTAACGGTACAAAACCTAACCCTAAAGTTGGGGGTCGCCTTGTAGGTATGACAGGTTCTAGCCTTCCATTGTTGTTCAGGCCTAAGCCACTGCAGCCATCATATCCTTTCTTCTGCAGCTTAGTAAATCCTTTGCCATATAATTCCACTAGCAACTTGACAGGTGGAGTTTCAGTTGGATCTTTATAGAGCCAATCTATGACACCATCATCTGTAGTTTCTTTGTCAAGTTCTCCCCATCTTGCAAATGTAGTGGGAGGCTGATATTGAATAATGACCTTGGGTTCCTTTTGCAATAGATGCAGTTTTCCATATGATTTTGGGGACATTGGCAAATTCCCAATGAGGAATGTTTGGTCCATTGAATATTCTCCACACCCTTGATCGTGTATTTTTAGTTTTCCTTTGACAGCATCTAACAATGCATTAGGATCCACATAACTGTCTGATTTGGCCTCTCTATTGACTGGTACTTGCTGCCGAGGAGTATCCTTTAAGGTAGCACAGAATTGAAATGGATTAGGATCTCCTGGAATGGTTATCTCAGTGCCATTGTAAGGATATTTTAGACATTGATGATAAGTGGATGGAACTGCTTTCATGGCATGGATCCATGGACGGCCAAGGATCATATTATAAGGGAGGTCAAGGTCTAGGACTTGTAGGAAAGTGTTTTCCGTCACTGCACCAACTCTGATAGGCAATGCAATTATCCCTTTGGATGGGCATTCAGCATCATCATAAGCTTTGATCGTTATCCTTTTGGAAGCATCAATGTCATTTTCTGAATATCCGAGGCCAATGACCACTCTTAAGGTGCAGATATTAAGACCCGCTCCGCCATCTATCAAGACTCATCAGATTTTGCAGTTATGGACAAAGACTTCTAGGTGCAAAGGGTCATTATGGGGAAGCTTGTCAGGTGAGATATCACTATCGAAAAATGCGACACTTTGGGAAATGGCTAAATGTCCAATCCGCGCTTGAAATTGGTCAACATCAATATCTGTCAGGACAGTGGACTCAGTTAAAGCTTTATCTAGGACTGCATGATGCATAGGAGACATTTTCAACAACTCTAGAATGGATATTTGTGCAGGTGTTTTTCCTAGATGATCCAAAAGATTATACTGACTCGCAGGAACTGGTTTGGGAGGAGCTGCAGGAGCTCCTTTCATGACTATTTTGGATCGACGAGTGGTGACCGCACAAGAAGGATCTTGTCCTTTTATTCTCAAGGTGGAAACATACTCATTTGACGCATTAAAACAATTAATAACATTGTGATAACTGGTATTTGCATAATTGGCCATTTGAGCAGAGTTGGAAGAAGACGCTTTACCCTTGTCATGATCAAGCAAAGGAGTTTTGAAAATAGTATGATCAGTGTTAGAGGTCGGATGGGGTGGATCTACCTCAATTACTCCTTGTTCTAATAAATCTTGAATCATATGTTTTAATTGAAAACATGAAGCAGTTTTATGTCCTTTGGACCGATGATATTCACAGTACGCATTATCGTTCCACCAATGCGGCTTTACCGCTGGTTCTGCCTTAATATCTAGTAGCTTGATAAATTTCGCTTGTATTAATTGCTTCATTACTGATTCGATAGGCTCTCCCAATGGCATAAACTGTCGAGGAGGCCCATCCCGTGATAGGAAGGGTTTGCGTTGTTGATTTTGTTGTTGGCCTTGCTGTTGATTATATTGTTGAGCATATTGTTGTTGAGCATGTTGTTGATATTGTAGCTGTTGAGCATGCGGTTGATATTGCAACTATTGAGCATGCTGTTGATATTGCGACTATTGAGCATGCGGTTGATACTGCGGCTGTTGAGTAACATTGTTCCTGGGTGCTTGATTTTGTTCCATAGTCGACATATTAGGAACACTCAACTTCTTGATTGTGAATGGGGGTTGATTTGCATTCACCACTCTTGCATCAACAACACCATCATTAGTGACGTTCTTATTCTTATACCAAAATCTATTTCTATCCCCTGAATAATTTGTGTTGTCATTATCCTTATTGAGCTTGATAATTCCTTTAGCTACAAGAGCTGTTTCAATATTCATTCCTTTCTTAATGAGTTTTTCTATAGTACTAGGACTTTTCAATTTTAGCTCATACATCATTTCTGGGACCAGATTCTGGATAAACAGATTCACTTGTTGTTCTTCAGGTATATCGAGAGAAGAATGACTATACAAGCTTTGCCATCGTTGCAAAAAGATCACTAATGGTTCACCTTGCTTTTGTTTGGTATTGCATAAATCCGACATAGTCACATCATTGTCGATGTTGAACGCGAAATGAGATATAAACTTTTGCGCCAATTCTGACCAAGTCTTTATATTTCCTGGCAGATGTGAATACCAATCCATAGCTTGCCCAGTGAGACTTCATGCAAATAATTGCATTAAATATGTCTCCTCATAGCTTACTTCTGTGCATGCTGCGTAAAATGCTCGAATATGATCTTTTGGATTGCCATTCCCTCTATATTTCTCAAAGTTGGGTGCCTCAAAATGCTTAGGGAATGGAGGCATGTATACACTCTTGTCAAATGGATTAGGACATAAATCTTGATCTGTATACAACTTCTTTGTTCCTTTAGTTTCTAATGCATCAACTTTTCGTTGCAACTTCTCAAGTTGTTGCGCAATTGTATCAGATTTTAGAGGTCCATCATTAATCCCAGTTGGTATTCTTTGTTGATATACCACATTTCCGATCGGTTGTTGATACTCCGCAATGGTCGTTTTTGGCGTCTCCTGCATATAAAGTTCTTGGTACATCTCTTGTTGTTGTGGTTGTGCTATGCCTTGATATCAACCTTGTTGTTGTGCTTCTTGGAGCCTAGGTTGATATTGCAATTGAGTAGGTTGTTGATATTGCATAGGCACCAATTGCAGTTGTGAAGTAGGATAACTTGTTTGCCTTGGCACATATTGTGGCACATGTTGTTGGTGCTGACGAATCAGAATTTGTTGACTTTGTGCCAATTGTTGTCACGGTGTATATCCCATCATTTGTAAAAAACTTTGTTTAGATGGTTTTCGTTGCTTCTCCTTAGGATGGGGTATAGCACTTGCATTAACTTGCTGTGTTAATTGTCCAACCCATTGTGATAGTTACAAGTTTGCGTTAACTTGTAATGGTGCCGAAGGCGCTGCAATTTCTTGTCGAATGCGATATTGTTGTTGTTGCACATCGTTTGTTTGCACATTTGATCGTACCTTCTGCGTATTACTCAATTGTTGCAACAATTGCTGATGGTGCAAACCACTACCCGTAGCTCTTTGTGTAGTCATTATCAAAGGATCTGTCGCAATAGTGTTTGACAAAGATACATAAGAACTTTGTTGCATCGTGGAATTGCTTTGGACATTATTGACATTAGGCATTCCAGTTGTGAAACTTTCTTGTATCTTAGATGTTGATCCAATTTTATGCATGTGAGGAACCACTTCTTGTTGAGGAACCATTGTCGATATTTGCTTAGTCTTCATTTGATCTTGTATTACAGGCGTTGTATTGAATAATGGATTATTTATCATCTCAAATGGTGACTTTTGAGGAATAGTCACTGTCAATGCCTTTGAAGAACGTTTACTCATCAAGGTAGGTTGAAGTTCTTGTTGCACATTTTCTTCATTTGGATGCGAAGAGAAACTTAACAGCTCACTGCCTTGTTGTGTTTGCACATTAATTGGTTCATTTAAGGAAGCCACATTACTCATCATGTGAAGATACTTTTGTGGACACATTTTAAAGACTTTGTTCAGGAACTTATCCATCTTTTTTGTTACCTTTAGATCTTGAAGGAACATGTCGACATCATCAGAAGCATCAGAATCAGATGAAGAATCTGGTTGGACATTTGGATTCGTTTCTTGTTGAATGCCGTGGTCTGAACCAAATCCTTGTGAAAGAGTTTGGTCTTCATACAATGTTTGAGTTTGAATGTCATGTTGCAAATTTGGTTGATCCCAATTAAAAGGTGCACTTCCTCTTGGAGTTGGTGGAGCACTCCCATGTCCTGGTTTCATGGGTACAAATACTGGTTCATATAATGGAGGTGGTCCAAGTTGAACCGTTCCATATGGTGGTAGAGATGTGTTTGATGAACCTTCAACTTGCATTGTTTGACTAGTTTGAAACTGCGAATTTACTATGTTATCCATGGATTGATACATTGGTTCACTCATCTTCTTAGATCTTGATCTTGTCTCAACAGGCATGTCACTTATGCAAATGCAATTTTTTAGAATTTTTCAAAGACAATATATGATATGTAACTAAATGCAAACTAAATAGATGAAAATGCAATCTATGTTTTTGGTTGTTTTTGAAGATTTTGACAAACTTATGAATGCCAATCTAAGAGATGGACCCTTAGGAAATTGGAATGATATCTAGACCTCAAAGGACAAAAGGACTTAATTGACAAAGGACAAGATGACAATGTCTCCCCTATATGCTTGGATACTAAGCTAGGTTTGATGAAATGATATTGATGACAAAAGGACAAAAGACTTGATAAGGTCTAGACTTCTTAACAATGACTTAGGGTTTATCAAATATTTGGATTGCTCAAGTATGACAAGACCTAGGTTTGACACTATATGCAAAAGGACAATTAATATGCAAATGATCTTAATATGATCTGACAATGACTTAGGCTTAATGAAGAGACTTGGGATATGCAAATGCAAATGTATGACAATGTCAACCTAAGATGAAACCTAAGGTTTAATTATGAAATGATATTACTCTTATGCAAGAGGACATATGCAAATGGATGACTTTTATTGATATGCAAAAGAAGTATGACTTAGGTGAAACCTAACCTTGATACTTGATAATGACTTTGAAAAATGCAACCTAGGATGAACCTAAATGTAAGTGACATAAGAGTTGAGACAAGTTTTTTGAACAATGTTGGATAACCATGCTTTAGGAATATGATCTTTGAATCTTGTTGAATTTTTGTTGGATGAATATCTTTTGTGCTTAATCTTATGTTAGATCAATTTGTTTTGCTTTTGAAATGGGATAACATTCAACTTTTGACAATCAAAGAATACAAGATGTTACAACTTAGACTCAAGAAAATCATGCTCATTTCCACATTCCTTAGGGTACGCAAAGACATTAGGTACTTGAGAGGTAGACTCATTATGGGATTCAAGGAGAATACATAGATGCTTGACCCCACGGGCTCCCCTTCATGGCACTCACTTCTCAGGGCAGCCAAGCATCAGTCCCCATGGAAATCTCCCCATGGCGAACTTAGTATCTCTTCCAAGTATCCGAATTTGTCCTTCTCAAGCAACCAGAAGGGTTTTTGGCCTCTAAAAACAAGGTATGTAGTAAGGATTTATGTTAAGCATTACTCCTTGATGTCATGCAAGCATGATTGAGACATTAAGCCCATCAAGATACCAAAAAAATGTAGTCGCACAAGCACGATTTAGACCAAGAGGCCCTACTTAGATGTTGATATGAGAAAGAGTTCAAGGGTCATCACTTCCCAAGTAACTGCAATTCCCACGTAACACTTCCTTCAAAGATTTCGCTCATCGGGTATTTTTTTATAGTGAGTTAGAATGCCAAGGAATTCTAGCCGTACTCACTTTGGGTCGTTCCCTTCTCATGATTATCACTTGATTGCAAAAGCAAAGTGGTCAGGAAGGCAGGCCCTCTAATGGAGACACTCAATCAACAACACAAGCATGGTATCGAAGATCTGGATTTCTGATCACCCTAAGAAGGATGAGAGCATACTCTCCTACTCCAATGTCATACTTAACAATCAAAGCAAACAAGTGTTCATTCCCACCTATTTATAAATCACTAAGTGCCTAATTAAAAAACACAAACACAAAAGTTGGGTTGTTTCTCCAAGGCAACCTACAAAACCCAAGTTAGAGGTTTGATTTGTTGTCTTTGACCATCGAATCTGCACAAAACATGTTAGTAGTTTGATTTTTAGTCTTTTCCATGCGTATGCCAAGATTCTGCACAAATAATTAGTACCAAAATCCAAAACATAGAAAACAGAATGCAAAAACATCAAAAATTTCAAGTAAAAACTGCATTTTTCACCTCTATTCTGGACTTTACACAAGCGCAGAACTCATGACACAGGTGCAAGATGTCTAACACAAGCACAGAATGTTGCATACATAGGCGCAAGATTCTCAACACAGGCACAGAATGCTTCACACAAGCACAGAAGTGTCCAGAATGCACTGCACGGCCCTGTTTTTGAGTTTTTGACCTGCAAATCAACTTAGAAGCACTCCAAAACACAGCAAAGGGGTTAGAAGGTTAGTATTCACATCGGGTTCACCTAGTTAATGTAGCATCAAAAATAGGAATCATCAAAGACAAGTAGATCAATCAAAACACTAGACATGATAACTCAATCATGAGAGCACTCATTGCAAATGAACCTAATTCTAAGCACACTCAATAGAGATATGAAAACAAAGCATTCAAAATGAAAGATTATGCAAACCAAATGCAGAATTGAATGCTCCTTCCATGTGGCTCCATTGTTGTTCTTTCCTCTTCAATATATTTGTGGATCTCACCTACAAGTGCACATACAATTGAAAGCAAGATTGATGAAAAACTCAAGAGTACTAGAAGCATAAGTTCGGTAGTTTGATTAAGGATTCGGATTAGCTTTGATTGAAAATCATCCAATTTATAGAAGAATTGGATAAATGACAAGATTAGCATGATGCAATTCAAATGGAAATTGCAAATCAATATGACAAATTATGACAAATTATGCACTTTCCATGCACAATTTGATTGATTGATAATTGATGACAAATTATGACACATTCTATGTCAAAATTGATTGATTATCAATTATGACAATTTATGACAAATTGAAATGTCATTCCCATAGAATTAGGAGATGAAATAGGAGGGAAAAGGAATTAGAAATTTGAGAAATTAGAAAATTGAAATTGATGACAATTAGGAATTAGAAATTGAAGGAAATTAGAATTTAGTGAATTAGAAGAAATTAGGTAAATTAATTAACAATTTGTCATTTATTAATTAATTTACAAGAGGAAGAATAATTAGCCAATTAAATAAAGATTTAATTTTAATGAGAAGACTTAGGATTAATAAATAATTTAGTAATCCTAGAGGAAGAAATGGCAAATTAGGTTAAATGAATAAATCATAAAACCCTAGAAGACGAATTAGAAATGCGAAAATGACAATTAGGTCTTGATTGAAGATAATTAATGTCATGATTTTGAATTGATAAATGACCAATGCGACAAAATGATTCGATTGAGAAAATGCGCCAATTGACGAGGAACAATGACAAATTGATCCAAATTGACATAATTGAGACAGACAACGATCGATGACAAATCGGTCGAAAAATGACAAAATTGACAAGTGGACAAGGATCGACAACAAAATAGATTGCAAGATGACAAGATTGAAAATGACCATGATCGATGACAAATTGATCGCCAAAATGACAAAATCAAACATGACAATGATCGATGACAAATCGATCGTGAAACGACAAGATTGATAAACCGATCGCCAGATGATAAGATTGAAAAGAGGACAAAACCCTAATTAGGATAGACAATGTCCAAAATGATGAGATTGATGAGAGGACAAAACCCTAATTAGGATTGACGATGTCCAAAATGATGACAAATAAGCATGCTCATTGATGCAACAAGATAAAATTGATCAAAATCATGACTGGATAATGTTGTCGACAAGACCAAATTTGAGGACGAGATGAATGAAGAATATAGAAGAATGACTCGATGTTCGAAAATGATAAAGACCAAGTGCAAATCATAGGAGAAATGTTAATGCGACACAAAAACCTAAAATGAGGTAATGCGCAATTGTTAAAGTATGACCTCGCAAGCGTTTGACCATTTTTGGGTGTCTACAGGTACTGATTCTCTATGCAGCACCTTGGCATTATGCATGAAAAAGACAAGAAATGAAACTACTAACACATTTTATGTAGGTTCGATAGTCGAAGACTAAACATATCAAACTTCTGACTTGGGTTTTGCAGGTTGCCTTGGACTACAACTAAACTTTGTGTTTGCAATTAATATTTAGGCACCTAGTATGATTTCTAAATAGGATGGAATGAATGTATGTTTGCTTTGATTGTTGAGTTTGACATTGAAGTAGGAGAGTATTCTCTCATCCTTCTTAGGGTGATCAGAAATCCAGATCTTCGATACCATGCTCATGTTTTTGATTGTGTGTCACCTTTAGAGGGCCTGCCTTCCCGACCATTTTCTTTTGCAAGCAAGTGACAATCGTGAGAAGGGAATGACCCAAAGTGAGTATGGCTAGAATACCTTGGCATTCTAACTCACTATAAATAAATACCTGATGAGCGAAAGCTTTGAAGGAAGGGTTACGTGCAAATTGTAGTTACTTGGGAAGTGATGACCCTTGAACTCTTTCTCATATCAACATCTAAGTAGGGCCTCATGGTCTAAATCATGCTTGTGCGACTACATTTGTTGGTATCTTGGTGGGCTTAATGTCTCAATCACGCTTGTGTGACACCAAGGAGTAACACTTAACAAAAATCCTTACTAAACACCTTGTATTTAGAGGCCAAAAACCCTTCTAGTTGCTTGAGAAGGACAAGTTCGGATACTTGGAAGAGATACTAAGTTCACCATGGGGAGATTTCCATGGGGATTGATGCTTGGCTATCCTGAGAAGTGAGTGTCATGGAGGGGAGCCGATGGGGTCAAGCATCTATGTATTCTCCTTGAATCCCATAACGAGTCTACCTCTCAAGTACCTACCGCCCTTGGCTACCATAAGAAATGTGTGAATGAGCATGATTGTCTTGAGTCTAAGTTAAAATATCTTGTCTTCTTTGCTTGTCAAAATTTGAATTGTGTCTCATTTCAAAAACAAGACAAATTGATTCAAAACAAGGTTAAACACAAGAACATTTCATCCAACAAAGTTCAAAACACCTCCAAACATGGTTGTCAAACATTGTTCAAAATCTTGTCTCAACTTTCATGTCACTTAGATTTAGGTTCATCCTAGCTTTGCATTTTGCAAAGTCATTGTCAATTACCAAGGTTAAGTTTCACCTAGGTCATACTCCTTTGCATATCAATAAGGGTCATCCATTTGCATGTGTCCTCTTGCATTAGAGTAATACCATTGTCATACATTTGTGTTTGCATACCCTAGGTCTCTTCATTAAGCTTAAGTCATTATCATATCATATTAGGGTCATTTGCATAGTAATTGTCCCTTTGCATATAGTGTCAAAACTAGGTTTTGTCATACTTGAGTAATGCAAATCTTTGATAAACCCTAAGTTATTGTTAGGAAGTCTTGACCTTATCAAACTTTTGTCTTTTTGTCATCAATGTCATTTGGTCAAACCTAGCTTAGTATCCAAGCATATAGGTGAGACATTATCAATTTGTCCTATTGTCACTTGGTCCTTTTGTCCTTTGAGGTCTAGACATCATTTCAATTTCCTAAGGGTCTCATTTTTAGAATTGCATTCATGAGTTTGTCAAAATCTTGAAAAACAACAAAAACATTAAGTTGCATTGTCATCCTTTTAGGTTGCATTTGTCAATCCCATTAGTTGCATTGCATAGTGACATGTTTGTTGAAATGAGGTCTCAACCTTCTTACGAAGCTATGTCATCACAATTGAGAAATCAATCATGTCAATCCAATCTCTACATGTCTCAGAACTTGGATCAAACTTATCATGATGATGTAAATGTCCAAATACAAAAACTAGAGGAGAAACTAGCTCAAGAAAATGAGATTTTGGAACAAAGAGTGAAAAATATTGAGAAGAATAGATCACAAATGTCCAAAATGTTTTGAAAATTTCTAGGTCAAAATCCAAAGATTGAGCCAATTGATGTAAGATCTCTTATCGAACAATCAGACATACCAGCTTTCCTCTCACAAATAGAGATGATGAAACAACTTCAAGAAAAGAGACAACAACAATTTCAACATTATGTGCCTCCACAACAAGAACAAGAAGGTGTTTACTATCAATCAAATTTTCAACCATCACAACCAATTGTTCAACAGTTCAAACATTTCCAACAGACACAACTAATGGTTCAACATATACAACCAACACAACCAATGGTCCAATTTCAACAATATGTCCAACCAACTATACAATGTCAACAAATGGTTCAATCGATGGTGGAATATCAACAAGTTCAATAAACATATCAATGTCAACAACCACAACCAAACATTCAAAAACAAAGGTTGCAACACACACCAACCCAAGTTTCAAACATGTCAGAACAATTGAACCAAGTCCAATATCAAAACATGACATCAGATTAGAACCAACTCCTTGCCAAACATGTTCAAATTCCAGATACAACTATGTCAAAACCTCGAAAGAAAGGTGGCTTTATTGCAATGATCTTAAGGAAACGACCAAGTGAATTCTTTGAGGAAGATCAAGATAATATAATTATGTCTAGCAATGCCTCATCCCCCTGCAAACAAATTGACTCTCCAGTGGCATCTATCCCTACACCTTTAGAAGTTTCCCAAGAACCTTCCATGTTGTCCTCATCAAACAATACACCCATGGATGCAATTATCCAAGAGCTATCCATAATTGATTGCCAAGATAATCCAATTCATGATGCACATCCTTGTCATGTTTCAGAAATACAAGACCCAATTCCACCATGCACTTTATTGCCATTACCTATTTTAGAGGACCCCATTCAAAGTCCCTCTTCCTCATGTTCAAGCATTGATTCCTTGTCAGAATCCATCACAAATGTTCAAAGTGCATTTCCTTCATGCCAAAACATTGATTCCTTGTCAGAATCTCCCATGCATATCCAAAGTCCAACCTCATGTCAAGAGGATAATTTAGAGCATGAAGAAACGTGTCTTAAAATAGATCAAGATCAAGATCCTGAAACCTTATCATCCCATCCAATTGTTGACCAGGATCTCATCTTCCCATACACTCACAATGTTTCCCCTATTCTTGTCCATCTTATCCAAAGTCCTATTGACACTCCATTCCCTGAGCAAGATCAAGATATCCCAGTCCATCCAATCCCAAACGATCCCCTTCCATTTCATGAAAAAAATGTCCTTTCAAATCCCATTGGCATTCCACTTCCTAAGAAAGATCAAGATATCCATTCCATCTTTTCTGATGATCCCATTAAAAGTCAAGGGAAAAGCACCTTTGAAGAGGATTCCAATGATCTTCCTCCTTGTCAAGATCAAATTATTCCTTCAGATCCTCCACAAGATCCACTTGTTCTTCCATCTCCTTGTCTTAATGCTCCATATACACTCCAAGATCACATTTCTTTTGATGATCCCATTATTTCTCCCATTCCATCTCTTGAAGAGCCTGTCATTGAACCATGTCCACTATACAATCCTAGTCCCCCTCACAATCCTGATCCCCCTCATGATTCTAATGTGTTAGTGCAAGATGTTCATGAACCCTCGACATGCATAATGGGTTCTTCCACTTTGGTGCAATCCGATCCACTTCAAGATCTCATTATTTCTCTCATATCATATCCACCTCATAATGGACTTGCGTCTTCTTCCCAAAGAAAAGAGTATCCTACAAGTCAAGATATTCATAAAGGCAAAGGAGTAGACCTTCATAAGCAAGAATCCCTTCATGGTAAAGAAGATCTTAAGGGTCATGTCTACACAATTCACTCTCAAGATGTTGGTATCCCTCCATCAAAATCAAAACATACACCTTCCCCATCATACTTTCCATCCATCTTAGGTCCTTATATCCCTTCATTCTCTATGCAAGGTCAACAAAGGCACACATACTTGAGTAAATTTCATCAATCCAAAAGAACTCCATTTCAGTCATATCCATCCATGCATTCCTTTCCCCCTCCAAGTCATTTGGATGCCAAGCATAAAAGTCATAAGTCTAGAAATCCACATGTATTCAAGGATCAACATGTCCAATATAATCAAAATGTCAAAACAAAGAACAATATGATCTATAAAGAAAAAGAAATATCCAAAAGGCCACAAAGGCCCACTGAGCAAAATAAAGAAAATTCAAAATATATATGGGTTCCTAAATCCCTTGTGCAAGCAATGCACTCCAAGGAACCACAAAAGCATAAAAAATCAAAAACCATGTGGATCCCCAAGAAGCTCCTTGAAGCACAAAAAGAACAACCCAGATTGGCATCTAAAATTGTTGTTCCTCCCTCCAAAACTTCCAAGTCTATTTCTCCACCACCTTCTTCATCCGTTTTGGGCCCTTATGTCCCAAAATCCATAGTTGTTCCTTCATCAAAATCTCACAATCTGAGATACATCTTTCCTCCATCAATCCATCACCCCTCAAGGTGTGTGCCAATGTTGATCTTGCCAACATTTCCATCCACTAAAGCCCAGTTCTTCCAATACCCTATGCATTATCCAATGCATATTTTCCATCTTTCTATCCCTTTGGTCCAATCCTTTACATAAATCCTTGCCTTAGTTTCATCTTATTTTCCATGTCCTTATCCTACCAACATCTTTGAGCATACTTTTAAAGGTCATGGTCCATTTTTTTTTTTTTCAAGGCTACTATCCAAACAAAAAGATGCTTGAGTCCTTCTTCCATCCCCTATCATGTGTCCATCTTCTCTTGAAAAAGTCAAAATACAAAAAAAAAAAAAAAATTGAAAAAAAAAAAAAAAGTAAAGCAAAAATAATTTGTCCACTGGTGAAAACTTGGCAAACAGGTGCCTTGGGCAAGTACCATGATGAAAACCTGGCAAATAGGTGTCATGCATAATTTATGAACTTCTTGCACACCACACTTGGGGGTAGGTTTTATCCTATCATATCCTTTTGTCCTTCATTGTTCCATTATCCTATCGAACCCATGTCATACTCCTTCATATCCTATTGCCCTTCATTATCCTATCATACCACACTTGGGGGCAGGTTTCCTCCTTCATATCCTTTTGTCCTTCATTGTTCCATTATCCTATCGAACCCCTATCATTACCCTTCATATCCTATTGTCCCTCATGTCCATTTCCTCTTTCCACCTTTGATCTTGACAAGGCCGAGGATCTTCATGAGCATCACGCATCTTGTTTGCAGCTTTTAGTCCATCATAGCTTTTGGTCATTTATCCATTTGCTTATTATAACTTTTCATCGATATTCCCTATCTTATTGCAACTTTCTGCCACTATCTCATATCCTATCCCGACCTTCAGTCCATGTCCCTTATCCATTCTTGGTCTTGCTTATCCTATCCATCTCTTATCATTATCCATACTCTTTTTCATTCCTTGATCTTGATCTAACATAAGGATGCAAAATTTAAACATAGTTTCAAAAACCTCTTAACATGTCCCTCATGCCATGTTCCTGCTTTACATTGTCATATCCAGTCTGTTGTCCCATCACACAATAGCCCTTGAAAATTGCATCTGTATTGCCTCCATGATAAAAGGCCTTTGTCTTCCCTCTATCCACCATCATTTCAGAAAGCCTATTTATTCACCTGTCATATTCCTTGCCTTGCTAGACGCTGGGGGCAAAATCCCTAAAAAATTGAAAAATGTCTTGAAAAAAATCATAAAAATTAAAAAATGTCTTGAAAAAAATCATAAAAATTAAAAATGTCCTGAAAAAATCATAAAAAATTGAATAATGTCTTGAAATAATCCCTAAAAATCGAATAATGTCCTGAAAAAATCATAAAAAATTGAATAATGTCCTAAAATAATCCAAAAAAATTTGAAAAATAATCCTGAAATAATCCAAAAAAAGTCAAATAAAGTCTTGAAAAAATGAACAAAAACATTATAAAACTCGCAAAAACAAGAATTTAGCAATAAATCATCCCCTTTGTGCATAAGACAAATCATTGAGCATCCCTCCAATGACATGCAATCACAACACTATGCTTTCATGAAATCATGCGTTAACAGATGAACTTTTTTTCAATCAAACCAGACATCCAAACTGATCTAAATTGTCATATTGATCAACCTCAAAATCATTTGTCCTTGTCAACACTATCATGAGTCTTATACAGGGTGTGGTATACTCGAAACCAGACTGTGTCCTATCTTAGACGAGGTACCACATGTCCTGAAACTAGACAGCATGATCGTCCTATCAACAATTTCAACTTTTGACAATGAAGATCAAGATGTTTGTTTGACTTGGTTGAATTTGTGCATCTTATCATTTATTGATTTCGATCATGTTCCTATGTTGCTCGATGATGTCACTGAGTGATTTAGAGTGACTGGGATGGTTTATGGTCCCTTTCTTTTTTGTTGTGATTGTTGTTTGACTGTGATGTGTCTGTCTTTTGCAAAAAGGGTTGCATTTCAGCTCTGGCCTTCAATGCCATGATGCTACGCATCCATTTTGCTATATTAAATAAAGGTTCTCACCTACAAAGTGCATTAGTGAAAGCAAGTTTTTCTTCATCTCTAACTATCCTTTGTCTCATTTCTTCTTACTAACATTTCTTCTGTCAGTTCGGATAGTCAGTTTGGTCATCTGTAAGTGCATACACATTCTCCAAGGTGATCTGCCATTGGAATGTTCGCCATCTCTCTGCAAGTGTCCTTTTCCAGAGCAACAAATTCTCCTCTTTGGCTAGTGCAAATGAGCAATTTTCACTCTCTTTGTCTCATTTATAGATCTTTGTCAGTGCATAGATGGATGTACACCCTCTCCATCTTATGTTGGTCGCGGTCTTTTGCACCATCATTTGCTTTTCCTTCATGCATCTGATCTCCGATTGTCAGTCCGTTTGATCCTATCATTTTTATCGATCAATTGGCCTCTTTTTTGCATGTTTCCGGCCAATTCCTTGAGGGGGCATGCATATGTCATTGTTAGTTGTCTGGGGCATTTTCAGTATTGTTCTTTGAAACAACACTTAAACTCGCATTGTCTCAAAGAGGGGAAAAATGTAGACATCTAAAAATGGTCAACGCTTGCAGAGTCATACTTTAACATTTGCGCATTGCCTTATTTTAGGGTTTTTGCATCACATTAACATTTCTCCTATGATTCGCACTTGGTTTTTATCATTTGTGAGCATCGAGTCATTCTTCTGCATTCTTCATTCATTTCGCTTTCGAATTTGGTCTTGTTGACAACAATCTTCAGTCATGATTTTGGTCAATCTTATTCTGTCACATCAATGTGCGTGCTCATTTGTCATCATTTTGGACATCGTCAATCCTAATTAGGGTTTTGTCCTCTTATCAATCTTATCATCATGTGATCAATTTTTCATTGATCGTTGTCATTTTCAATCTTATCATTTTTGGACATCATCAATCCTAATTAGGGTTTTCTCCTCTTATCAATCTTATCATCATGCGATCGATTTGTCATCGATTGTTGTCATTTTCATTCTTATCATCTTGCGATTGATTTTGTCATTGATCATGGTCATTTACAATCTTGTCATCTTGCAATCTATTTTGTCATCGATCCTTGTCATCTTGTCAATTTTGTCATTTTGCGATCGATTTGTCATCGATCGTCGTCTTTCTCAACCATGTCAATTTGGATCAATTAGTCATTGTTCCTCGTCAATTGGCGCCTATCAATTTGGTCTCTTTATCAATCTTGGTCAGTTTGTCAACCAATCTAAATCATTTGTTAGCATTGGTCTTTTATCAAGTCAGAATCATGATCAAATCGAATCGATATCAATTATCCTTTGTCAAGACCTAATTGTCATCCTTGCATTGCTAATTCATCTTCTAGGGTTTCATGATTTAATCATTTAACCTTGTTTGTCATTTCTCCCTCTAGGATTTATAAATTATTTATTTATCCTAAGTCTTCGTGTCACAATTAAATGTTTATTTAATTGGCTAACTAATTATTCCTCTTTTTGTGAATTAATTAATAAATGACAAATTATTAATTAATTTACCTAATTTCTCCTAGTTCCTAATTTCCTAATTTTCATCAATTTCTTAATTCCTAATTTCAATTTTCTAATTTCCTAATTTCTATTTTCAATTCTCTCCTATTTTTCTCCTAATTTCATGGGAATGACATTTCAATTTGTCATAATTTGTCATAATTGACAATTAATCAATTTTGACATAGAAATTTGTCATAAATTGTCATGAATTATCAATCAATCAATCTTGCATAGAAATTGCAAAATTGTCATAATTGACATTCTTGATTTGCAATTTCCATTCAAATCTCTTCATGCTAATTTGATCTTTTCTCCAATTTGTCTATAAATTGGATGAATTTCTTCAATCCCAACTAATCACTTTTTCAAATCCCCTACTACCTAGTCGAATCAATCACGCTTTGAGTATTCTTGCGCTACTTGTCAATCTTGCTTTCACATTAGGTTTATGCACTTGAAGGTGAGATCCACAAACAAAGGCTATTTGAAGAAGAAAGAAGGAAAATGGAGCCACATGAAGGAGACATTCAGATCTTCATTTGGTTTGCTTAGTTTTCAATTTTGAATGTTTTGCTTTCATGTCTTTGTTGAGTGTGTTTAGGATTGATCATTGCATTTGAGCTTTCATGATTGAGCTAGATTAATATTTATTTGCTTGTAATGATTTCCAGATTCCTAGCTACACTTCCAATCTGATGTGTGCTAGTTGAATGCTCCTCAGTAGCTCACTTTCATCAACCGATTGAGTAAGACAGGCAAGATTCAAATTGGTAGGACCAGTGGGATCAACCTACTTGGATTGATCTTTGGTTGCCTTAGGAGTCTATCCTTTGCCTATCTCCTCTTGTCTTTTCTTCTCCTCTTCTTATTTTTTCTTCTTATCTTCTTTCTTCTTATCCTCTTCCTTCTTCTTCTTTGCTTCCTTCTCTGCTCTCTCATTCTCTTGTCTCGCTTTCTCTGCTTGCTCTTTCTCTTTTTTTCTTTCTCCACTTTCTCTTTTACCGGTTTCTCTTTCTCCTGTTTCTCTTTTTCTAGTTTCTCTTTTTCTTGTTTCACTTTTTTTGCTTTCTCATCCTTTCCTTTCTCGACTCTCTCCTTTTCAGCTTTCTCCTTCTCTGGAGTGGTGCCCTCAACATCTAGTGCATCAACATCAATGGGTTCATTTTGAACATCAATTGGTTCATTTTGATATGCTATTCTTTCACCTAGACTATCAAAGATTTCATCTAGTTTGGCTATGGATAGGTCAGGCTCTTGCTCAGCCAGTCGATTAGCTTCAGATACTTTTTGCATTTTGACAGTTGCTTTAACCTGTAGATGAGTGTCTTTTTCCACTTCAAAGGTTTTGCCACTGAGTAGCTGAAGTCTTCTTTTTCGCATGAAAAATATGCCTTTGTACCGATTAAGAATCTCATATAATTCTAAATTAGAGGCATCAGGAAAATATTGGGAAAAGATTTCTTCCCTAATTTCTTGCTCCTTTTCAATGACAATGCACCATTTATTATCCAAATAACTATACAAAGAATTAGAAACAACAAGTTTAATGTCAATCGGAGACCAATCATTATCACACAAATATTTAATGACCTCTAGCTCTACTTCTTCCTTTTCACTATCACTAAGATCATCAAAATAATCCTTTAGATCATCAATAACTTTCCTTTTAACATTCTTCATAATTCTTTGAAAGCAAGTCATAGGCTGGTAAGAAGCAACATGTATATTTATCAGTGTAGAGGTTGCTAATACTTTTCTAATGGACTTCATCTTCTTGCTTGATTGCCTTGTCTTCTTCATTTCTACCTTTGGTTCAGTGTCTTCTGAATTCGGTGAATTATTCCTGGTTTTTCTCTTCCTTTTGAATACCTCTGGCGGAATAGCCTCTGGTTTCTTTTTAGCTGGTGACCTCTTGGTCACTCTAGAACTGGCAGCAGATGTAATCGGTGTCGATGTTGATGGCACTACTTTACTCTTTTTCTTCTTCAGTAATTCAATAGATTTGATCCTCTCGGAGTAAGTATTGGTCTTCTTCTTCTTTGGATCTAGTGGTGAAGCAAGTAGGGTAGAGGCATACCCCATGAGTATATCATTTACCACTTCATAGCCCATAGGCTCAACTTCAACTTCTTTGGGCTCAATTGCTTCCATTATGCAGTGATCCACTTTGATTGTGAAATAGATATCTTCTTCATACTTTTTAATCAGATCACTTGATATTCTCATTATCTGGTTCATCTTTAGTTTGAACTCATCAAAATACCTATTCAGAGTCTCCGGATACACAGTTCCCACTACTTGCAGACTCTCTTTTATTTGTCTGGAAACCAGTAGGTCACTCAACCATTTAACATCACCAACTCTTGGAAAATATCCTTGAAAATAGAAAAACAAACCAACAAGCAGTTGACCAAACTTAAACCTCAGAGTTTTGTCCACTTTGATGGACTTTGGGTTCTCGATGAGTTGTTTCTGCATGCAGGTACATAAGTCACATTTTGCATTCTCCTTGATCATCCTATAAGCAGCATGCACCACAACTGTAGGAACAAAATTCATTTTGCTAGCATAGAATACTCTATACCTAATTACCATGCATGCATATTTCACCAAGTCATCTTTAATGGTGTTTACAGTCATTCCCCGCTGGTCACTCACAGAACCAATGAGCTCTATCACTTTGGTTTTGGTGATCTTGTGAAGAATGATAACTTCCCCAACATTGCAAAAACTGGTCATGGCATGAATTGCCTCTGGTGTAATATCATGGGTTCTCTCAAGGAACATCTTATCACCATGAACCCTACTAAGAATTATCCTAATGCGTTCTTCTATAAATTCCTCATGAAAATATATTGCATTGTGAAGTTTCTTCTTCTTGATTACAGACTCAGCTGGGAGTGGATCACTAGAGACCCTAGGTCATCTAGTTTGCAATCAATATATCCTGAAACATCCCCTTCGACAATGACTCTGGTGAAAATTTGAGATAGGGCATTGTACTTCACCTTCCTCCTAAGAAACTCAGATGATTCCTCAGGTTCGATAGAAATAGAAGGGATTTCAGATGTAGAAGCCATATCAAGATAATTCCAAATGATGAGAGTGATTCGACAAAAAATACCTTATTATTCCAGACTATGGTTCGCCAATTTTGAACTAGGGTACACCGATGTCGAATGCAACACACTTCTCCAAAAGCTTGTTTTACCACTCTAACCTCCACTCTAAAAGACTGCAAAAATCTTGTGCAAGATATCTTCCTGCATTCTTTTGAATGCAAGATGAATTGCTCTTGTTGTTCTACTCAAGCTAGAGAAATTATTCTTTGAAAATAGGTAAGTAAAAATGATGATGAAAGTGACTTTTAAATATGCTCCTACCTACCATAATAAATGCATCACTGCTAGGGCACAAACCCTAACTTTTCCTTTTACTACTTCATTTCTTCTATCGGTCAATAGGTAACCAATACCAATAAAGGCACTTTACTGATATACTCTGAGGGTTTGATACATTGATACCGATATGTTCCTCCTAATCTTTTCGAAGCTCAGTTTGTCGGTTCAAGGATCTCCACACTGGGTGCGGATACTGGTACATCTTGTGGCTTCTCTTCAAATTTCTTTTTCCAAGTTTTATCCATATCCGCCTGAATGGTTTCAACATCAATCTTCCCTTCTAGGTCAACTGGTATGTCTTTTGATTGATTCTTTCTCAATCTGCATGCTCTAGAAGTGTGTCCCATTTTGTTGCAATGATAGCATACCATACCAGGTGTTCTCCATGGTCTAGTGTTCACATTTCCATTCTTCCTTCTGCATGTTGCAGCAGTGTGACCACTACCATGACAGATCAAACAGGTTGCTCTCCAACTGTTTTCCACTCTATAACCATTTGACTAGTGGTCATAGGTTTTGTACTGGTTTGGGTTCCGATTCATAGGAGGTTCTAGGACAACTCCTTTAGATCTTGGTGCATAACTTCCAGAGTTGTTCATAACTGACCTACACTCAATAGCTCTATGCCCAAACTTGTTGCATGCATAACAATGACCATTAAATCTACCAGTTCTAGCCACCTTGTTTTGTATGTAATGAAAATTATTGTAAGCCTTGCTCCTACATACATTGGCAGTATGTCCTTCCTTATGATAGAAGAAGCATACAGGTTTAAACTTTGACTTACCTTTGCTCTTGTTGTTGTTCTTAGGTGTTGATTTCTCCTTTGGTGCATCACTCTTGGCTCTAGAGATTTCACCTTCCTCATATGCAGAGAAACCAAGTCCAATGGTATCCTTTGACAGCTTCACTAATTCCATCTTTTGTTCTAGCTTAGCAGAACTCCAGTTGAACTTTGCAAGTATCTCCTTTGATTCAGCAAGTTCCTTGGAAAGAGCATCATTGGTTTTCATCAAAGTTTCATTTTGAGCGATAGCAGCATTGAGGTCTTCTTGTATTTCTTCTTTCTCTTCATTACCCTCTTGCAAATGAGCTGCAATGTTACCAATCTCTTGTTTCAACTTAGAGATCTCATGATCCTTGTCCTTCACTAAATCTTCAGCTTTTCTTCTATTTTCTAGCTCCTGACTCATCCTGATAGTCAGTCCTTCCATATCCCTCCTTAGGTTAGTTTTGGATTCATTTAGTTTCTCCACTTCTCTGACTAGGGCCTCCATGTCTGTTTCATCAGAAAAGTTATTTTTAGTAAATTCCATCAATTGCTTAGCAAGTTCTCTTCTCTTGTCTAAAGAGGCTTTATACTTGATTTTGAGTTCATCATAGGCTCTCTCAGACTCAGTTAGATGATGAGTGAGTTCCCTCATGTTGTATTCCCCCATATCTCCTTCCAAGTGGGTAGAATTATAGAAAGGTTGGCTCTAATACCAATTGATGAATACTAAGAGGGGGGGTGGGGGGTGAATTAGTATGCCTAAGAACTTAACCAAACTCTTAAACAATTTTCCAATAGACTAGTGTAGTATTTTAGACAACAAACTGGTTAAAACATAAATAAGCCAAATAGCAAATAGAGCTTTCACCCACAGAAGCACAATCACCATAACACAATATATTTTGATGTGGAAACCCAAATGGGAAAAACAACAGTGAGTAAAACTCACAAGTCAACTATCTACAAAATAGTAACCAGACCAGTTAAGGCCTTACAATGTTCTTCACCAAAACAGATCCTGTTAGGAATCCTGATTTATCTTAGGAGATAAGTCCTATTAAATACTACCCTGTTAAAGGATTTTAGATCCACGACTGTGAACCACCTTGTTAGAGGATTTACAATAGGCTTGGTTGGGCCTACCTGGTTAAGGGTTTCAAACTTTTCGAAGAGATTAGTAATCAACAAGTGAATGATCTAGAAGATAGCATAGAATTCTTGATTAGATCCTTGACAGTTCTCCGTTAATACATTATAGCATTACTTCAGTCTTCTATCCTTTGCACTCACAAGCTTTGTAGTGAGATACCTATTTCGTACAGACCTAATTTTCTCTACAATACTCGCACACATCAATCATTCAAAACCCTAGACATGATGTCCTCATATAGGAATCTGATTTCATGTTGGTCCAATAAGATTAGACTATAATTTCCTAGGTATAGTGTATCTAGACATATTTGGTAACATGACAGAGAATCACCGTTAAAGTGTCAATGGATGATAACTCATCACACTTTACAATTATATAGGTTTGACACAGTATACCGATTATCAGTTTAACGAATAAGACTGGAAAACTAGAACATAATGTTTCGATCAAAAGATTAACTATCACTAGGGGTCTTCGTTCCACTTGAGGTCTTCATACCGCTTGAGGTCTTCATACCGCTATGAACGGTTAGCTTCTTCTTCAAAACACCGATAGTCTTCAACAAATAAAGACTATACATACAATGGCATATAATACCGGTATGAACAACACAACACATATTACCGGTGGTCATACATAAAATAAGTGTGCATCCATCAATGACAATCACAACTTAGACATCATCAAAATACTAATAGGTTCATGAGAATGATGTGTTGAGAACTAAACTGGTGCAATGATAGAATAATGAGAAAGAGTTGGAAAGAATGGTGACATTCCTAAGAAGTGATCTAGATGCTGCAAATGAATACAAAGAAAAGTGATGCAGAGCACCATGAAAAACAAACCAAGAACCCCAAATCAACCATGGAGTCCCAATCCTAGGGTGGTCAATGACCCAAAATAATCATCAATCTGTAACCTTGATATGTTTGAGGCATCTAACAAGATTAATATCAACCAACCAATCCAATATCAAATCTTTCATATCATTTATAACCCTTTAAACATTATTCAACACCCAAACAATGCATTATGCCGTCCCAATTAATGGCAGTCTGATAGACCCGTACTCTGTTGTTAATAACTTTCAAACCCAACAATATTTTAAAGATCGCTTCAGTGAGGCTGTAGAAAACGAGTTTTATTAAACCCTACCCAAACTTGAGAATGATCCAACGGTTCATTTGAGAGTTATACCCTCTGCACCGAGACCTTTTTGACTGTTACAAAAAAAAAACAAGAAATGTGCATACCCAGTCCACCTAGGGCATCAAATATCTCAGAAAATACTCAACCAAACACATTGAGACTTAATTAATTTGAAAGATAATTCAAAACTATAGAAAATACCAAATTTATAACTATAGACACCTAAAATTCTCATGTCTAATTAAATAAATATTTTATTTATTTAATTATCTAAGCCTAATTCTTCTATTAATTGAATAAATCTTTATTTATTTAATTAATTCATTTATCCTCTTCTAGCCTTATTTCTCATTTAAATAAATACATTTATTTATTTAAATTGTCCTTTTCCTAAATTAAATAAATATCTTACTTATTTAATTGATCCCACTTCTACTATTAATTAAATAAATATTTATTTATTTAATTAATTCATTAACCTTTTCTACCTATGACACATGTCATTCATCTCTTAATTCCTACACTACCTACCCTCTCATTATTTTCTTATTTTCTCTACCTACCCTTTAATCATAGCTGACCATTTATCTTTTACATCTCTCCATCTTATCCCTCCATTTCTTATGGTGTCTTCAATATAAGGAGATGCTTCCTTCATTATTAGACCCGAACTAACTCAATTGCGCACTCAACTACACTACACTTTCGAACTTGCATATGCGATCCTACTTGCAACCACATTTTCATTCTTTGTTGAGCTCTTGTGCACATAAAATCTAAGAGCAACTATGTCAAGCAAGATCAATGGAGATAGGAAGAATGGAGATCCAAACCCTATTGGACATGTGATGGTATAATCTTTGTGATTTCATTTGATTTGCATTGTCTTAGGTAATCTTCATATGTTATGGTGGATCTTTGTTGTTGTTAGGCTAGGGTTTTGTGGTTGAATTCATTTAGTCTTTCAATATTGTTGTTATCTATTTTCACCATAAACATTTTGGCATGCCCAGTGGGACTCTTGTCCCTTTTGCATTTAACATCTTTTGTTGTAGATTTTGTGTTTTGAAGTTGCAAATCTGACATTTCTGACAACATTTTGATATTTTCGCATCTGCGTACTTTCAGATTGTATTTTTTATTTTCTGTTGTGTCTGCAACATCTGGAATCACGTCTACATCCTCGACAATATTTTATTTTTTTGTAGATTCTGAAAGTCGCGTCTGTGGAGTTTTCAGGCGCGTTAGTGGCCAGGAGCCACGTCTATGTTCTAGAACTACGTCTGTGTCAGCTTTAAGCATGTCTGCAAAATTTTATAGCGTTTGTGTTTCTGATAACTACGTCTGTGTGAATTTGTTACATTTTGGGTTTTCTTTGATTCGGTTTTGCATCATTCAGATTTCAGATTTGGTTTATTTTGAGCTAACATCTTCAGATCTATCTAACAAAATTGGTGCAGCTTGTCTTGAAAGCAAAATCATTTTGTTGAAGGCCCCTATTTTCATAAAGTCTTTTGGATCTAAAATTTACCTAACTATCCTCTCTTTGGAAGTCACACCTACTCTACTACATACATACTTGGTCTTACACTTTGGACATTGCAAGTACACTTCAGATTCATTTACATTCCATCAAACTCTTGGTCTTCCATATTCTTTTCCATTTTCATCTAGTCTCCCACATCTTGGTCAATACCTAGTTCATGGTTGAAACCTGTTCCCAAAAATCTAGGAGAGAAACTAAAGAGGCTCAAGAGTCAACAAACATGAGTTCCTATGAATATGACAATGATATCTTTTTCAATTCTGATCATACTACATTACCTGACATGGATGCCTATAGAAACATTCCAAATGTTGAGAACATGGACACTACAAACAACAATGATACACACAATGACAATATGGACAACTTTTTCGTACATTCAACAGAAGTAGAAGACACCATTATGAATCCCCATTTCAATCGATTGGTTGAGGAAATAATGAGGAGAGATAGACAATACTTTCTACAAGTGATGGCACAAAGTGGAGCCAAGATACCTCATGATTTTGACATGTCTCAAATAATGGAAAATTGACCTTTACAACAACCTCACCTCAACATGGATCAAAGGAGGCCTAATAGTGGAGGCGATAGAGGACCACATATGGTGCCTGAATCACCATCATCTTTGTTTCAAAAACCAGAGGTCCCATATACACATGGTCAAGCATATGATACTCACCTTCGTAGACCATTATGGAAGTCTTATGCAGAAAAATATGCTCAATCACATACCAATGCTAAGGATCAGCCACCAAAGCAATTGGATATTCAAAGGCATGCTCAAAATTTGGACACAAGGAAATCCCATGTCAAATTTGGGGGCAACACACTAGAACAAACTCATGACATTCCTATAGAGTATGGTATACATGGACAAAACAGATATGTCGTTCCTCAACATGACTCTATCCCAAGTGGTCCATATACGCAGCATCATTATAGACCTCCTCCATATGAACATGTGTATGATCAATATCATCCATATATGCAACATTCTCATCCTCCAATTGGTGCCTCAAGCATGGGTTATGGTCCAAGAAGTCGATCTCCACCTAAGAACAATTTGGAACAACAAATCAAGGATTTACAGAAGAAAATGGAGGACATAATACATCGAAGCCAACTTACACAATGAGAGACATATGTCCCTATCCATTTGACAAAAGCATTCCAATGCCTCCTTTTCCTACACACTTTGTGACACCTAAGTTTGATAAGTATAGAGGAAAAGGGGATCCTAAGGCACACATAAGATAGTTTTTTATAGCTTGCATTGAGGTAGCAATAGAAGAGACATATTTGATGAGATTATTCCCACAAAGCTTAGGTGATCAAGCTATGGAATGGTTCTCTCAACTTCCACCTGGAATTAAGTCATGGGGTGACTTAGCAGAGGCATTTATCCAACATTTCTCCTACAACATAGAGACAAACATATCAGTCACTACTTTGTGCAACACCAAGCAAAAAGATGGAGATTCTTTTTCATCATTTTTACAAAGATGGAGGAATCTAGCTAGCAGATGCTCTTGTGAAATTCCACAAAAACAAATGGTAGAAATGTCCACCCAAAATGTTAACAAAGACATTGGCTATGATCTAAGGAAAGCTTGTTTGTCCACCTTCAAGGACGTCATTGAAAAAAGCTTAGCAATAGAAAAGGTCCTAATTGAGCAAGGAGTGATCAAAATATTCAAAGAAAACAAAGAGGACTTTAAAGGAAAAAATAAGCCAAGATTCTGGAATAAAAACAAGAACACAGTCAATGATGGTGTTGTGGATGCCAATACAGTGTGAGCCAAAATCATTTTTTCTGGATCAAGCTCTACAAACAATTAGGTGAATACTCAAACAACTTCAAAGTCACAAAGGAAGTACACTCCATTGGGAGAACCACTTGAGTCTGTTTTCAAAAAACTAGTAGCAAACAAGGTAATCACAATTCTAGATTTTCCTCCATATGAGCCAAAGGTCAAACCAAATTGGTGGAATGACGATGAGTATTGTGAATTTCATAAGAGAAAGGGACATAAAATAGGAAATTGCCATCAACTGAAGAACATCATACAAGATCTCATTGATAGAGGTGACATTGAGATTGAAGAACACTCATCCAACCAAGAACATGAGATGTTTAAGGAACCATTCCCAAAACATGACAAGGGAAAGTCTAAAGCCATAGATGACCAAACCAACTATACCAGAGCATCTTATAACTATGATTCAACTATCAATCACATCTCGATGGACAATTATGTCTCTACCATTATCATCAAGGACAAAAAGCCTGAGAATTCTACCCAAAGACCCAAGATTGTCCTAAAAGGCATTGGATCTTCTTTTGAACCTACCTCTGAATGTAATGTTACAACTCGTTGAGGTAAATTCACTTTGCAAGGTGCTCCAACCAAAAACACTACTTCCTCATCGACCAAGCCTGAGTATGACCTTGTAGAACAGTTAGGGAAGACACTCGCGCTCATCTCCATCCTTGAGCTCTTACGCATATCCCCTACACATAAAGCCAATCTTGATAAAATCTTGAGAGACACTGTTGTTCCTACTAATTTGAACATGGACCAGTTTCAAGCCATGGTGGGATACCTTACTATTCCACACACCCTTACATTCACAGAAGCTAATGATGCCTCTGTAAGTCAGCCACATAATGCACCTTTACACATTGAAGCCTTCATACACAAACATCAAATAAAACGAGTCCTAATAGATGGAGGAGCAGGTCTAAACATTTGTACATTGAGCACTATTGAACAATTGGGATATTCTGATAAAGCTATGAATTCTACAAACAAAATTACCATCAAGGCATATGATGATGAAGAACATTCATCCAAGGGCACAATCACCTTACCTCTTACAGTTGGGTCAGTTATGAAGGATGTGGTTTGTCAAGTCCTAGACCTAGATCTGACATACAATATATTACTAGGACATCCTTGGATTCATGAAATGAGGATAGTCCCATCTACATACCACCAATGCATTAAGTTTCCTCACAATGGAGTTGAGATAACAGTTAATGGTGATCCTAATCCATTCATATACTGCAATAACTTGAGATCAAAAACTGAAACGATCATCCCAAGTAATAGGGAAGTTGTTCCTTCTTCTGCATACATTGATCTTGAATCATTAAAACCTTCGACCTCAAAACAAGGTGAGCTTAAAGGCAAATTCTAGGACAAGGGCATGGGTGAATACAATTTGAATCAAACCATGTACTTACGACAAGTCATGAGTTCACCAAAAGAATATGAAAGACCACATCCTAATAAGCAGGTATCTATCATTATACTTAAATGGGACCCTACTATCTTTTAAAGATGGGGTGAACTAGAAGAGGAAGACTTATACAAAATGCTTTACAAAGACCCTGAAAATGATACACAAGATCACATTAGCATGCCATGTGAAAAGTATGGCAAAGGGTTCAAGATCCTACAAAAATTTGGGTATGATGGTAAAAGCCCTCTTGGCTTAAGAAAGGAAGGCATCATTGAACCTTTACAACTTGAATTGACATTAAAAAAGGAACGCTTGAAGGGACTTGGTTTCATGACTTCCAAGGTCCACACTCAAAGGACAAAAGAAGCATTACAAATCAAAGCTACCAAAATTCAACAAGAGAATCGCTATTCCATAGACTCCGACGAATGGGAATGGGGTTCAGACAAATCCGCCAGTGACTATGAGCTCATCGAGACATTCAAAGGGCCAGATGAACCCACAGAAGAAGAGGAATTCTATGAAAAATTCAAAGTTGGTCAAGAAATAATCCCGGAGGATCCCATACAGTCCTTGCCTCTAGGTCCTAGGTTGAAATCACATAGAATGAAAACACCTGTCCCAAAATGTGCTACTAGTGATGATAATTTGGATTCATTCATGATCGAGACTGATGAGGAGAGTGCTAATGATGACCTTGATAACTACCTCGATGTACCTGAATATAATTGCATCTTCACTCTTAGCCCTCCTAACTTCGAAGACATCAAAGGCCTTCCCCTTGTTCACCACCAACTTATTGATTGGGACCATGAAGGACCTGCATAGTTTGACACATTCCAAAATGATGAAGCTTTTATTGACTATCTTGGCATACGAGATGATCTTCCCCCTGGGGACCATAAAGCAAGATACACTATAGAACTCAATATCATGGCATATTTTGGTGAGGGTGTCGGGCTTTCTAGTCACAAAAATATAAAAATAAAAACAAACCAAGGGTCTTATGGTGAAAACCACATTGTGGCGTTGTCTGACCCCAAAAAACTAAAAAGAAAGGACGTATCTAAGGGTGAAAACCTCTTTGAGGCACCCAAATATGGAAGGCTCGACATTCTCCCAGCATCATATGAGGAAAAGTCATCCATGTTGGTAGAGGAGACTATCAAAACAAACATTGGCACAGAAGAAGTTCCACACAACATATTCCTGGCTCAATCTTTGACAGAGTCAGAAAGGTCAAAATTCATAAGTTTTTTCACAGAATGACAAATCAACTTTGCATGGTCATACACTGATATGCCTGGATTGGATCCGGATTTGGTAATGCATCATTTGACAGCTAAACTGGGGGCAAAACCAATGAAACAGAAATTAAGAAAGATGCATCCACAAGTCGCATTATTAGTCAAAGTAGAGCTTGAGAAATTATTGGATGTCAGATTCATACATCCAATTGATTATCCCGAATGGATCTCCAACTTAGTACTTGTCAGTAAACCAGATCATAGTATCAGAATATGTACAAAATTCAGAGATATCAACAAAGCTTTTCCTAAGGATGATTTTCCATTACCAAATATTGACTTGATTGTCGATCTTACAGCAGGTCATGCGATGTTATCTTTGATGGATGGATTCTCTGGTTACAATCAAATAAAAATCATATCCAAGGACCAGCACAAAACAACATTCACTTGTCCTTGGGGAACTTTCTATTGGAATGTCATGCCCTTTGGGCTAAAAAATGCAGGCGCTACATATCAAAAAGCCATGACTACTATCTTTCATGATCTCATGCATGTGACTATGGAAATTATGTTGATGACCTCTTGGGTAAATCAATAGATAGATATACACATTTGGACATACTTTTAGTCATCTTTGATCGGTTGGAAAAGTATAAAGTAAGATTAAACCCCAAGAAATGTGTCTTTGGAGTAACCTCCGGGAAGTCCCTAGGATTCATTGTATCAAAAAGAGGAATCAAAGCTGATCCAACAAAAGTCAAGGCCATCCTAGAGATGAAACCACCAAGAAATATCAGTCAACTTTGATCTTTGCAAGGGAGACTCCAGTCCATACAAAGATTCATAGCACAACTTGCAGATAAGTGTAATCCTTTTCAACACTTGCTACATAAAAACATCAAATTCAAATGGGAGGATAATTTTCAATGAGCTTTCTAGACACTCAAAGATTATCTTTTGAATCCACCAATTTTGATGCCACCAGTTTCGGACCAACCTCTATTACTATACATATCAGCTACTTCAATAGCACTGGGGGCACTCTTAGCACAACAAGTTGTTGAGGGAAAAGAAGAGGAAATATACTATATTAGTCACACATTGGTGGGATATGAGCTAAACTACACACAAATTGAGCATGCATGTTTCACTGTGGTCTTTGCTTCGAAGAAATTAAAACATTACATGCTAACTCATAAGAGTAAGTTGGTTGCAAGGATTGATCCATTGAAATACCTTCTCAATAAAGCAACACTTACTGGGTGACTAGCCAAATGGGTGATACTCCTAAGTGAATTTAACATCAAGTATGTGGATAGAAAAGCAATAAAAGGACAAGCTATCATAGATTGGTTAGCAAATGCTCCCATGTTAGATGATGTTCCTCTAATTTTAGAATTTCTAGATGAATCCATTTTAAAAGTGTCACATGCAAAGCCTTGGAAACTATACTTTGATGGCTCATACACACATCATGGGATAGGAGCTGGCATCCTCTTCATAACTTCTCAAGGGGATTCTATTCCAAAATCATATCAATTATCATTTCCCTACACTAATAACATAGCAGAATATGAGACATTAACAACTGGATTATGGATTGCAGTTCAATGGAAGATCCAAGAACTTCATGTTTTTGGGGACTCTCAACTTGTAATTCGTCAGGAAACTAATTACTACCAAATAGAGGATGATAAATTAATGCCTTACAAAAGAATGATGGATGACCTGAAACAACATTTCATGAAGATAGACTTTGAGCAGATACCCAGAGAGTAGAATCGAGCTGTAGATGTCATGGCTACAATTGCTTCACTAATTGATCTACAACCAAATGAGACTCGTTATGAGTTATTGGTGGATAACCTTTTGGTTCCCTCATATGAAATCACTCCTACTAAGATGATATGTGTTGTCGGTCCTGAGTCCCAGTTATATGGTTCCATTTTCACATACCTTCATCACAGTACCCTTCCTCCTGACCTATCCAATAACCAACATCGCACTTTCATTCGCCAATCTTCTTGATACATCATTTTAGCCAATATCCTATACTGTCGAGGTCTAGATGGCACTCTTCTTAGATGTTTAGAAAGTGACGAAGCTCAGATTGTGTTACGTGAAGTACATGAAGGGTCCACATTCTAGTGGTCCTACCTTAGCCAAGAAACTCATCAGGACTAGATATTACTAGCCCAATATGGAAAAAGATTCATAGCAATTTGTCAAGAAATGTAAGCAGTGTCAACTTCATGGCAGTGTCAACTTCATGGAGACCTCATCCATGTGCCAGTGCAAGAACTTCAACCAATTGTGACTTCTTCGCCCTTTTGTTAGTGGGGACTTGATCTCATAGGCAAGATTCACCCTCCATCTTCCAACGGTCATAAATTCATCATCACTACCATAGAGTATTTCACAAAATGGATCAAAGTCGTGCCTCTCACACAAGTCACTAGAAAACAAATTGCTACATTCATTCTCAACTATATCATTTGTCGATACAGTATTCCTATTTCCATCATCACTGATAACGGCCGTCCCTTCAAAACTCAGGATGTTCATGAACTCTGTGACTGCTTCCATATTACACATCATTTTTCCAAACCTTATTAACCCCAAGGTAATGGTCAAGCTGAGGCATCTAATAAAACAATCCTTAAAATCTTGAAAAAGACAGTCAACGACGTTGGCCGTAATTGGCATATCCAACTTATTCCTGCACTTTGGGCTTATCGCACAAGCATCCACACACCTACAGGAGCTACACCCTATTCACTTGTCTATGGAACTGAAGCTATCTTGCCTATTGAGGTCTAGTTACCCTCTTTACGAGTCTCTTTGCAAAACATTATCAGTGATGAAGACTACAGGGTCTCTCGCTTACAAGAACTTGAACTATTGGATGAACGAAGACAAACTGCTTTTAATCATCTCAAGGCTTATCAAAAATTAATGAGTCATAGCTACAATCATAAAGTGAAGCCTCGTACATTTGAGGTAGGTGACTTGGTTCTCAGAGAAAATCCTAAAAATCAGCAAGATAGAGAGAAGAAGGGAAAGTTTGAACCGAACTGGCTTGGTCCCTACATTATCACAACATCCTATGGATCTAGTGCATATCAACTCTCAACTACAGAGGGTGAACCTTTGGAGGATCCTATCAATAGAATGCATCTTTGCAGGTTTTACACATAGCTCTTCAGAGTATCCTCATTCAAAAATACAAAAAAATCATAAAAATTCAAAAAAGAAAAAAGAAAAAAAAAAAAAAAAAAAAGTAAAGAAAAACATTTTCATCCAATAGTGAAAAACACTTCGGTGGTGCCCTGGGCAAGTACCATGGTGAAAACTATATCACCAGTGCCATGCATAGAGACATTTCTCCTTCCTCCTTTAGGATTCTCTTTCATCACTTCACTTTGCACATGCTCACAACCTATTTATCCACAACAAACTTACCCATTCCCATCATGGCTTGTTATTGATCTACCTAAGATTGGTTAGCCATTCATAATAAACATTCCTTTTCATCCCTTTCCATCCATAATAAATCAGCTCCCATCTGTGGCTAAGGTAAATCCTACGTCTAGTAATGGGTGTGGAATTGAGAGCATCACACATTTTGAGGAGTACAGTTTCTTCCACTTTTCTTCAATCTATCTGCGCACAGTCTGCAATAAAGCAACATCTACATCGTCGATCTGCAATAAAGTTTTTCTTTCTCCGCAATAAAGTATCAGTTTCATGGATTCAATCAATTTCAGATGAGACAGTAGTAACAATGGGCTTCAACAAATCAAATCTTTCAATAGACTCAGACAACATTATGGTTCAGTGCTATCTATCCTTCTTGTGAAAGTAAACATTGTGACCACAATCAAATAAGACATATACAAGTGACAAGAGACACTAAACTTGAGGACTACAGTGGATGTTGGTGTCGATTCTTGGTTTTCTTTTGATTTTAATTTTCTGGTGACATGTCTTTTAGCTTTTCTAGGATGTCTCTGACTAGAGATTCTATCTCCAGGATGTCTTTGACTAGAAAGGTGAGGATGGGGTATCATCACCTATTTTTCTTTGTTGTCTGTGGATTGTCTCCTAGTAATGTTATGACTTGTCCAAGGATATGAGGACACTGAGAGTCTAGTGTGAAATAGGGCATTCCTTGTTTATGATTGTCTTATCTCCATGCAAATAGGTACAATGACTTTCTGGGTCGAACATATGCCTCGATTGTCATAGCCTACTTGCCATAATAAAGCTCAATGATGATAACGCACAAGAAGCTCTCTCTCTTCCATATCTTCTATCTTCCATTCCCCTTTCTTGATTGACTTTCATCATCCTTCTTGAGTCTGTGTAGCCTACTATCACATGACTGAGTATAATGACATGCTGAAAACATTTGCATTTCATGTAGTTGCACCTGCATTACCACATATTAAGCATTTCATACATACATATAGATATCACAATTGCATCACATCATGCACACAACACATATTAGCACATTTTACATTTTCATCATGTAAATAATCATTTTCATTATCATATTCATTGGCATTTCATACATTTACATTCATATATGCATAACATATTAAAAACATAAAAGAAAAAAAATATTTCATTTCATCATGTACATATTTGCATCCATATCATAACCATCACATAGAAACATACATCATGAAACATCTCATCACATAGAAACATACATTATAGGAACATAAGCATCACATAGGTACACATGCATATAGCTACCACAAAGGTGAATCATCTCATATATTAATAATCAAAAGTGTCATGATACAATGATGTCAAAATCATATGGCTACAACCACCCGAAGCTGTCTACATCATAATATAGAATGATACAAAACTGATACATAGGGAGCCCTCTAAGGCTATGATGAACTCCCTCCCTTAGAGCCGCCTGGCCTTGATGGAGTCTAAGCCCTAGAAGGACCTACCCCAAGATCATCTCTCCTACCCCCTCTATCTAGTGTCCACTAACTCCCTCCAGTAGCCGTCGTTGTCTGTGATGGTCTATGGAAGCTTCTTGCTTGCTACTCTGGTGGCACTGCCCCATAGTATAGATCTCGCCAATAACCTATCTCCTCCACTGCCCATAGAACATAGGCGTATCTAGCCCCTGTGTCCTCTATCACCTGCCTCCTAGCCCTCAATGCTAGCTCAGCCTCAGTATAGTGCTGGATAGCCTGATCCTGCTCCCACTTAGTATACCTCAACTGTCTCCTGAGCCTAGTTGTCTCCCTCTCCAGATCTTGGATCTCATCTCCCTGTCCCTGGTAGATCTCCCTTAGCTCAAATAGCTCATCCTCCTCCTCCTCAGCCCCCTATGCCTGTGGCTCTGCCTATGGCTCCCCCTGTACTGGTGGTTGTTCTTGTGCCTATGCCTGTACCCGTACCTGCCTCTATCCTTGTCCTTGCACCTATCTAGGACCTTGTGCTACTGGCACCTATAGTGGCAATCCACCATGACCCCTCACCACCCAAGCCTGCCTCTCCTCTCTACCCTCTCTCTATGGAGCCACTCTCCTCTCTCCAACTACACCCCGCCTCCTTCATCGGCCTCTACCTCCACCATCTCCATCATCATCCTCATCCCCTCCACCATCTCCATCTATCTGCTCACCTAGATCTATCAGGCATGGAAATGGATGCTCTATCCAATATGCAATGTACTATGCATCCATACCTACATCCTCCATCTCAGGCCACATATCCCATGGCATGGGCACCATCTCTACCAGTTGCATCACGGCCTGATCATATGATAACAATGGCCCAAAGTGTGCCTGGTCTCGCACTATCCGTACATACATACCAGAACCCCATGGCATCCACTGGATCCTGTCAAACTACCTACATACCCTGTCCACTAACTACCTCTCCAGTACATAGGGCATTCGCCCAATCAAATATTTTCTTCTGAAGGTATAGGGTAGCTCCATTACATCATCCTCCCACTGCTCGCACTCATGGTATGACCTCCATATCACAATGTCAATCTCATCGATCACTCGACGCCAGTGCTCCAACCTACCAATCCATGGCTGTGAGGTAATCATATCATATAGATGAACAAAACTGCATTCATGACCCTGGCCTCTAAAATGTATCGACTGTGTGACTGGCAGATGCTCATATGCCCAAACCTACAACAATGTAACTCTGCAGCCCAATCCTACGGTTCCATGATAAACAAACTGATGAAGCTCATAGTACAAGTGTGCCAGCATGCATGGTCCCCGATCATATCTGGTATGTTGTGTAACCAGTGTCTCCAAGGTGCTCCCCCAGCCCACAGCCAACCCCTGTGTCACCTTGTCTAGACACAAGAACCCACTGATCACTCCTCCTAGCACTACTGGTAGTGCCAGTCCTATCGCTATCATCGTGTCCCATGCCACGTGTCCAACCCTTATCTCTAGTGCTGGATCCCAGAACACTTGTCTCAATGCCTCCCTGTCTTCATCTCGATTGTAGGGTATTAGCTCCCCATCGATCGGTATCCATAGTATCCTGTACACATCCTCTAAGGTGACTATCATCTCACCCATCGGCAAATGAAATGTGCATGTCTCAGAGTGCCATCTCTCAGCCAGCACAATCAGCAAACCCATGTTTTCCCAAAACTCAGGCACATACAAAATGTATCTTAGACCCATAACCTCAATGGCAACCCTATCCTCAAATGTCAGCTTTGGTCATAACCTCTAAGTCAATGGGAATCTCTCTCATGACTCTAGCATAGGCAAGTACTCCTACAGTCAAGCAAAGAAATCATGTCAATCAAAGTGACACTCACTGTTCATCACAAAGTGTTGCTTCTATCCTAGTAACACTCACTATTCATCACAAAGTGTTGTTGTCTATCCTAGTGACACTCACTGCTCATCACAAAGTGTTGCTTCTATCCCAGTGGTACTCCCTATTCATCACAAAGTACTACATGTTTTGCACTCCCTGTTCATCACAAAGTTCTGCTCATATTTGCACTCCTTGTTCATCACAAAGTGCTGCTCCTATTGGTACTCCCTATTCATCACACAATACTATGTCTTGGTACTCCCTGTTCATCACAAAGTGCCTCGATTTTAGGGCCTCTTCTTGAGTGTATCCTCTTGAGGAGTTTCCTAATTGGAAATGTATGTTTTATCACATAATTGTCAATCCTAGCCCTATCTGCTATTCTAGTCTTCCCTAGAGGACTTGCTTGAGTGTATCCTCTCAGCATCTTATCCAATCGGCAATGTATGTTCATCACAGAACTGCCGATTTGACCTTGAAAACATAAACATGCCTTCATGACATAAACACACTTACAGACTGCACAGACGCACCTGAAATACATAGACATGCCTATGCTCTACACAGACATGCCTGTCTTGCACAGACGTGCCCACATTTCACAAACATGCCTACACAGTGCAAATGTGCTCACATTTGGCACAGATGCTTTTCCCAGCATATACGCGCCTGGCACAAATGCAGATGCACCTAGCCAACATAGACGCACCTGACACCAATGCAGATGCGCCTATGCATTTTTGACATTTTTTGACATTATCCTAAAGCACATTTATTGCACTACCTAGCATGCATTAATGACAAAAATTAATGTGACAAAGTACAAGGAGGTTTTGTGGTACTTACCAGCTCTCCTGCATCTACTAGCCTCTGATATCAGTGAATGCGATCAAATCTATGCACCAATGCCATCACTGCTGACTACTGCTACTCAATTCTCTCTCTGCACTTTGATTTCTTGGATGTGTGGATGACAATGAGGATGTGTTCTCTCATGGTCTATCTTATAGAGTACCCTAGCCCTAGCCCTAGCCCTCGCCTGAGTCAGTCTTCATTACCCTATGACTCTGTCACTCTATCCTATTCAGTCAGTCCATTCTAGCCTTCCTTTCTTATCGAGAGATTGTCTGTGATCTTTTCAAACATTTTCATCCAATCTCTCGAGGGGGCATATCATTCCCATCTTGGGGCAACTTTGTATCAGTTCATCTTATCTTCTTTGAAACAACATGACAAGTTGCATTGTTTGAAAGAGGGGCAAAATGTAGACACCTAAAATTTTCATGTCTAATTAAATAAATATTTTATTTATTTAATTATCTAAGCCTAATTCTTCTATTAATTGATTAAATCTCTATTTATTTAATTAATTCATTTATCCTCTTCTAGCCTTCTCATTTAAATAAATACATTTATTTATTTAAATTGTCCTTTTCCTAAATTAAATTAATATCTTATTTATTTAATTGATCCCACTTCTACTATTAATTAAATAAATATTTATTTATTTAATTAATTCATTAACCTTTTCTACCTATGACACATGTCATTCATCTCTTAATTCCTACACTACCTACCCTCTCATTATTTTCTTAGTTTCTCTACCTACCCTTTAATCATAGCCGACCATTTATCTTTTACACCTCTCAATCTTATCCCTCCATTTCTTATGGTGTCTTCTATATAAGGAGATGCTTCCTTCATTATCAGACCCAAACTAACTCAATTGCACACTCGACTACACTACGCTTTCGAACTTGCATATGCAATCCTACTTGCAACCACATTTTCGTTCTTTGTTGATCTCTTGTGCACATAAAATCTAAGAGCAACTATATCAAGCAAGATCAATGGAGATAGGAAGAATGGAGATCCAAACCCTCTTGGACATGTGATGGTATAATCTTTGTGATTTCATTTGATTTGCATTGTCTTAGGTAATCTTCATATGTTATGGTGGATCTTTGTTGTTGTTAGGCTAGGGTTTTGTGGTTGAATTCATTTAGTCTTTCAATATTGTTTTTATCTATTTTCACCGTAAACAATAACTATTTCCAATGGTTTAATCAAAAGATATTAGTTAAACTCTCCACAAACCCCAATTTAGAGGGTTTTATGATAGTTTTATGAAAACTCATCCATTCTCCCTTCATGGTTCACAGCTAGGGCTTAAATATGGTTCAAAAATAAGTAGATTCATTGTGATACATATTCCAATTTGTTTTGGTATTCATTTAATCCATTTATCTATAGAAACATGCACTGAAATAAGGAAACAACATGCTGCTATAGAGAGAATCAAAGACTTTTGAACAAAAACCTTATCTTCCTTCATTGAAGCTCCAACAAAAATATATTGAAAATGAAGTACAGGTCACATACTTCTCTTTCCACTCCTTCTATTATCCTTACATGGATATTTTCATCCAAACAATGGACCTACAACTCTAAACTGTCATCTATCCTGCAGAATAATGTGACAGTTAGAGGTTTTTTTGAGGATTTAACTTTGCAACACCTCCTCCAACTTTGCCACCACCTCAAATTTGACCATTTCAGCCTTTTATAATATATTTGGTAGTTACAAATGACTTAACCACCTTTATACCAATCAACCACCCTTTTACAACTTTGGAAAACATGAGTTTTTTGCTTGACAACATTTAATGCCACAAATGATAACTTTGATGAATATGAACTCCAAACTTGTAAGACTTCACATGAACCTTCCAAATACATCAAAATGGACTTCAAATGACCTTTTACAACCCTTTTACCCTTTCATGACTTTTATACAAATTTGACCTCATAAAACCAATCAAGACCTTATTAGGACAACTTGGACAACTCATTACAATTGGCTCTTTTAGCCTTACATATGACCTCATAATGACTCAAAATACATTAAAATGATCATATAAAATCAAATATGAGTTAAATGACTCATGACATGATCTTTAACCTCCTAGTGTACTTTTGGGTTAGGTGCTCCTGCACAATACTACCGACCTTGAAAGCTTTCCAAGTCCCTTGGAAACAACCTGCAAGAAAATTTTGTATCTTGGATGGAAACTTTGTCTTTGTCTTCATCTTATCACCCTTCTCATGCCTCTATTGCAATCAAAATATCAAAAAGAACACAAACCATCCAACCTCTCAACTAATCCCATCCAAGGAGTATCCAATGGCTGCAACTTAAGGTGTTGTTCCAAACATAATTCCAGCATCAATGCTACACCAAACTCACCAACTACTTTGCCTCACCCAGGAGTCCTTTCCTTGCCTCTCTCCCTAGTCTCTTGGCCACCAACAACCAGGTTCTTCCCTAACCTTTTCCAACACCTTCTTTGTAGTTAGATGGATTAACACCTATAACCAAACACACTAGCAACACAAAATCTCAAATCTTTTTGGGCTAGGTGTGGATTACCTCCTTCGGCACTCTACCCACACACTCAGGCTCTTCTAGCTTTGATACCAAACTTGTAAGACTTCACATGAACCTTCTAAATACATAAAAATGGACTTCAAATGACCTTTTACAACCTTTTTACCCTTTCATGACTCTTTTATACAAATTTGACCTCATAAAACCAATCAAGACCTTATTAGGACAACTTGGACAACTCATTACAGTTGGCTCTTTTAGCTTTACATATGACCTCATAATGACTCAAAATACATTAAAATGACCATATAAAATCAAATATGAGTTAAATGACTCATTGCATGATCTTTAACCTCCTGGTGTACTTTTGGGTTAGGTGCTCCTGCACCAAAAAGTTTAGGGTTAGTTCTGCAAGGCTTGATGAATTACTAAAGGATCAAAGAGACAGTGGAGACACTAGAGGTCTTGGATTTGAGCATGGAGAAATCTTTGGTACTGCAAATCAAGGGAATCTACCAGACAACCAGAATTAGAGATCACCAGTAAGGCAACCCAATGCACACAAATTTAATGGTAGATGCTTTGTTGGTAATAATTTTGGTCATAGAGCAAGTCAATGCAAGAATAGAGAAAATTAGAATCGTAATGCAGTTCCAGGTCAGTGTTCAAATTGTAAAAAGTATGTTCATAGGACATAAGATTGTAGAATGAATGTGAGATGTCATGCATGTGGAAATTTCGAACATATGGCTAATAAATGTAGGTGAAAGAATGGTCAAGGACTCAACAAGGAAATTCAGAAGAACAATGTTACTTGCTATGTATGCAACAAAATAGGAGACATTGCTAAATATTACAAAAGCAAGAATACACCGGAAGGGAACGATACATCCAATGAGAAGGGAAAGAAAAAGGTTGATGAAATCTAGCAAGCTCATGCTAAACAGTGGATTAGGAAATCTGATGATCAATCGAAAGAGGCAAATTCACCAGTTACTCAACTGACAGAGCTGAATGTTCCTACACTGGCAAGAAACACATCTGGTAACTAAGGCATTAGCCTTAGGGGGAGGCAAATGAATGAGAGATTCTAAATTACCCCCTCTAGTGGTTTGAAAGCTTGCTTCAAATCTTGGTGAAGTTAGTTTGAAGGATAACCGACATTGAGATAATGGATTTTGAATGTGGTATGATATGTCAGCATGCATTAATGTCAATGAGGAATTAGGGTTTCATAGGATAAAAAGGATAAGTTGCTTCATTTCTGATCACATAGCACTCAGAGCGAGGTAAAGTGAGTTTAAGGAGATTAAGAGCATTTTCTAGCGATTTCCAATATTTTCTGAGCGGATTTTCAAAGGTTTTCACTAGCTTAGATAGAGAGATATTTTCTTTGTTTTTCACGCTACTTTTTTGAAGTTGTGATGGCTTTTGGATCTGCTCCCACTCTGACAAATGTGGGCACCCCTATTGTGGTGGACATTAAGGATCATCCATGTCCAGAATTCAAGCAATACCCTCAAATTGCAAAGGTCGATGACCCCATCAACGCATTTTCTAGGCTTCCTGATGAAGTTCTCTATGTGGAAGATGTGAGAGCATATATTCACTGTACTCTGGAGGATCTGAGATCATCGAAGTTTAAATCAATGTACTTGTCCACTTTGCTGGACAAGGATGGATTAATCAAACTGAAATTTCAAATTCTAAAGGATGGGTGTTTCACCAATATTCTGGAGATGCCCGAGTTTGAGGATGAAATGATTCAGTACTTGTTGAGCCAAGTCCATGGTGATTTCATGTGGCTTGACCAACCCTACAAAATCACCAAGGAGGTGATTTGTGCTATCATCAGTTTACCCCAGGTCAAAAAGACACCAGGCAAGAAGAAGATTCTGAACAATGAAGTGAACAAGCTAACCAGTACCACCTTTGACAACCGGTCGATGCGGATTAGCACCATCAGAGATAAAGATGTTTAATTTGCAAGCATGGTAATCAGATACAAGGTAACTCGATCCAACTAGTTGAACTTTGTTTCTAGTTCCTATATCTATTGTGCACACAAGATGGTAAAGGAAAATGTGAAATATGATCTATGTCAATGGATGTGTGATGAATTGATTTCAAATTTGGGAAAGATTAAGGGAGACAAGAAAGGTGCATTCTGGTATGGAAATCTCATTGTGTGTTTAATGCTTTTCTTTTTAAATGAGATACTAGGATCCGGTAAGAGGCAATGTGCCTTTGATATACCATTAGGAAAATAGATTAAGTATGTCTTGAGGAATTTGGGATAGGATAGAGATTCCATTATGTGGGATTATTTCAAAGAATTTTAGAAAGCAATGAAGAAGAGGGAAAGGATACCTAAGCATATAGTTGACAAATACTCTACCGACATATGCTTCATGGTGAAGAAGGATGAAACCTTAATGGAGGCAGTGCAACCTAGAACCATCTAGGTCACTGAAATGGGCTATGAGGTTGATGCATAGATCTTGGACCTTTATGCCAAGATGCTTATAAATGCCTTGGTTGATGAGAAGGAGAAAAATTTTGGTACTGCAAAGTAGAAGGAATCGGAAGTAAAGATAGGTTTCAGTAAGAAGAAAAGGGAAGGACAAATAAAGAAGGTTGGGTAGGCTATCTAGAAGATGTCCTCTGAGATCAAAAAAATCATTGGTTTAGTAGAGACATCTCCTCCAGTAGCTATATAGGCTTCTTCAGAAGCAGGAAGCGGCAAAGGTATATCAAAGAGGAAGAAACGGGAGACCTTTATTGCTCTTGTTGAATCTGGTTCTAAGACTAAGGAAGAAACCCCGAAGATTCTTAATATCTACATGAGGATTCAGAGGAACAAGCTCGAGGAAGGGAATCTATAGAAAACCAAAGTCACTCCTCTGGCAACTCAAAAGAAAATTTTGAAGGAGAGGAAGCCTACTGAGAAAAGGAAACTGGCCAAGGAGTCTGCTCTCACCCTCGGTAAGAAGAAGAAATCAGACCTAGATAAAACTCTTGAATCTGGTAAAAGTGTTAAGGTTATTGGTCCACTTTCTATTGCTGAACTAATTGATCAAATTACAAAGGATGGGATCTTGAGTAACATACAATATTATTATAGTGACATGGATGATAAAGAGAAAAAGGAAATAGATGAATCAATTTTGTTATACTTAGACATATATAGGAAAGCTTTACTTGAGATTGAGAAGCATATACCGGTAGATTTGTATAATAAATTAGATGCTAGGAGGTTATCTTCTATTAGGGAAGACAAACATATAAAGGTTCAGGAATTATTAACTATTTGTGGGGTATAACTAGAGATGAGATGCAACAATGTCTAGATTTTGCTAATAAAACAATTTTCCAAAGTAGACACTGGCATATAAGTCTTACGATGGGCAGAGTAAATGAGATAGTCAAGGAAACTCATGAGGCTTGGGTTAAGTTCTTTGTTGATAAACCTGGATTCTTTACATCACCAGACACACTGCCTAAGTTTGATATTCCAGACATCCTGGTTGATGCTAAGGGTAAAGGTATACTAGGTGGAGATCCACCGGTTTTGGAACAAAAAATAACTGAGGACATTTCTCCTCCAGTAACACATGTACAAGATGTTGAGATCAACATACCAGTAGAAGAAAATCCTCCTTCGGTAATTGATGTTGAGACAATTGAATTTCATGAAGTAGAGGCTACAGAAATAACTGTACCAAGTGGCGAAGCCACCAGTGTTGAGGAGAAGGTAAAGGATGCCATTGAATAGAAGGTAGAGGAGAAAGGTCAGGATGAATAGACTAAAGTCAGGGTACTGGAACATTCATCATCTGTTGGTCCCTCATTATTTGCACTTGATTCATCTAGTCAAGAAGATTTTAGTCATTTTGGGAATAAGAATATTGAGCAATTGAGTAGTTTTGAATTGATGTTTGTTGTGGCTCAAAAATTGAGGAAGGAAGGATCAGAGGATGAGTAGGTTATTGAGTAGGCTATTCCAATTTTGTAGCAACTTGCACCAGAATGCAAGATAGATCAAGTTGTGAGTCCATCTGGTAAGTTGAAAGGTTTGACTGAGCACATTGCAAAAGAGTATAAAACTCTTCAACAAGTGTCAAACCAATAGTTGGTGGAAAGGTATAATACAGCTAGAAAGGTCACCTATGAAAATATGATCACATCTGACAAAGCTAAGCTGACAGAAGAGATGACAAGGATTGATGAAGCTCTTCATCAATGTAGTCTCATATACCAGTCTTGCACTAACACAACAAAACTTACAACAGACCTGGATAATAAAGTTAAGGTGGATAAGGATAAGTTGGAACAACTTGTACCCACTTTTTATGGCACTGAATCATTAACCAACTCTGTTGATGGTCAATTTTTTCTTTTAGAGTCATAAATTTCAACTCTGGAGAAGGAAAAGGACAAATTAATCCAACAGGCTAGAGAATTGAGAGGTTTGGTAAGTCCTCGGCTTAATACTTTGTTACTTCATAAGCGAGAATGTATGGACCATATGAATATGCTTACACCGACAACCCTAATAGAAGAAAAACTGTATGATTACATTTTAAATGGGTTTGTATCAATTTTGAGAACTCTAAAATCCACCTGGGATACTTATTTGGAATTTTTGAAGGGTGCTTATCTGGATATTTTCAATTACATTTAGATTCAGTATTTACAATTTTTCTTTGTACAAAATTTCATTCATTTCTTATTTTTTCGCTGGCTTTTGGCATTGTTGTCAAAGGGGGAGAAGTGGATGTGAAAAATGTGAAGGGACATAAGAACTAATGTATAGGTTAGGGAAAGTAGCCTTCTGAGATTAGTTTTGGGAGATCAAATTTTGGATAGGAACTCGTACAACACTTCAACAATCTATTTTTCACATGAGTGTTACCATCAATGCCAAAGGGGGAGATTGTTGGCAATTGACACTCATCTTGGTTATAGGTGTTGTCATTGTTGGAAACACACTTCATGGTAGATCTAGCAATCATGGTAACCAAAATTCACTTCACCAACATTCTGGGAACTGACAGACATGTAACCGACAAACTTGAAATCAGAATTCTAAGGCTGACATATGAGATTGATCCAACAAGCATGGAAGTGGCAAAGGTCATGTTGTTTCATGTTTATATTTTGTTTAGGCCTACATGTTTCTTATCATTTATAATATGATTTTAAGCTGACATAAGGCATTTGTTTATTCGTGTAAATGGGTATATAAGTCAGTAGGTCATTTTATGGAGATGACAGATAAGGCATGTGATAGGTTATGTGATGTTATGTGAGCAAGATCTTGATCGATAGTATGTGAATGTAAGTGTAGTATCATAAAATTGTGCCTCCTATAATTTTAATCACATTTGAGGTCCTCACCTTGGCGATGACACTCTTCTTTCTGATCAAGACCTCTTTCTACATTTTCACCCCTTGATCCCTTCCTATATGAGCCTTGAGATAGCCTCAGGACCCTATCCGGGCCCCAAGATAGGACAGGACAAGGGCGTGGTGCCCCTGTCCCCCCTAGGATAGGGGCATGGAACCCCTGTCCCACCCTCTTAGGGTGGCTCCAAGATAGGTCATCTCTAAAAAATTTTGAAAAAAGTTGGTTGGACCGTGTGCACTTTCACCATGGTCCACAGCTTTTTTCCCAAATTTTTAGGAGATGGAATTGCCTGTGTTTTTCTACTTAAATCTAGAAAATTGGCATAATTTATCAATTTTAACACCCTCTAATGTCAAACACAAATTCAAATTCAAATTTTAAAATTAAAATTTCAAATTTGCAGTTCAAATTCCATTTTCCCTCCTTTATTAAATTTTGTATACATGTATGGGGTGAACATTATTTTTGTTTGATCATCAATGATTATGGAGTTCTTATCTTATTTTACTAATTCAATTTCAAGTTACATTAAATTTTTTCATGGTATTCCCTTTCATACATATGATGATAATTTAGTTCTCCCTTTCATTCATAGCTATGATTTATCTTTTCCCAAAATTGATCTCATTCATGAGGGCACATTGGTGCAAAAAGGGAATATGGACACTTCTTTCAAAGATCTCCCTCCTTAAGGTGAATGTTTGGATAATTGTGTTCCTTCTTCTCCTAAAAATTATCTCCCTCATAAGGATTATTTGGTGCAAGAGGATGATATTATGGCTACTTATCCTAGTGATACCATACCTTCTTTTCATGATCTTCCCTCTAAAGATGAAGCATTAATTACATATGATAGTCCTTTTTCTAATGAGTGTCCTTAACATAAAGATACCTTTGAACAAGAGGATGATATTATTTCTCATCATAATTCTCTCTCTCCCAAAAATCAAGAGCCTAACAAAAATCAAATCAATGCCACTCATGTTCCTAGGAAACAAAAAATTCTTCCTGATTATCATGATGTGCCTTACACATATACTAATGAGGCAATTGATGAGAACATAAGTGAAGTGTCATATGCTTTCTTAGTTCCTACAATCCTCTCTTCAATTCACTCAAATAAATCATCTCCTACCAAAGAAGTTCCTAAAGAAGAACTCTTAGAGGATGATTGGGTTCCTTAGATTTCACTCCTACCTTTTCTAGAAAGTCTAAGATGCCTGAATTTCATATTCCAAAATTTTCTCTTAATACAAATCTTGAAATTGATTGGGCCTCTTTAAACTTCAATCCAATTCCCCCCTAAGAATGAAACTTCTTTTGAACATACACATGGATGCAATGGACAAATGTTTGAATGTGTGCGACAAAGTCAGGAGAAATTACACTTTCCTTTGTCCACATCTTATTCTCCATTGTCATGTAAAACCACACCTTCTCATTCTAATTTTGAGTTACAACAAGAAAATGTGTTGACCAATCTTCTCAATTACAAATTAATATCTCCTCTTTGTCCTAAACTAAGAAGAAAACATAAACAACATTCTCATCTTTCTTCTTTTTGAAAATATCATCAAACCCATGGCCATTCTACTAATGAGTCTCAAGCTTTGAAAATGCAAATACAACATTTCATTGTTTCAGGCATGTTAAAAATAACATCTGACAATGAATATCCTATTCATCGTGATCATTTAAAATAACATTCAAGTTCCTATTATGCTGCTCCTCACTATGTGACACAGTTAGCCTACTTATTGGGGGCTCTTTGTCATTCATCGTGGTACAATTTTAGGTGCAATCATACTTAGTGAGCAACGTAATAGTCTATTTTTTCTTTCCTCTACACTTGGGGGGAAAGAATATTCCTTTTCCTCTTTGAAAGGTTTCACTATTTTCTTTATGGAGTACATTATTCATAAACTTGATGTCCTTTCTGGCATGGATTCCTTCATGCGAGTGCATGTTTGTTCCATGAGTGGGATCTTCTCCTTGCTTGAAATGGTATGTGTATTATGAATAATCTCTATTTAGAGAAATTTTGTGAACCTTTTTCTTCTTCTTTATCTCTCTTTCAAAATTACCTCTTTTATTGTGTTATTCATAACTTGATGTCCTTTCTTGAATGGAGTTATCCTTCATGCGAGCGCATGTTTGGTCCTTGGTTAGGATGTATTCCTTGCTTGAAATGGTACATCTTTTATGAGTAGTATCTCTCTAGAAGTTGTGTAATTATTCTTGTTGTCCCACACTTGGGGGGAAATGATCTCTCTCCCTCTCTCTTTCTCTAAGGTTCCACTTTTCCCTATTGTGTGCATGGTGTGAGCTTTATTACTTGATGTTATTCCTTGTGTGAAATTTTTGGTTGTTCGCTCAAGGGTTATCTCTTATAAAAGAGGTGTCAGTCCTTGACTACAACCTCTTTTCACACTTGGTAATGTACATATTTGATAAATTCACCCATCCCTCTTCGGGCTAAATGTGATTTATCCTTCATCAAGAATCCCTTTCAACTAGCAATAGGAGGAAGGATTGCATTCTTGTTACCTTCTCTACTTCATTCTAGAAGATGTTATATTTGTCTAAAACAGCTCCTCTTGGTGGTAGATGTCTTTTGAATAAAGATCTCTTCTCCTCCATGAATCACCTTTACACTTACAACAAGATTGTTGTCATTATTGGTATTAAGTTGTCATTGATGTCAAACTGGTTTGGCAAGGTCACCAGTAAGTAAGAAGTGGTGACCAGTGTAAGAAGAGAAAGACATTTGATGACAATGCACATGCGAGTAAGCAAATAGAAGGAAGGCTACCGGTACATATGACCTATGTCATCTGTGGGTAAAGCAAGATTACTGGTAAGGCACAAACCGAGATGAAGGTTGTTTTGTTTTTTATGAAGGCACAACACCAGTGAGAAGAACAAAGATGATGTGTTGTTAGTATAGAGGATGTTTTTTGGTCATACCAGTAAGGTGAACTGAGTTGGTAGTCAAACTTGGTCAACAAAAAATGTCAAACTGACATAGGAATCCAAGCAAAGGTGGATTTTTTCAAGCATGACAGCTGGACGCTAGGTGGAGGTATTGCATAGGTCGATGGAGTGTGCATCGATGTAACAAATCTGCAAGAAGGTCGGCTTTTATGAGGAACCCACAAGTCATGGAGGATGCAAAGGGATTGTGGCTCGAGGAAGGCAACTAGCAAAGGGACTGAACTAATCCTGCAAGAATATTTGATCCTCGTACCCATTTGGTGAAGGAAACAGCAAAGCCAATAATGGCGAATGATAGAGAAAAGCATAAAAGCATGGTGTAGACCTCTAGATTTAGAAAACACACATTGGAATGCAAAGCTTTGCTGGTATTGACCGTTGTCATGAAGATCATGTCCCTAAAAAGAAGATCGAATAAAATCTAATTAGGTTCGATTTGGAGAAGGGAAAACCTAACACGACATTGTTGAAAGAAGTTTTAGGTGAGAATCTCAATTTATAAATAGATGAGTTCAAGATAGAAAAGATTGATGCTTGAAGAGAAGAAGGAGAGTGAAGCATTTAGACAAGTTGATGCATTTTGGAGACTAAAACCCTTGACAGGGCAGTCAAGGAGGAAAATGAAAATAATTTTACAAAACCAACTTCTAAATGCACAACTTGCAAACTAATTACATGTAGAGAATTGAATATACAATAAATCCACTTTCCAAAAGGTACAGTATGGAAAAGAGAACCCCTAGTACAGACTGTTATACAAATGGAGTGCAAAACATGAGAAAAATTAGAAAAAAACTTGCTCTTTCAATTGATTATGTTAGAAAGTACAAAAGCCAACCCTATACCAACAAGAGGGAGGCATATAAATAGAATTTGAAGGTTTTTATCAATTCCTATATAGACATAAGGCATTTTTGTGTTCTTTTTACAAAAAGTGTCCAAAATGATAACTTTTACAAGCAAGAATGACAAATTTTGTTGCTCCAAGTGGCAATTTGAGAAACCTAACGCAGCCAACCTTCCAAAATCACCTAGGAATGATTTAAAAAATTTATAAACATGTTTTAATGCTTTCCAAAGCATGGCTAAGCCTATAAGGCAATTTTCCACTTTTTAGCCTTATTTGGGCTAGGAGCACAAAACAAACAACTCAAACCTTAGGAAAAAAAAACTTGATCTATCAAGCACAAAATGAGATCAAAAAACTATGAAAAGACTCAAAATAACCTATGACAACATTGCAAAACTAACAAGACACTTAATTATGAAAAATACCAAAAATGGAGAGTATAAGCAAAACTAGGTGCTCCTACACCACACAAGCAATGAACCGGAGGCCACACTCATTGTATCGACATGTAGATCCAAGGAGAAATACAAAAAATGACCATGAAGGATTCACCAGAGTCAACAACATGAAGGGAAGACCCCCGATGAGGCAGTCGTTTGCATGACCAAGGCAACCTAACTGGTATGTTTTAAATTTTCATGGTTACTATTACCAGTGTAACAAATTTGGCCATATAATAGCTGATTGTAGATTAACCAATAAGTCGTCCATGAGTTATGAAATTAGAAATCCTTTTGATACACTTTGGGATATGAATGTTGTCTATTATTAGTGCAATGGATATGGTCATAGGAGTTTTGAATGTAGGAAGAATAAACTGGTGCCCTACAATAATTTTAAGGATTCATCTTTAAATGAAAATGTGAAATGATATAACGATCAATAGTTTGGACATATAGCAAAGTTTTATAAAAAATAGGAAGAATATGAATCCTGGTCAAGAACCAATAGTTGAACTAGAGCACAAAATAGCAACTGACAAAAAGAAGGAAACCAAACCGTTATGGGTTGAGAAAGAAAATGACAAGGTAGAATCAAGTCTAATAGTACAGACTACCTTACATGCTGAAAGGAAAAATCTATGGGTTGTAGATAGTGGTTGTTCCAACCACATGACTAGTGATAAAAAGAAATTATTCAAACTAGAAGACTGGAATGGTGGTTCAGTAAGATTCGGAGACAACTCATCCATCAAAATAAAGGGAAAAGGTACTCTAAATATTGATGGAAAATTGAAGGCACATGATGTATATTATGTGGAAGGTATAAAGCATAATTTGTTGTGTGAGTCAGATGTGTGACAAAGGTTATAAATTCACCTTTGACTCAATTGGTTGCTAGATAAAGAAAGACAATAATGTACCGGTCACGTTGTGGCAAAAGGAAAGAGAACATATGGCAATGTTTACAATTTGAAGGAATGTTATGAGTCCCAACACATGGTAAGATAGGTTGATGAAAGTTTGTTGTGGCACCCAAGATTAGGCCATATAAACTTTGATAACTTAGTTGTAGTAAGAAGAAAGGTGTGTGTGAGGAATATTCCACCCATCATCAAACTGGTAAAGCACATTTTGTGATGAATGTGTAAAAGGGAAGCAAACTAAGGTGAGCTTCATGACAAAAGAGCACAACACCTCAAGACCACTTGAGATTGTGCATATAGACCTGTGTGGTCCAACTAGGAAAAGAGCTCTTGTTGGTGAAAGATATTTTATGCTCTTTATTGATGATTATTCAAGAATGACATGGGTCACTTTCCTACAAGATAAGTCACAAGCATTTGACAAATTCAATATCTTTAGGAAGATGGTGGAGAAGGAAAGTGGGTGCAAGATAAAATGCCTAAGATCAGACTGGGGTGGAGAGTTCACATCAAATTAGTTTGAAGATTATTGTGAAAAATATGGAATTAGAAGGCAATACTCAGCCCCTAGGACACCACAACAAAATGGTGTGGTATAAAGGAAGAATGAGATAGTCAAGGAGATGGCTAGGACTATGATAAATGAGGCTTGTCTGCCAGACACATATTGGAAGGAATTTTTTCATACTACTACATATACTTTGAATCGGGTTCAATTAAGAAGAAACAACAGAATGATACCTTATGAGTTGTGGTATGACCGAAAGCCATCAATAAAATACTTCAAAGTATTTGGAAGCAAGTGCTTTATCAAGAGATATGGATGGTCTAGGAAGTTTTGACTCTAGGAGTGATGAAGGAATCTTCCTTGGCTACTCATCTAGCAGCAAGGCCTACAAATGCTACAACAAAAGACTAAGAAGAGTCATTGAGAGTGCGCATATAAAAGTTGATGAGGATATGAACAAAAGAAGTTAATCACAGGTAAACCAGTATGATAATTTCGATGATGAATGTGAAGAAGCTCAGTGAGACAATGAACCAAAAGAAGCATCCAAGAAGGCTCCCAATGGGTATGTGTAGTTGAATCATCCAGAAGAGAAAATTCTAGGAAATAAAAGTGATGGTGTGTAGACCAGAAGAAGACTTGCCTGAAATTATGAACAAGCCAAATTTTGCCTCATGACTGAAGTAGAACCTAAAACATTCAATGAGGCCAATAAAAGACAACAATGGATGGATTCCATGAAAGAAGAACTGTAACAGATTGAGAAGAACAAGACTTGGGAATTAGTCCCTAGATCAGAAGACAAGAACATCTTTGACACTAAGTGGGTCTTGTTGACTCTAAATTTTACTTTGAAAGCAGATAACCTTATGGGAAATTTAGTGATGGGGGGACCAATTGCACGAGACTCACTCAATGACCTCTAGATTTAAGAAGCCGACTCTTCCTTATGGTTTTGAGAAAAGGGGAAGAATGAAGCTTAAAACAACAAGATCTAAACTACTAAGGTGATGCACTAGAGCATTTTATAAAAACATTAACAGCATATAAAACCCAAAACCATGTGGTTTTAAAGCCCATTCAACAATCTACATATCTGAATAGAACCACAATTAAGATACAATCAAAATTCCTTCGCAACATAAAGAAATATCAATCATGCATCTACCAGATAACAAGTGCAACACATAGTTTAATCGGTAGAGTCTTAGATATATATTTCCAAAGTTATCAGAATCACCAGGGAAAAGCAGAGAAAACCATCAAAGCATGCTGAAAAGAGGCATCACAAAGGCCGCAAGCACAATTTGATTAACTTTCTTCACAAAATAGTAACAGCTAAAAGGCCAAAATTTCTATCTAAGAAAACTTAATTGTTTCTTTTTGAAAGTTCTGAACCCCCTCAAAAGGGAAAAACAAATTATAAATAGAGCCCATGGCTTTGTTAATAGCTCAAACATCTACCAGCCAAGCACAACCACCCCTAAAACAGAAAAACCATGTCGTGGCACTCCGCAGGAACACACCCAGCAAAATAGCCTTTGAAGTTGTAGTCTATGCTAGGCACAACTTGGCAAAAAAAACACATTGAAGGACACGTGGAAGCTCAGAGGAACTTCCATGAAAAAGCATCCCAACTGAAATACTACTAACAACATGAAGATGCCATATGTCTCCCATCTTTCTCAACCTACAAGGTGGGGCCCAAAAGAAATGTCGAGTCACCAAAACCAATCCATTTTTCATCTCGGCACTCCTTTAGACTTCAAACATAAAACATGAGCCGCTATGGAAATGCTAAGATGACATTTGGCCCATGCATTGAGCACAACTAGAAAGCTAAAGAAGGAAAAAAGGAATCCCGGTCAAAATTTTGCCCATGGACTTTAACTGAAAATAATGTGAACAGGTCTACCAAAATAAGATGAATGAAGAAGGTAAAATTGTTAGACATAAAGCTAGACTTGTGTACAAAGGATACTCTCAAGTAGAGGGCATTGACTTTGAAGAAACATTTGTGTTGGTAGCTAGATTAGAAGCAATTAAAATGTTTCTAGCCTTTTCTACCTACAAGGGCTATAAAGTATATCAGATGGATGTAAAATTTGCCTTCCTAAATAGAAATTTAAAAAAAGTGTACATGGAGCAACCGGAAGGGTTTCTGCTACATGATGATGAAACATTTGTGTACCGGTTGAAGAAGACCCTGCATGGCTTAAAGTAAGCTCCTACAATATGGTATTCAAGATTAGATCAATACCTAAAGGAGAAAGGATTCAAAAAGGGGAGTGCTGACAAAACTTTATACATAAAGAAAGATGGAAATCACATGATCATTTTGGTTGTGTATGTAGATGACATTATTTTTGGAGGCAATAAGGATACCCTTTGCAAAGAATTTTCTGATCAGATGCAGTCAGAATTTGAGATGTCAATGCTTGGTGAATTGACATACTTCCTTGGTTTGTAGATATTACAACAGGATAATGGAATCTTTATCTCACAAACCAAGTATGCAAAGGATATGTTGAAGAAATTTCAAATGGAGGATTGCAAACCGGTAAGTACCCCCATGGTGACCGAAAGCAAATTAAGTAAGAATGATGAATCATCGGTGGTGGACCAGACATTGTATAGATCCATGATAGGTAGCCTATTGTATCTAACTGCCTCTAGACCGGATATAGTGCAGGCAATATGTATGGTGGCTAGATTTCAAGCTGGACCAAAGCAGTCACATATGAATGCAGTTAGCAAAATTTTTAGGTACCTACAAGGAACACTTTGTTATGGATTGTGATACCCTAAAAAAGGGGAATTCATCTTGGAAGAATACACTAATGTTGATTGGGCAGGTTGCATTGATGATTGGAAGAGAACAAGTGGTGGTGCATTCTTCCTAGGTGACTGGTTGGTCTCATGGCATAGAAAGAAGAAGGATTATGTCTCCCTATCAACTACTGAAGCAAAATAAATTGCTACTACTACATGTTGCTCTTAGGTGCTTTGGATGAAGAAAACTCTCAAAGACATATAGGTGGACATTACTGATCCTATTCTCACTCAGTGTGATAATTCTAGTGCCATCAACATATCAAAGAATCTGGTGATGCATTCCAAGACAAAGCATATAGCCATCAAGTATCATTTTCTCATAGAGAAGGTTGAAGGATAGGAAGTAAAGATGGACTATGTCCCTACTAGAGAACAAGTAGCAAACATATTCACCAAATCATTGCTAGTAAGCACTTTTGAATACCGAAGACACAAGTTTGGAGTGGTTTCACCTACCTTGTACACTTGAGAAAGGAAGGATTTATATGGTTCAGGGGGAGTTCATATCAGTATCTATAACTCTTGAACCACATCTTAATACTAGTTGAAACCAATGGTACAACCAAAGGGGGAGCTAGGTATGGATCAAAGGGGGAGTATATAGTACCCTTTGTCATTGTGTCAAAGGGGAAAAAATCTACTGGTATGAAGTGTCTTGTGGTAAGTTAACATCAATGCCAAAGGGGGATATTATTGGCATTATTGGCATTAAGTTGTCATTAATGTCAAATTGGTTTGGCAAGGTCACTGATAAGTAAGAAGTGGTGATTGGTATAAGAAGAGAAAGACATATGATGACAATGCACATGCAAGTAAGCAAACAAAAGGAAGGCTACTAGTACATATGATCTATGTCATCTGTCGGTAAAGCAAGATTACCAGTAAGGCACAAATGGGGATGAAGGTTGGTTGGTTTGTTATGAAGGCACAACATCGATGAGCAGAACATAGAGGATGTGTTGTTGGTACAGAGGATGTTTGTTGGTCATACCGGTAAGGTGAACTGAGTCAGTAGTCAACCTTGGTTGACAAAAAATATCAAACCAACATAGGAATCCAAGTAGAGGTGGATGTAGTCAAGCATGACAACTGGATGCTAGGAGGAGGTATTGCATAGGTTAGTGGAGTGTTCATCAATGTAACAAATCTGAAAGAAGGTCAGCTTTTATGAGGAACCTGCAAGTCACGAAGTATGCCAGAGGATTGCAGCTCGAGGAAGGAAGTTGGCCAAGGAACTAAACTAATCATGCAAACAAATTGATCCTTGTACCCATTTGGTGAAGGAAACAACAAAGCCATTAATGGCAAATGACAGAGAAAAGGAAAAAAGCATGGTGCAGACCTCTAGATTTAGAAAGCACACATTGGAACATAAAGCTTTGCTAGTATTGATCGTTATCATGAAGATCATGTCCCTGAAAACAAGATCTAATAAAATCTAATTAGGTTCAAATTGGAGAAGGAAAAACCTAACACGACATTGTTGAAAGTAGTTTTAGGAAGGAATCCCAGTTTATAAATAAATGAGCTTGAGACAAAAAATATTGTTGCTTGAAGAGAAGAAGGAGAGTGAAGAGACCTTGAGTGTAGAGAAGAGTCATCTCCCCTAGAATTTATTCTAAGAAAGTTGCAGAGTGAGTTAACAAGAAAACTGGTCAGAAGGTTTAACCAGTAGTGATAGAGTAACAGTATAACTATAGTACGTCTAACAGTTGAGCTAACTGGTGAGGGGTGATTGGTCAAGAAGGCATCCAAGTGTGACATAGTGTGTTGTGAGGTTCCAAGAGAGAGAGAGAGAGAGAGAGAGAGAGAGAGAGAAGAGAGGCCAAGAATCAAAGAGAATGATTTCATAACCAGTAGTGTGAGATCTAGTAAAGAAGAGAAGGCTATCAACTGACAGTAACCTATTTGACCAAGAGTTGCAGAACTCATTTGCAACAAGAAGCTATAACTATATCAAAATTGTATTTCAATATACATCACCAAGTTGGAGCTTGGTGCAGGGGTTGGTGCTCCTTGGGTTGGTGCCCTAAATAAGAAGGGATTGGTTCTCCTTGGGGTTGGTGCCCTAAATCTTTGTAATATAGTGCTTCACTTGTCAGGTTAGATTGGAGTAGTAGCCTCCAACAATATTTCTCACAGAGGTTTTTCCCATATTGGGTTTTCCTCATACATCTGGTGTTGTGAGTTGTATTTATGTGTTTGTCTTCTTTGGTATCCTCATTTTCCTTACTGGTTTGATTTTTTAGGGCATAGGATAACAACTAGTATTCTAAGTTTGATTTAAAAGGGAAAAAAAATTTAGGAACCACTAATTCACCCCCCTATTAGTGGTACATTGTGTTCATCAAAGATATCTCTTTTCAACTATCTTATCCTTGCTTGAAGAGTATTCCCTCTCTTGCTTGGATTTATGGCATTGTTGCATAGCAGATACCTTCTTTGTGATGAAGGTAGGTATCCGTGTTCTTATTTCCTTAAGATATCAATATTAGTCTATGTTGACATCTTAAGGGGGGGCACCCACACTACTCCTTTGTATTATACTTCTCTCATGCATTGTAGAGTGGGACATTCTTGGAATTAGAGGGCAGCCTCTTAGAGCAAGGTGTCATCAGTTTTCTTGTACAATGAGACATTCTTGGAACCAAAGGGAAGCCTCTTAGAGAAAGATGTCATCACTTTTCTCCTGTACATTGGGTCATTCTTGAAATCAAAGCATAGACTCTTAGAGAGAGTGATAACTCAATGATGAGTGAATAGTACCAAGTCGATACTGAGAGTGGGGTGAATCAGTACCAGAAAGAATATAGTCCAAAACTGGTTTGACAACAAACACTTCAAATGACTGGCAGGTAGTGATACCGGTTTGAAACAAAGTGCAACCGGTAAAGCTAAGAATGTCTGAGTCAAGCATTAACCATTTACTCACTTAGATTTTCACTAAACTTGAGATTACACTACCATTTCACCCTTATGCATAAACAAGTAATCTATCATCAGACCACAATAACAGCTAGTTCAACATGTTTTATTGATAGGCATAAAACACAGAACCATCATATGCTTGACAGACAATAGCAAAGCATCACAAGATAAAAGCATCACACATGACACACATATTTTCATGTGGAAACCCAACTAGGAAAAACCACGGTGGGGATGAATACCCACAAGCTATTTTTGAACTCTTTAGAAGTCCGCTCTATTAGAAGCCTTGTCCGGTTAGAGACATTACAATAGGTTCTGCTAGGAACCGATCCTGTTAGGGATCACCCGGTTAAGGGATGGCTACAATACCTGGTTAAGGGTTAAACCCTATTAAAGGTTACCTTGTTAGAGGATTTCAAGAACTTAATAGATAAAGGATTCCGAACTCAGTAGCTTGGAATTAACCTGTTAAAGTATTTTCAACAAGTCGGTTAAGGCTACCTTGTTAAGGGATTTTCTAGCTATTGAGGTGGTTAGAGATCAACAAGTATTACAATGATCTGGTAATAGCACTCAATTCAAATGCAAATCCGCTTAAGCTCCTCTTCACCTTCTGCACTTACACTCTACAAGTATCACTTCTCTCCTTTTGGTCTGGCAAGAATCACATATCCCTTCTCTTGGATACACACACACAACTTTTGCCAATAACCTCAAAAAGAGACACAACATCGACCTTATAGGAAAACAAACAGATCGTTAGCATAAACCCTAAACCCTAAACTTGTTAGGTTAAGGAATTCAAATGGTTCATTCCTAACCGTTGAGCACACTGCATTAAATGCAACAGATCTTGATCCAAACTCAAGATATTCTCCATCATCCATTTCCACCGATTTTATGGCGGCTGATAACCCATCACATGTTATCACCATTTTACAGACTTCACACATTCTCAAGGTAGATAGGAACAATCTCCCTCATGCAAGATCCTTCATGCACACATGCTTACATGGCAACACAATCTGTTCTTCTTTACAATGCTAACTCATCACATAATATCATTGGTTGAGCCACATAGAATTGAAGCACATCAACCAAAAACCCTAAAGTTGAGACTACCAACCGGTAGTCATACAATACTTCCATATGTTGGTTCCCATAACTATATGACGGTTCATCATGAACAAGCACACTACTTCACTTTGGCACAAATTCTGGTTCACAGTGTTATACTGGTTCTCACATATGCCAGTTCACACCTCTTAAACATATTGACATCACTGACAACACACAATGTCATTATGTCCACATACCGGTTCACATAATGCCAACAATCTCCCCCTTTAGCATTGATGGCAGTATACAAAGATATCTCTCTGCTTCACATCTTCTCTCCCAATTTTTGTAGATATCTTCTCCGCTTCACATCTTCTCCCCCTTTGACAATAATGCAAAAGTGGAGGCACAACCTTCCTTGTTCCATTATGTTGCTCCCCCTCAGGAGTAGCATCCTTCAACACATCAATCCAAAATAAATTTGACTATGCAATACCTGACTGATGTGGAGCATATGCTTTTAGTTCACCTCTTGAAGGGGCAATACCCCTAATTCACCTCTTAAGTATGTAAATGTAGTCTTTGGGAGAGGCTTGGTGAATATGTCTACTAACTGCTCCTTACTAGAAACATGCTCCAGTGCAATCTCTTTGTTCTAAACCTTTTCCCTCAAGAAATGATACTTAAGCTCAAAGTGCTTGGTTCTAGAATGTAAAACCAGATTCTTGGAGGCATTAATTGCACTAGTATTGTCACAAAATATACTTACCGATTCAGATATAGGAACTTTCAAGCCATTCAATACATGCTTCATCCAAATTGTCTGAGTGCAGTTCATGAAAGCTACAACATACTCTGCTTCCGCTATAGACTGAGAGATACAACTCTATTTTTTACTCATCCATGAGACCAGTCTACCACCACGGAAGAATGCACCACCTGTTGTGCTCTTCCGGTCATCTACATTACCAGCCCAATCAACATCTATGAACACTTTAAGGTTAAAATCATTATTGTATGGATACCATAACCCATAGTCAATAGTTCCTTTCAAATACCTAAGAATCCGCTTGACTGCAACCAGGTGGGATTCTCTTGGACTTTTATGGAATCTTACAGTAATGCCAACTACATGTGCAATAGCTGGTCTACTATGCACTACATAATGCAACTTACCAATCATTGATCAGTATTCCTTCTCATCAACCAATGCAGAGTCATCCTCTTTGGATAGTTTACAACCGGTCACCATCGGTGTACCAATCGGTTTGCTATCTTCCATGCCAAAGGTCTTCAACACCTCTTTGACATACTTGGACTGAGTGATAAAGATTCCATCCTTCATCTGCTAGATCTGCAGTCCAATGAAGAACTTAATCTCCCCTATGAGTGACATCTCAAACTCTTTCTTCATCTCATCTACAAATTCATGATTCATCTTGTCATCTCCACCAAAGATAATGTCATCAACAAATACCTCATAGATCAGGATTTGATCTCCTTCAAAATTCAAGTAGATATTGCTATCTTCACTTGTTCTCTCAAATCCAATCTTCATAAGATGGGAATGCAAGTGTTCATACCATGCTCTAGGTGCCTACTTTAGCCCATATAAGGCTTTATGTAGCCTACATACCATGTCACTGTCTTTGGATAGGGAAAACCCATCTGGTTGCTCTATATACACCTCCTCTTCAAGTACACCATTTAGGAATGCATATTTTACATCCATTTGATATACTTTGAAGCATTTAAAAGCTGCATATGCAAGAAGCATACAAACTCCTTCCAATCTGGCTATAGGAGAAAAGGTTTCTCCATAGTCTTCTCCTTCTTCTTGGGCATATCCTTTGCACACTAGTCTGCCTTTGTTCCTAATCACTATGCCATCCTCATTCAGCTTATTTCTGAAGACCCATTTGGTACCAATGACATTTTTGTGCTCTGGTCTGGGTACCAAGGACCATGTACCATTTTTCTCTATCTGGTCAAGTTCCTCTTCCATTGCCTTGATCCAGTCTTCATCCTTATGTGCCTCTTTGAATGTTTTAGGCTCGAATTCAGAGATCATACATGAGTTTTCTTTGACTTTTCTTCTTGTAAGGATTCTTGCATCCTTATCTCCTATGATCTGCTTAGGATCATGATCTAGCTTGACATACTGAGGAATGGTCTTGATAGATTCCTCTTTCTTTTCTTCTTCATCCTCATCTCCATCAATATCAGCATCTACATCTGCTCATGTAGGAACACTGTTACTGTTACTCAGTTGACTGACAACCAGTTCCCAGAAGGTTGCAACCGATTCATTTACCACTTGCTCACTGTCAGTTTCCTTAGTTTTCTCAGGGGTTTCATCAACTCTTACATTGATGCTTTCCATAATTCTTTGAGTCCTATTGTTGAAGCACTTGAGAGCTTTGCTCTTGGTGGAATATCCTAGGAATATTCCCTCATCACATTTCGCATCAAATTTTCTCTGAGGTTCACTCCTCTTGATGTAACATTTTTCTACCAAAGACTCTAAAGTAGCTAACCACAGGTGTCTTACTGGTCCAATACTCATAAGGACTTTTATCCTTACCTTTCTTGATGAGTACCCGGTTCATTGTGTAGACTGCAGTGCTCACTGCTTCTCTCCAAAAGGTGTGAGCTACCTTTCCTTGAATCAACATGGTTCTAGCTACTTCAACCATAATCTGGTTATTCCTCTCTGCTAGGCCATTCTGTTGTGGAGTCCAGGGGGCAGACAACTGCCTCTTGATGCCATGTTCTTCACAGTACTTGTTGAATTCACCAAAAGTGAATTCCCCTCCTTGATCAGTTCTCAGGCACTTGATCCTTTTACCGCTTTCCTTCTCCACTAATTCTCTAAAAGCTTTAAACTTTACAAAGGCTTCAAACTTGTCTTTCAATTATGTGACCCACATCATTCTTGAGTAGTCATTAGTGAGAATCATGAAGTACCTATCACCCTGCACACTCCTAGTTTTCATAGGACCACATAAATCAGTATGCACAAGATCAAACAAGTTGTCAGCAGTGAAAGATTTACCTTTAAAGGTTGAGGAAGACATTTTCCCTAATTGACACTCTCTACACAAGGTATTATCCAGTTTGCTTAGCACCAGCAACCCTCTAACTACCTTGATCTTACTGGCCTTTACAATGTTATCAAAGTTTACATGGCAGAGTCTCCTATGCCATATCTAACTATCATCAAATTTAGCCATAAGACATGTACTTATATTTGCATTCAAATGAAATAGGTTACCTTTGGTCTGCATGCCAATGGTGACCAATTCACCATTCTTTCCTTTGATTCTGCAAACTCCATTCTTGAATTCTAGAGTGAGGCCACTATCATTCAGTTGGGCAACACCCAGAAGGTTGTGTCTAAGACCATCAACCGAATACACATTGTCAACACTACTCTTTCCATTTAGAGAGATGGACCCTTTGCCTTTGACCATGCATGGTGCATCATTGCCAAAGAGAACCACACCACCATCATACTCCTCCAAGGATAGAAACTTGCTTTGGTCACTAGTTATATGGTGAGAATAGCCACTATCAATGATCCACTCATTGGAATTATCAAACCAGGAGACAAGAACCTTCTTGTCTGACACATCTTCCTTCACAGCAACAAACACAATATCTTCATTTTCTTCATCCTCTAATTCTTCATCTATGACACCTTCATCAACTGCCACAAAATAGTTTCTTCAGTTTCCTCCTTTGAATTTCTTGAACCTTTCCGGTTTGTCCTTGTTGTCGCCATTAGGACAGTTTACAGAAATATGTCCTATCTAGTTGCAAGAAAATCATTTCAAAGGTAGCTTACCTTTGTATTTTTTGGTTCCTTTAGGAAGTTTCCTGGCAAGGAGAGCTTCAAATGCCATCAAAATCTCCTCATCATCCATTTCTCTGCTTTGTCTTGGTTCACCACTAGTGCTAGCTTCTTTTCCTTTTTTGGATGGTATAGAAGAAGCTTTAAAAGCTGATTTAGTCTTTTGAACACTACCATCAAACTATTTAGCTCATAGGCTATCAACTTTTCTATGATGGAGTCCAAGGATACCTTAGTCTTGTCTATTGATCTCAGCTCCTGAATAGTAGCAACCCTTATTGCATAGACTGGCAATAGGGATCTCAGAACTTTGCTTACCATAGTGGAATCTTCTATTTTACCACCTGCACTCTTGATATCTCCAGCAATAGTTTTGATTCTTATTCCATACTATTGAATGGTCTCACCTTCAACCATCTGCATATCTTCAAACTTCTCTCTAAGGCTTTCTTCCTTAGCCTGTTTTACATGTTCATCACCACCATAGATATCTTCAAGAGTATCCCATACCTCTTTGGGATTTACCTTATCCTAAACATCAATAAACTCAATGTCAGATAAACTACTAATTAGGGCTTCCATGACTTGCTTGTTCTCCTGTATCTCTCTCTCTTTTGGTCATCAGTGAGAGTACCGTTAGGGGCAACATAGATGTTCTCAACATAGCTCCAGTGTTGAGCACCCATGCTTCTGATGTATATCTTCATCCTGTCTTTCCATTTACTAAAATTTTCTCTATTAAACTTTGGACCTTCCCTCTTCATCATTTGATAGGGATCTTACCTCAAGTGGTTAAGCTTAAAACATAGAGGGCCTGGAGGACACTCTGATACCAATTGATAACTCAATGATGAGCAAATAGTACCAAACCGGTACTAAGAGGGGGGGTGAATCAGTACAGGCAAAAATACAGTCCAAAACTAGTTTGACAACAAACACTTCAAATGACTAGTAGGCAGTGATATCGGTTTGAAACAGAGTGCAACCGGTAAAGCTAAGAATGTCTGAGTCAAGCATTAACCGGTTACTCACTTAGCTTTTCACTCAACTCGAGACTACACTACCATTTCACCCTTATGCATAAACAAGTAATCTATCATCAGACCACAATAATAGCTAGTTCAACATGTTTTATTGACAGGCATAAAACACAGAACCATCATATGCTTGACAAACAATAGCAAAGGATCACAAAATAAAAGCATCACACATGACACACATATTTTTCATGTGGAAACCCAACCGGGAAAAACCATGGTGGGGATGAATACCCACAAGCTATTTTTGAACTCTTTAGAAGTCCACTTTGTTAGAAGCCTTGTTCGGTTAGAGACATTACAATAGGTTCTGCTAGGAACCGATCCTGTTAGGGATCACCCGGTTAAGGGATGGCTACAATACCTGGTTAAGGGTTAAACCCTGTTAAAGGTTACCTTGTTAGAGGATTTCAAGAACTCAATAACTAGAGGATTCTAAACTCAGTAGCTTTGAATTACCTTGTTAAAGGATTTTCAGCAAGCTGGTTAAGGCTACCCTATTAAGGGATTTTATAGCTATTGAGGTGGTTAGAGATCAACAAGTATTACAATGATCTGGTAACAAGACTCAATGCCAATGCAGATCTGCTTAAGCTCCTCTTCACCTTCTGCACTTATACTCTGTAGGTATCACTTCTCTCCTTTTGGTCTGGTGAAAATCACATATCCCTTCTCTTGGATACACACACAACTTTTGCCAACAACCTCAAAAAGAGACACAACATCGACCTTATAGGAAAATAGATAGGTTGGTAGCATAAAACCTAAACCCTAAACCTATTAGGTTAAGGAATTCAAATGGTTCAATCCTGACCGTTGAGCACACTACATTAAATGCAATAGATCTTGATCCAAACTCAAGACATTCTCCATCATCCATTTTTGCTGATTTTATGGTGGCTGATAACCCATCACATGTTATCACCATTTTACAAACTTCACACATTCCCAAGGTAGATAGGAACAATCTCCCTCATGCAAGATCCTTCACGCACACAAGCTTACATGGCAACACGATCTGTTCTTCTTTACAATGCTAGCTCATCACACAATATCATTGGTTGAGCCACACAGTCTTGAAGCACATCAACCGGAAACCCTAAAGTTGAGACTACCAACTGGTAGTCATACAATACTTCCATATGTCGGTTCCCATAACTATATGCCAGTTCATCATGAACAAGCACACCACTTCACTTTGGCATAAATGTCGGTTCGCAGTGTTATATCGGTTCTCACATATGTCAGTTCACACCTCTTCAACATATTGACATCAATGACAACATACAATGTCATTATGTAGGGTGATTATTCTCGGAAACAAAGCACAGACTCTTAGAGAGATATCACACATTTCTTGACACATGTACTATACATTCTATACAGGTTGTAGCACACTCAAGCATAGACTCCTATGAGGCATGTCGAACCTCACTTGCACACACACATGCTTGATGTTGGGTGGAACTAACGCTGTTCTCACTCTCCTCCCTTAAATGGATCACGTAGACAAGCTCTAGGGGCTATATTTCCATGTCCTTCTCTCCATGGATCACCTAGTTTTAGGGGCAAGATATCCATGGTTTCTCTCTTGTTCACCTTTCTTCTCATGTACCACCAAAGTGTGTATTCATGTTCTCTCTCTTCTTCCTCTCATGAACCCATAGTTTTGCTATTAATGGTTCATGGATGATGTCATATTTTCTCATTTATGTGATCGCTTGTGTTTATGTGATGGCATTGGTCTTTGTGTCCCTATCAGTTGTTGAGACATTTGAGTATTGAGGTCTCTTCGCCTAGTTGGTTTTTTGTCTTTTGTCTTGTTTTTGTCGTGTGTCCTTTGTGCTTTGTTTTTGTTTTGTGTGTCTTGTTCCTTTTTTGTTTTTTGTGCTCTTGCATATGTTTGAGTGAGTTAATATCCTAAGAGTGGGGGCTTGGTTCCTTGAGATTAGTGACATCTTATACTCCTTGTGATCTTACTCCACATCTCTCATCTTCATCTCTATTTCTTCTACTTTACCAAAAGTAGTCGCATAAGCCATACTCCAGCTAAAGTGGGTGCTAAATGTAGTGTCATAAAATTGTGCCTTCTACAATTTTAACCATATTTGAGGTCCTCACCATGGTGACAACACTCTCCTTTCTGACCAAGACCTCTTTCTCCATTTTCACCCCTTGACCCCTTCTTGTTTGAGCCCTAAGATAGCCTCAGGACCCTATCTAGGCCTCAAGATAGGACAAGAAAGGAGCATGGCACCCCTATCCCACCCTCTTAGGGTGGCCCCAAGATAGGTTCACCAAGCCCCATCTCCACTTTGGGATTCTAAATCTCCCCGATGTCAGCCTTTTATGAGATGAATTAATCTTCAAGAGGCATGTATAAAAAGGAGTTGGTTTTCTCATTTGCAGAGGGAAGAATGGGAGGCAAAATTCAAGTGAAGTGGATCATAAGCAAGCATAGGCGAAGATATACATCATCAAGCATTCAAGTCTTCTTCATTCATCCATTGGAGCAATATTTCAGCATTCATTTGCAAGTATGTGTGTGTGTGTTAGGGTTTTGTCATGTTACATTCCATTTCATGCAACACTTGTGATTACATTCAAAAGGAAAGAAATCATCATCAACAACTTACAAATCTACAAGGTATACATTTGTATTGTTTATATTCAATCATTTGCAATTACTTTCTTTCAAGGTTGATTCCTCAATTGGGGTTTGACTGAGGCAAACCCCTATCCACAAACCTTCCTCCCCTCTTTTCTATGTGTAGGTTGCAGGTGTACAGGTGTGCAGCTATAATTGCAAGTTTGGGCTTCATTTGCATAGATGGAAGAACCCTTTTCAGTTCGTAGATTTTTTGGAGGACCATGTACACTTCATCCATGGTCCCAATGAATTTTCTTCCAATTTGTAGGGAAGATCCATATAAGTCTAATTATCTTAGATCTGAAGTTACAGCACAATCTCGAACTGGTAGCTCCTCATTTTACTCATTTTCTCTCTCTTTTCCACATAGTCAACAAATCAACTTTCTGATTTACAAAAGAGGGTAAATCACACTTCAACCCTTACAATCCACTTGGAATTCACATCCTTGTTTCCCTCAAATTTTGATCTAGTGGATTCAAGCCCCTCTTTTGAATGTAAAGTTCTCCCAAGTGAAAATCATCTTAGTGACTTTCTTTCTCTCTCCTAGGTGAGGAGTCACTAGGGTTCAATTTTCCACTTTACAGTAAGGATCTATAATCGATCTTGATTATTTGTCTAGAGGTTTGGGAAGCGACCTAAGCTACTAGTAAGGGAGGTTACAATATAAACTAGTACAGATAGTGCTTAAACTAGAACTTATCCACATAGTAGATGCACACTCTGAGTTCAGTTTTTGTTTGTAATCCAATACTTTGGATCTGTAGTCACCGAGGATCCTTTTGTGATGAGCAGTATGCTCTAGGTAGTGTTCCTTCCTACATGTGCAGATCCCTCTTGTCATATTTATTTAGTTATCTAGTGGATATATATTGTGGGTCACCAATCCCACCATGGTTTTTCCTCTTTGACATTTTCCACGTATAAATATTTGTGTTATGGTGTAGATTATTTTGGCAATAAACACTCTATTGGTTGGTTTCACTATGTTGTCATTGATGGCAACATGATAGCTGATTTTGGCTTCATGTTTTGGTTTAGTTGAGTACCAGCAGCCACTTCACAAACTCTACACCAACACCGACACCGATAGGGTGTATGAATTTCATTAGTTACTGGCAATCTAGGCTGAGATGGTTTAGAATGAGGTTATCAGTATTGGAGGCTGACATCTTTGGGATCTAGCATCGGCAATTGATTTTGATATTCATGTATTTATGTTATCTTGCTGACATGTATATTGACATTGTAATTATCTTTGTAAGCCGACATAAGGCATGATAAATTGTATAGGGTATATAGGTCAGTTGGATTAGATCATTTTGTTATATATGTGAATGTAATAATATAGAATATGTAAGAGATGTGAATATGGATGGATAGAAGATGTGAAATATATTAGAGATATTATGTATGAGAGGATAATTTTGTAAAGGGTTATTACGGTAAAGGGATTAGGGTTTCAGACCGAAACAGACAGAGCTTAACCAAAATTGTATTCAGGCATAGAAGATGCTATCTTAGCAGTTCACTCATTTCTCTAGATTGTAGTCTAGATTTATATGTAGTCAATGATGCTCCTTTTGTGATTGAGCAGTGTGCTCTAGGTTGTAAGCCTTCCTATAAGTGTAGGCCCCTATATTTTGTAATATCTCTTCATATGGTCAGTGGATTGACATTGTTGGTCACAAATCCCATCGTAGTTTTTCCTCTTTGAGGGTTTCCACATATAATTTTGTGTGTTATGGTATTCATTTATTTGATTGTCTTATTGATTTCTTTACTTCTTTCAATTCTATATGTATCGGTACACCGATTGGTGTATGCATGTTTTAATAAGGTTAAAATTGATCTCACCAGTAGAACACTAAATGCCCCCCCCCCCCCCCCTCCTCTCAGTGTTCTTGGATTCAAACAATTGGTATTAGAGCTTTGTACCTTGAAGGAAGTTTAACAACTTGAGGGAGATCTTGAATCTGGAATCCATGGATATGGATTTGGCAAAGCAACCTGAGATGGCACTTGAAGATTATGATGCTGAAAGGATGAAGAACTTAAAGCTACAAGATGAATTGAATTCTGCTAAGGAATTCATTCTTGTCCTACGAGAGAGGCTTTCATTTGTTCAAGATAGGAGGAAGGAACTTTTGCAAAATCAAGATGATGAGGAGAAAGATGCACTTAAGGAACAATGTTAGAAGATGAGTCAGGAGAACATGGTCATGAAAAATGAAATGTAAGCTATAACCATGAGAAAGTCTAAAGAGATTGAGGACCAGAAGAAAAAGGAAGAAAATCTTGTTGTCTCTTTGAAGAACAAATTTGAAGAATGTGGTAGGTTGGTTCATGAGAATGATATGTTGAGAACTGATTTAGTACAATCCCAGAGAAACGAACAAGAGATTGGGAGACAAATGATAATTCTAAGAGATGATCTAACTATTGCAAGTGATTATAAAGAAAAATTCAAGATTAGTTCAGCACGACTAGATGAGTTATTGAAGAGACAAAGGCAGAATGGAGATTCTAGTGGACTTGGATTTGAGCAAGGATAGAGTTTTGGTACTACTAATGAAGATCAAAACCATAAGGCACTGGTAAGGTAGTTCAATTCTTATAAATTTAATGGTAGATGTTTTGTTTGCAATAATTTGGTCACATGGCTAGGCAATGTAGAAATAGAGCAAATCAGAACCCTGATTCTACTCTCGGTAAATGTTCTAAATGTAATAAGTATGGTCATAAGATAAAATATTTTAGAATGAATGTTAAAAGCTATGCATGTGAAAAATTTGGACATATGGCTAATCAATGCAGGTCAAGAAATTATACCGGTTTTAGCAAAGCAATTCAAAGAAACAATGTTACATGTTATGCATGTAATGAGGTTGGACATATTGCTAAATTTTGTAAAAGCAGAAATCCACTGGTTGGTAATGGAGGATCAAATGAGAAAGGAAAAGAGAAGGTTAATGAAATCTAGAAAGATCATACCTAGAAATGGGTCAGGAAGAATGAAGATCAATCTGCAGATGGGAATGCAGCAGTTACTTATCCAGCAGAGGAGTTTGCTCCTGCACCGGCAGGTAGCTCAATCGATAACTAAGGCAGAAGCCTAAGGGGTAGGAAAAATTCATGAAGATGTTGCATATGCCCTAGGAAGAGGTTCTAGAAGATGTTCAAGACATTGGAGATGCTTATCCGACATAGAGACAATGACAGATTATGGTTTTTCTTGAAGGTTAAAAGGTTGAATCTACTTCATTTTTTATCACCTTGCATTTAGAGCGGCTAAGAGTGATTTAGAGCGATTAAGGGTGATTCAGTGTGATCAGATATCTTCTTGAGCAATTTCACCGGTGATTGGAAGAAATCTTTAGGGATTTTCACCACAAGCAATTCACAAGTATTTTTCTTTAATACCTTATTTGGTTTAATACCTTATTACAATGTTCAAACATTTTGGAGAGAAGCAATAAGCATAGTAGTTTACACCTTGAACATTGTAATAAGCTATTAAAGCAATTCATAGGTATTTTTCTTGAACATTGTCTGACTCGGTAATAGTTGCCCATTGAATACCTTATTCATCCCCTTATTCATCATAATCTTTCTGTGTCTTTTACTGACATCTTTATACTTCTTCAAATCATATTTCTCAAGATATGGCAACATCATACTGAATTAGAAAATCAATTTCTTGACATCAATGACAAAATAATAATATTAAGACAATAAACATCCTTAATCAGTTATATCCATAATCATCAACAACCTTCTCAATATCCTTATTGAAATGCCAACAATCTTTCATTATCTATTATAATGCTATATTGCCAACAATCTCCCCCTTTGGCATTGATGGAAAAACCAATTGATTTGACCTTAAAAGATTCGGATTGCTGTGATTCTGAAATGCTGAAATGCTCTCCCCCATTCATTAGACTTCTCCTATTTTCTTCAGTCTTCTTTCCAATTTGTAGTCTTCCTTAGTTTTCTTTTAGTCTTCTCCCCCAATATTAGTCTTCTACCCCTTTGACAACAATGCCAAAAAGTAAAGAACTAAAACATAATTTCTTCCTATATGAAGTGATTTCCTGCTTGTTGTGTATCAATTCAGTCTTGGTCAGAGCATTTTGTCTTCAATTTTTGTTCCCTGTATTGTTTCCTATAATAATTCCTGTACACCTTTAGAAAACATCCTAAAGTGTGTCATGTAGCATCAACTCCTAAAAGATATTTGATAGAGTCATCGGATTGATGTTTTCACCAAACTCGGTCAGTGAGTAGAAGATAGGGGCAGGATCCCTAACTTACTTTTGAGATATTCAAAAGTGTCCCTTGGTAGTGGCTTGGTGAAGATATCTGCGATTTGTTCCTTTGTCCTAACATACTCCAACACCACTTTCTTCTCTTGAGCTTCTTCTCTAAGATAATGATATTTGATAGAAATGTGCTTTGTCTTAGAGTGCATAATAGGATTCTTTGAAATATTAATGGCACTAGTATTGTCACAGAATATAGTTACTGGCTCGGTAACTTTCTCATTTATACCTTCCAACAGTTGTTTAATCCATGCAATGTTGGTACAATTCAGTGTTGCAACAACGTATTCAGCTTCTGCTATTGACTGTGAAACACATCCTTGTTTCTTGCTAAGCCAACTCACTAGTCTTTCTCCTAAAAAGAAAGCTCCTCCACTTGTGCTTTTTCTGTCATCAATGTTGCCTGCCCAATCAGCATCAATATAAACTTTTAAATCAAAATCATTTCCTTTCTGATATACTAAGCCATAATCCTCAGTGCCTTTCAAGTATCTAAAGATTCTTTTGATTGCTATCATGTGTGTTTCCTTAGGATCTGCAGAGAATCTTGCAACTATACCTACTGCATGTGTTATGTCTAGTCTACTATGAACAACATATTGTAGTTTTCCAATCATTGATCAGTAAAGTGTCTCATCAATAGATGCAAATTCATCATTCTTTGATAATTTATAGTTGGTAGTCATAGGAGTACTTACTGGTTTTGAATCCTCCATTCCAAATTTCTTCAAGATTTCCTTTATGTACTTGGATTGAGTAATGAAAATCTCATTTTTCATTTGCAGTATTTGTAAACCTATAAAATACTTTATCTCACTGATTAATGACATCTCAAATTATTTTCTCATTTCATTTCCAAATTTCTTGCATAAAGAGTCATTTCCACAAAATATAATATCATCAACAAATATGGCTGAGATCAATATTCCATTTTCATCATTCTTCATGTACATATTGTTGTTCTCACTTGTCCTTATAAAACCAATCTTAATCAAATAAGAGTGCAATATTTCATACCATGCTCTAGGTGCTTATTTCAAACTATATAAAGCTTTGTTCAATTTACATACCTGATCTTTATTATTGTCTTCAACAAATCCTTTAGGTTGTTCAATAAAAACTTCTTCTTCTAATATTCCATTCAGAAATGTAGATTTGACATCCATTTGATATACCTTGAAATTTTTGAAAGTAGCATAGGCCAACAATGTTCTTACTCCTTCAAGTCTAGCAACAAGTGCAAAAGTTTCATCATAATCAATTCCTTCTTCTTGAGCATAACCTTTGCAAACTAGTCTTGCTTTGTTTTGAATGACCTCTCCTTTTTCATTCAGCTTGTTTCTGAAAATCCACTTTGTACCGATTACATTTTTGTCCTTTGGTCTTGGGATTAGTGTCCATGTGTCAATCTTCTTGATTTGATCAATCTCTCCTATCATAGCATTTATCCAATCTTTACTGTTAAATGCCTCTTTCACTATTCTCGGTTCAAATTTAGATATCAAACATGTGTTCTATCTCAGTTTGTTCCTTGTCATCACTGGATCATCCTTATCTCCTATAATCTAACTTGGTGCATGATGTCTTCTAATATACTTGGCTAATACAGGCTCGGTAGGCTCTATATGATCTTCTTCATCACTCGGTAACTAGATATTCTCTTCATTTTCTTCAACAGTCTTCTCGGTAAGACTTCTCAGTTGAACATAGACAAATTCATCATAGTCTTCTGGTTCCTTGGAATTTCCTTCATCATTTCTTTCTACAAATTCATCAATTTTCACATTTGCACTTTCTACTATTTTGTTAGATGATTTGATTAGACATTTAAATGCTTTGCTTCTAGAAGAATAACCTAGAAATATTCCTTCTTCACTCTTCTAATCAAACTTGTCATTTCTATCATCTTTGTGAACATAGCATCTACTTCCAAATATTTTAAAATAACTTACATTAGGTTTCTTATCATACCAGATTTCATATGGTGTCTTCAAAGTACCTTTCTTCAATTGAACTCGGTTCAAGGTGTAAACTGTTGTGCTTATTGCTTCTCTCCAAAATGTTTGTGGTACCTTCTTTTCAATCATCAGTGTTCTAGCACAATCCACAATAGATCTATTTCTTCTCTCAGCTATTCCATTTTGCTGTGGAATTCTTGATGCAGAGACTTGTCTTTTAATACCATGATCATTGCAGAATAAATTGAACTCATCAGATGTGAACTCTCCTCCTCTATCTGATCTAAGACATTTTAGTTGTCTTCCTATTTCATTTTCAACTCTTGCCTTGTACCATTTAAACATTTGAAAAGCTTCTGATTTTTCTTTTAAAAACATTACTGACATCATTCTTGAATAGTCATCCACAAATAATATGAAACATTTATCACCATAATAACTTTAACTTTCATAGGACCACAAAGGTCAGTGTGCACTAGATCTAAAATTCCCTTAGAAGTGTAAGACTTACTTGTAAAGCTTGATCTTGTCATCTTACCCATCTGGCATCCTCGGCACATAGCATTCTCAGGTTTTTCAAGACTCGGTAGACCTCTTACTCGGTGCTTCTTGCTTATTTTGATCAAATTATCAAAATTGACATGACAAAACCTTTTATACCATAACCAGGTATCATCTATCTTTGCATGCAAACACTTATTACGAGTTGAGTCAAGGTGAAATGTGTTACCTTTTGTTTGTGTCCCGGTAGCAGCTAACTTTCCATTCTTGTCATGAACTTTGACAATTCCTTTCTGAAATTCTATTCATTAACCTATGTTGTTTAGCTGTGCTACACTCAACAAATTGTATTTCAAACCTTCAACCCAATAAACATCATTGCATCTTGCATTGTCAAGAAGTGTTATAGATCCTTTACCTTTCACCAGACATGGTGCATCATTACAAAATCTAACATAGCCTCCATCATAATCTTCTAATATAACAAACTTGTGTTTATCTCCTATCATATGATGTGAGAATCCACTATCTATAATCCAAGAATCATTAGTGTTTATGTGAGATATTAGGGCTTTTTCTTCATACCTTTCTTCATTTGATCCATCTTTGATAGCCACATAAACTACTTCCTCTATATCAGTTTTATCTGATTTATCATCATTAGATTCCTCATCAACTATTAAACATGTCTTTCTATCTCTTCTTCTGAAGTCTCGGTGTCCTCTGTAATGATTGTCTTTTTGTTTGTCATCTCAGTAATCTCTCTTTTTCAGTAAAATCTTTGTCAGGATAGTTAGAAGCCATATGTCCTATCTTATCACAATTGAAACATTTCAAAGGTAGCTTTTCTTTATACTTACCTTTGCCTCTCTGTAACCTTTTGGCTACTAGTGCTTCAAACTCTTCTTGCTTTTTGATTTCCTCATATAGTTTGTGTACTTCTTCCATGTTCTTATGAAATCTTTCACTTGCTCCACTGTGATCTCCTTCAGAGTACTTATACTTTCTTTCATTGTAATCATTAGATTCATCAAGATGAAAAGAACTAAATGCAGATTCAACTTTATTTACCGAAGAACCACTGTTATCAAAGTTACATAACTCAAATGCATGTAGCTTACCAATAGTAGCATCTAAAGAAATTGGCATATTAGGTATAGACCTCAATTCATTGATTGCAGAGACTCAGATTGCATAAGTTGGTAGAAGGGTTCTCAACAACTTACTTGTTATATCCTTTTCTTCAATAGTTCCACCTGCTCCTTTGATTTGATTAACAAACTCTTTTAGTCTTGTACTGTATTGAGTTATGTTCTCACCTTCATTCATCCTCATAGATTCAAGTTGTCCTCTTATACTATCTACTTTTTCTCTTTGAACATGTTCATCTCCTCCATATACTGATATGAGCTTATCCCACATAGCCTTTGCATCATTGCAGCCTTCTAGATCATTAAACTCTGAATCGGTCAATGCAGATGTTATTTCAATCATTTCTTGAATATGTTCTTGATTTGCCTTTATCTCTTCCATAGTCAATGGATAGGTTCTTGGTGTAACAAAATCATTCTCTAGATAGTATACAACATATTCTCCAACTCCTGATAGATGTAGCTTCATTCTTTTCTGTCATGTAGAGAAACTTGACTTGTTCAACTTTGGTGCATCCCTCTTATACATCTTTGGATCTTTAACTCAAGTGCCTTTAAATTTTTCTTTCAGAGTCCAAAGCTTTGATACCAATTGATAGTTTTGATACTTAATATAAGTACAGATCCAATAGCCAACAAGATGAGAGGGGGGGGGTGAATCATACAAACTTAATCATCCATAAAAACATTAGATTCAACCTTGGTAACATATATATCAGTAATATAACCAAAACTGTTAAACATGCAAACTCAAAAGCGTATAAACATCATAAACCTCATAGCACCAGATTTAACGTGGAAACCCAAATAGGGAAAAACCACTGTGGGTTTTCGGACCCACTAAGAAATATACTCTTCTAGAGTATGCTCGGTTAAAAGAAAATCCTGTTAAAGATTACAAACACATTGCTAGATGTGACCCGGTTAAGGGATTTCCCTCAGATCTGTTAGGATCTTCACCTTGTTAGAAGTGACCTTGTTAAAGGATTTCAAACACTCAATTAGAATGTCACCTTGCTAGAGGGTTTTACAAATAAGACTATTAAGTCCACTCGGTTAAGAGATTTTTTGTCACTTTCACAAAATAACAGTAATAAAAATCTATCTGCAACTTTACATCTAAAATGCTAAAGCAGATTCCTATTTGTTCAATACAATCTAGACATAGAACTAATCTTGTCTATCTGTTGGGCTTCTATACTCTATTATTCTAACAGGTCTTCAAGCTTCTGTGCTCAGTAATCACTATGTAGCATCCCTGTGCATACACTTGCTTGCATACATTGTTTATCAATAGTTTTCTATTTATAAACAATTAGGTATCCGCTTAATCTCCTTGATCACATTTCCCATGATCAATCATAGCCATCAGATCTTCAATCTTGTCCAGGTTCAATGCATCTTTCGATCTAAAAACATTTTACCCAATCTAGGAACTTGCATATTAGTCTTGGAACTTGTGCTAGGGTATTGCAGTTCAATCTGCGCCGTAGATCTTTATGTCGACTTTCCATTGCCTTAGATTCTTAACAAACTTCATCCATGGCTCACCAATCATTTAATCAGTTCCAGCTCATCGGCTTCCTTCATTAAATAATGCATGCAAACATTTAATGCATTCTATTATAGCTCGGTTACAACTTGGTTATAACTTGGTGAATACTAAACTTCACTCGGTAGACATTCTGCCTTCATTAACCGATAGCGATAACCTTAGGGTTTACCGACTAGGTTCCTTAGGGTTTACCGACTAGGTTCTTTGCTTGATAACAAAGTATAGTATTAACCTTTACAATTTACAACATATGTATGATATTAAAACAATCTAAAACATCATGATCTCATCATTGTCTGACTCGGTAATAGTTACCCATTGAATACCTTATTCATCCCCTTATTCATCATAATCTTTCTTATGTCTTTTACCGACAACTTTCTATTCTTCATATCATACTTCTCAAGATATGGAAACATCATACTGAATTAGAAAATCAATTTCTTGACATCAATGACAAAATAATAATATCAAGACAGTAAACATCTTTAATCAGTTATATCCATAATCATCAACAACCTTTTCAATATCCTTATGAAATGCCAACAATCTTTCATTGTTTGTTATAATGCTATATTGCCAACAAGAGGACAAGCATATTAAAATTCAAGAGTTGTTACCTGTTTGTGTTACTATTTCTCTAGAGGAAATGGATAGGACACTTGAGGTTGCAAATAGAAAAATCTTTCACAACAAACATATAATAACTAATCTTATGTTAGGAAGGGTAAATGAAATAATCAAGGACACCCAAAAGGAACGAGTTAAGTTCTTTGAAGAGAACAGAGGTTTCTTTACTTCACCAGAATCAAAGAAGGATAATGCAAACATCTCAGTTGAAGGGAAAGGAAAGGATATTATGGGTACTTCACCCTCAATTTTGAAAAACATTAAGATAGTAGAAATTAAGCCCCAGGTAGATACAAATGTATAGGCAAATGTTGAGATACCGGCTGATATAGAGAGTGTAAAGGTTGATAATGTACATGATACTAATGTTGAGGATAACAATCCTCTAGATACTGATGTACAGGTTGAGGTTATAGTTCCTAGGGAGGAACCGATAGTTACTGAGACTACACCAAGTGGCAAAGCCACCGGTGCAAGTGAGGAAGCTATAAGGGATAAATCATCAGAGGAGAAGAAAGGGGAATCCAAAAGGGAACCAGTAGTGAGTTTGTCATTGTTGTCAATCAACACCTCACAGGTTGTAAATAAAAACATAACTGAGATGAGTCCTACTGAACTCATGATGATGGCTACACATAAATTAATGAAGGAAGGATCTATGGATAAAGGGATTATTGACCAGTATATCACTGTTTTGCACAGACTAGTCCTGGATTGCAAGTTTGACAATGAAGCGAGCCCATCCGACAAGCTTAAGACAATTACAGAGCACATTTCAAAGTATTCTTAATCCTTGCAATAGATTTCAAACCAGAAAGCACTGGAGAGGTTCTCACAGGATAAAAGAGCTACATTTGACCAGATGATTGAGTCTAAGAGAAAGGAAATGGATGAGAAATTGAAATTGATAGATAATTCTTTGAAGCACTATACACATATTTACAAAGTATGTCGTAACATAGATGCTCTTACATTTAATTTGGATAAGAAGATTAAGGAATTTCAGGAGAAATTGTAAGTATAGCTAATTCTTTTGATGGATTGAATTCATTGACTACATCCATTGATGGTCAAATTTTAGTTTTGGAAGCTCAAGTTTCTGCTCTTGAGAAAGAGAAAGACAAAATCATAAGAAGAGCTAGAAGTCTTAGAGGTTTGGTGAGTCCCAGATTGGATTCACTCAGTGTACATAAGAAGGAGTGTTTATATCTGGTTGGCAAGCCCACACTGGCAGAGATAAATGAGAAAGAGTCCTTTGCCCATATGCTAAATGGACTTGTATCTATTTTTGACACTATAAAATCTAGTTGGGATACTTATCTATAACTATTGGAGAAGGCATACCTAGATATTTTTAAATATATTAAGCTCTAGTAAGGTATTTTTGAGATATTCATTATAAAATTTTGGATCTTTGGCATTCTTTTTGAAAAATTTTATGGCATTGATGTCAAAGGGGGAGTGATATAGATGTGAAAAATTAAAAAGAGGAAGTTGTATACATTAGGGGGAGATATGGAGTATGGAGTATTTTGTATTGATGGAGGGTGAATTCACAATAATGGTTCCCACTTTTTTGCCACTTTTGACACTGAGATGTACTTTTTAAAAATAATCTTCAACTTCCGAGAATTATAACTTTTAAACTATGAAAAATTTGAAGATGATGTAAATTAGTGATTTCTAGAATTTTGTTTGTAGATTCTATATACATATTTTTCAATTTTTTTTGAAGGATTTGTTTTTAAAATTTTCCATCTCCCTCGAAAAGTAGTTTTTTACAACAAACTACATTTTTTAAGAGTGATGTGCCTCCCGAAATGCATAACTTTTTTTCTATAAATGATAAAAACTCAATTCTTTCAAATTTTGGTTTGCAACAACAATATCTAGGGCTTGCATTTAGTTTTATAGTGATATGTTCAATATTTTTCATTTTATAAAGTTTTGAAGTCCGACTAGTCATATCTCAGACATAGGTTTATGTTTGAACACATAACTTGTTCTATATAAATCGAAATTCAATATTTTTTTTTTGTTAGAAAGAAGACATCAATACCAAGGGCATAGATATTTTTTAGAATTTTTTTGAATTAGTTTCTTATTTTTCCCAATGTGTTGAACAAAGAAGTTCATGTTTGGTGAAAAACCAATTTTCCATAAAATTAAAAAAACAAGAACATAATAAATTCAAAATATAAAAAAATTATATTCGTTGGAAAGCTTGCTCCGAGTACTACCATCTAATATTTTTGGGTTATCAAGATTATTTTATTCGTGCTTTGAACCAAAGCTCTGAAGTCATTAATTCTTTCAGAACTCTGAAAATTTTTGGGAAAAACTTTTAATTGGAGGGTTCAAATGAACAGTATTTCAAGAAAATGGGGTTCACTCGAACCATAAGGGGTTTGAGCGAACCCCCATTCACTCAAACCAATGGGCTTGATTTTGGCCCATACTTTTTTGTAACGGTCATGTTCGAACGAACCCGACCATTTTTAACTGTCAGGTTTTGTTCGAACTCTGGCCAACACATTTTTCATTTTTTTTTTCATTTGTGGAGTCGTATAAATGTCCATAATTTTTTTCATTTTTAATCACACAAATGATTAAAATAATTTGCATTTTTGGATGAGAGAAGACATTTGAAAATTATTTTGAGGGCAATAATTTGAAGGTTTTTTGTAAAAGCATGGGGAACAAGAAGAGAAGGCAAAATAAGACTTCAAGGAATTATTCTCCCGAAATGGAAGAAAGATATTGAAAACAAAGAAGACAAAGATATCTTGAAGCAAGTATGTATTTTTAATTTTATTTCTATTTAATTTAATATGTATTACATAACAATTAATTAGTTCAATATTTTTAATCTAATATTTTTAATGAAAATTAATTTAAAAAATCTTAATTAAATTAATTGGAAATAATAGGATTAAAAATAATCTTGTTTTAATTGGAAAGCATAATTAATTTGAGATAATACATGTGTATCTGCAAATTTCAAATTCCATCAACTTGCTTGTTGTGTAATTGCATTTTTCTCCTATATAATTAAGTCCATTTATAATAGATAAGACCTATTAAGTCATAAAATTAATAAGACCTATTATGTCATAATTTCTAAGTTCTAAATTATATATATATTGATTATTTAATCTACATGTACAAGTAATTTCATGTGATAGGTCCTTTAATATCACATAATATATCTATCTTTTAAGTCATAAAATAATAAGACCTATTAGGACTATTACATTGATTATAGGTCTTAAATGTGACATAAATTTATAAGGTCTATTAAACATGTTGAATAATTTAGGTGAACTATTTATATGACTTCACGTACATGCAAAAACATTTCAGATTAGGAGGTCTATTATGCAATAATAGGTCTTAAATATACACAGATGTGACAAATTATAGTCCACCTACATTATGGTCCATAACAAATTAATACATGAGGTCACCCCTATTCTTAAACCTAATTGAATAATCTCTGATTAATTCAAGAACCTTGCACAAACTCTTAAATTATGTTCAGAATGGGCTCAAGAAGAAGGGAGTTCTAAAGCGAGAGTCGAGGCAAACGAGCCTGTTGAAGAACACAATATAGTTGATGAACATAGGGAGGAGATTGTCCAAGTTGAACCAATGGAGACCTTTGAAGGAGAGGGGTCAAGCTCCTTACCTCCTACCACTGATATGGATGAGCATATTGTGGATCTAGCTAAATAGGTGAAGAGAAATATTTCTTATAAAAATTTAGATCATTTACTTGAAATGGATGTGGATGAGTTGAAACGTCTTAGTGAAGAACCTAGACATACTAAAAGGAGGTCAATGAATAAAAGTGGAAAAGAAATAATGTCTCATTTCAACAATCTTGATACTAAACTAGAAAAAGCTCAATTGTTATCAATTGTACTTACTCATAAAGACTTAATAGATCCAATGAAATTGTTGGGTATAGATACAACAAGTCAAAAGAGGAAAACTTCTCACCTACAAAAATCTATTGTTGATAATGTTAAGAAAGGTTTTGTGAACATTGGTAAAAAATCTCGAAAACTAAATAAGACCATTTCAAGAAGAGTGATGTTGACATCTTTAGTAAATGAAAGATTGTCTCAAAAAAGACAAATCTCTTCACTGTCATCTGAGTTTGGTTTTAGTAGAAGGACAATATCTAAATATGTTAAAAGGAGAAAGATTTTGGATGATACTACCTCAGAAGGGAATTGGGCAATTATGTGTAGAGCTCCTCGTTCTGATAGAATTGAAGATGTTGTTAGGAACTTTGTGACAAGTTTTTGGAAAGATAATACTCGTCCTTCATCAAATAGTAGAGATGTTATCAAGCAAAGGATTGGTCCTAATTGTTATGATCTCCATGTAAAACATTGGATAGACACAACAAAACATGAATTGTATGTATTGTTTACTAAAACAAACCCTCATACAAAGATTGGACAAACCATGTTTGAATGGTTAAGGCCATATTATGTGAAGTTAAACAAAGTTTTTGAAACTTGTTGTTGTCGGTATCACATCGAATTTGACTTGTACTATCAGGTGTTTGGAAAGATTAGAGAAGATAGTGATGGTTTTGAAAATGCTCCTCCTAAATGAACAAGTCAATTCATAGCATCCATCTTATGTGATAAATCAGATGATAATGCAACCAGTCAAATAAATTGCATAAGAGGAATTTGTGGAACATGCGGTGACTTGGCTAAATTGCCTTTGAGAGATGAAGATACTGACATGAGGAAGATGGTAAATTGCAAGAGTTACAAGTACAAAAAATTTGAAATAAAATTTCGAAAGGAATCTACAAGGCTAGATTATGTAGAAGAGGAAATACCTATTGGAACATTTATGGAAAATTTTCATAAGTTGATAAAACCATACATATGCCATGGTTTTTTTTCCAAGTGGCAAGCAGAACAATTTAAAAGATTAAGAGACACTTTCCCACTTGGAACTATTTTATCTGTAGTTGACTTCACAGAGAATTACTCTTTTGCACATCAAAAAGAGATTCAATCAAAGTATTACTTTTCAAAGCAAATCACTATTTTGGTGCATGTGTGTTATCGACATGCACAGATGAATTTGGATGGTGTTGATAGTACATTTGAAAATCGTGTCATTAAGAAAGAGTACCACTTCTATATCAGTGTTGATAAGGAGCATGACACACTTTTTGTACAACATTGCTTTAAGAAGTTTTTTGAATATTTGAAAGATAGAGGCATAACAAAAGTTAAACATTTTGTTTGGTCTGATGGATGTGCGGCACAATTCAAATCTTTGAGGCTATTTTATGCACTATGTAGATATCATCGAAATGACAAAATACCACATGTTTGGAGTTTTTTTGAGAGTGGTCATGGAAAGGGTGAACATGATGGTGCAAGAGCTTGTATCAAACGTGCTCTAAGAAAGCATCAAATAAAGTACATGGGAGAACATATAGAAGATGCACATGATGTTGTTGAATGGTGTAAGAAACACTTTGAGAAACCTAATTATCATCATCGAGAACATACAAACCCATTCCATATAGAGTGTTTTGGGAGATAATTGGTACGTGTTCTCTTTTAGTATTTTATTTAATTTTGTAAAAAATGTTCCTAGTTCAAATGTTTCAATTTAACAACTTGATCTACATGTACATTCTTGTACACATGTACATTTTGCAGATGTGGATAGGAAATCAATGCATGGATGCAAGAGCATGGAGAGGACAAGATCTTTGCATTGTGTCATGAGTACAGATAATTGCCCATGGATATTATACACTAGGAATTATTCATGTTTTTGTTCTGAATGCATTTTTGAAAACTATGTTGATTGCAAGAACCAAGAGCTTGGATATGTTAGTGAATGGAAAATGGTGCCACTAGATGTTTCTAATACATACGAGGATTCAAATGAGGATGAAAACTTTGAAGACATTCCTTTGATTTTTGGTGATTACAATCATATTTCAAGATTGATTAAAAAAGGTACATACATGATGTACACATGTTTATATTTCCTTAAAAATGACATATAACTTAGAATTTATTTAACTTGTGTCAATTTGCAGGAGATATTTTTGCAGTCATAGCATAAGATGGAAATATAGAAGAGAGAAAGAAGTTATCAAAATCTGAGATGAGTGATGGAATGCCATTTCCCATAGGTTTGAGTTCTGATTTGAATATGTACATGTACAAATCGCTTATGCACGGAAATTTTTAATTAATTTCTCGCGTTTCTTATATACATGTATAGGCAGGATCAGTTGTAGTGCAAGGGACATATTTCAAACAAGTTAAAATTGTTCAACATAGGATTCATTTCACTGAATACCAAATTGACAACAAGGTATATCAGTATAGTCACTTGGTCATTGTTGTTGGCCTAATTCTTCAAACAGTTCCACATCGAGGGCAGTCTCAAAAGTGGAGACTACATAGTGAAGATCATGACAAAATATTAAGTGTTATTGAAGAGCGTTCTGAACCACTTGATGTGGTATGAACTATATGTATATTTAGTAATCCAAAGTACACATGTGGTTCAGCCCACATGAATTGAATTAATACTCAAGATAAATTCTAGATCTCTTAACTTGTTTTGAAACTAAAGGATAAATATTTTTTAAGTTTAAATACATTATATCAAATTAGGATGTATTCAAAGTTAATTCAAGTACATGTACATGTTTAAATGCATGTTTAATTTGTATGTATAAGGTAGTGTATCTAATTCTATATGCATCTAATTTGTAAGGACCACTAGTTAAAATAATTTAATTAAAAAATGCATATTTAAATTAGAATGTAATATGTACATTTGTAAAATTGATATAATATGGAATTAGGACATGTACATGTTGTCAACTATTTAACTACAATATACATACCTAGAAGCTCACATACCACATGTGAACTATTCAATACATGACCTATTAAGTTTAGTTTGTTCATTTCATACATACTCTTTTGTTTGAACATGTTCTTTTAAATTTTAATGCATATCTACTTGTATTTCTAACATGTGCACGTGATATATATATAATCCAGTCCAGTCCATCAAACATAAAGTACATATATAATCTAACATGTATGTACATGTGCACATGGAATATATAATCTAACACATGTACATGTGCATGAAATATATATAATCTCTAGTCTAAACTTCATATCACATGATGCAGTGGAAATATATATAATCCTAGTATCAAACACAACGGAGATATAAAGTATAATCTAGTCTAAACTTCATTGTACATGCATGTGAAATATACAATCTAATCAAAAATGTATTTAAATCTAATCTAATCAAACATAAATCTAATATAATCAAACACATGTATAAATCTATATAATCCGATCAAACACAACGGAGATATAAAGTATAATCTAGTCTAAACTTCATTACATACATGCATGTGAAATATACAATCTAATCAAACATGTATTTAAATCTAATCTAATCAAACATAGTATAAATCTAATATAAGCTTCAAACATGTATAAATCTAATCTAATCAAATGTATACACATGTGTATAAATCTAATATAATCAAATGTATGTATAATTTGATCAAACACAAACTAGGTATAAAGTATAATCTAGTCTAAACTCCATGTACATGCATGAATATATATAATATTAAAGTCTATAAAAAGATAAATGTAAATGAGCTATAAAGTCTGGAGCAAATCAACAGGGATCATGTCATCTACGAACTGAGCGACCATTTGAGGGGGAGTCCTACAAAAGTAGAATTTATTTAAATATTAAATATAATATATCTATCTCTCTAGACATGCATGTACATCAAATCCAAGTAGAGTTAAATAAAAATTTAAATATAAATTGTAATGTGCATGTATACATACATGTACATATATGTACCAAAAACCATAACTAACCTGTACACTAACAGCATCTAAAGAATCTCTCCTACGCACACACTCAGAGCTCAAGGAAGGAGTGACATGAGCTAATTGTCAATTTAAGGATTAGTCCATGATCAATTTAAATGATCCACAAATTAAAACTTAGAACTCTAGATTATTTATTAAACATGATCTATATAGAGAGAGATTTATCCTACAAATTTTCAACATGTATACATATCTTCTAAAAATTTAAATGCACATGTACATGTACATACCTATGTATCACCTGGAGTAGGCTGTATACTTTGATCCTATCCCATGATCATATCAACAACATCACTCATGCCTGCATATCTCTCTCTAGCTATACGTATCACTGAGGAGTGCAAGGGGTTAACTAGATGAGTGGGCATCGTGGATGAAGTGTCTAACTATAGTAGCATGTCCATAAATCTAGTATGGCTCAAATCTCTCAGCTGATCCTCAAATGAGTCCAAATCCTCATCTATGATATGGACATGATCAGCTCGTATCTCCTCCTCAAATGAATCCAAGTGGCCCTCATCTGTGATATGGACCTGATCAGCTCGTAGCTCCTCCTTTGCAGCAATAGAGTGATCTGTAGGTGGGTCAGTCCCTGGAGCATGCGTAGACTGATGAGAATGTTGTGAGTACCTCAGGGTATGCATCGATGCCACTGTAGCCTGACCATCTCTGAGAATCTCCTCTCTAACATCAGCCAATAGTATCCCAAGTCGAGATGAAATAAAACTATAAGCATGTAGTAGGTCCTTCGCTAAATACTGTGACATTTGTACATATCTACTACCTCCAACTATAGCTACTACCTCATCTGGGGAGGGGATGCTAGCAGAAATATACCAATCATCTGAATTCGAAGCCCCCCCATGACTAGAAGATGCATGATCTGTGGATAATCACGAATGTGGTCGAGTCATCATATATCTACCCACCCTGTCAGAAGATATGGTGGTTGTTGCTGATGCAATATGTCCAATCCTATCAATTGCTTCTCTCTGAGAAGCAATCACAACGTGATCCACTATGGGTGCCATGGCTAGGACTACTGCAGGAAATCTCTGGCCAACAAGGTCCCTATGTCTAGGTGGAGCTCTATCACGCCTATGATATGCATCTCTATCAACAATCCTGCCCCTCCCTTGTCCATAATATCCTAGAATATCAAGGTAGTTTGGTTTCATCTGACAATGAACCTCAGCAAATGCCTATTGTGCAAATTATAATGGTATCTGGTCATTATTAAGATAACAACCATGGGCAGCTAAGAAGAGTGGGTGAATCAATGATGCAACCTGTGGGTCGATACATCTAGTAACCTGATATCCCCTCACCTTACTCTTCTCTTGATATTGTGGAAAGCATCTCTCCTTAATGGTCTCCTTCGAGACCACCCCACCACATCAGCAAAAGAATGAGGATCCCTCACCTCACTCCTCAACTATCTATATATATCCTCTATAACCTCAGGTGAGAATGAGGTATGAGAAACTAAGTGGTCCCTTAATGTCCGCAAACTATCAAAAATGGACATGCATGTACTCTTGTACACGCCATCAGTACGAGGGTCATCTAATATGGCCCTCAACCTATGCAACTCCTGATCACTATACTGAAAAATAGTAGCAATGTCAAGAAAGGGGGGATCCTACTGTGGAGGATCAACATCATCAATATGTGGCTCCTAATGTGGAGCCTGCGTAGGTGGATCCTGATCAAGAGCCTGCGAAGGTATATCCTAGGATGCCATCTATCTAGGTACATGTCATAAAGTTAAAATAAATACATAAGTAGAGAGAGAGAGAGATTATACATATAAATCTTCATGAGAGAGAGAGAGATCATTTTCATTTTCAAAAAATACATGTAAAAATTTCAAATATTTTAGTGAGAGAGAGAGAGATAACATATATTTCAGATCTAGAGATAACATATATTTTAGAGAGATAGAGAGATCTAACACATGTATATAAATAAATCTTTGACATACATAAAAAATTCAAGAACATGATATATAACATTTGGGCCTGGATATGATTATATTTGGGCCCATATGATTATAAAAGTATTAAATCTACAATATGTGATCTTAACGGGAATGTAATACAACCCCTTAAGACACTATGTGATGGACTAAGGGGTATACATTCATTCACACTAGGATTTTATAAGGGGTCATATGCGGTTCTAAGGGGTCATGCATATGTTAGGACACTATATGATCCTAAGGGGAATGTCATATGTACAGTAGGATGTTATAAGGGGTCATATGACCCCTTAGGACACATAGGAAATGTCATATGTATAGTAGGATGTTATAAGGGTTCATATGTGACCTACTAAGGGGTCAAGCATGTGTTAATGCATACATGACCCCTTAGGACCACATACAACCCCTTAAGACACTATGTGATGGACTAAGGGGTATGACGTTCACACTAGGATTTTATAAGGGGTCATATGTGGTTCTAATGGGTCAGGACCACATATGACCCCTTAGGACACTATATGATCCTAAGGGGAATGTCATATGTATAGTAGGATGTTATAAGGGGTCATATGTGACCTACTAAGGGGTCACGCATGTGTTATAACACATCCGTGACCCCTCAGGACCACATATGACCCCTTAGGACACATAGGAAATGTCATATGTATAGTAGGATGTTATAAGGGGTCATATGTGACCTACTAAGGGGTAACACATGTGTCAATGCATGCATGTGATGGACTAAGGGGTATGTCATTCACACTAGGATTTTATAAGGGGTCATATGCGGTTCTAATGGGTCAGGACCACATATGACCCCTTAGGACACTATATGATCCTAAGGGGAATGTCATATGTACAGTAGGATGTTATAAGGGGTCATATGTGACCTACTAAAGGGTCACACATGTGTGACCCCTTAGGACCACATACTACCCCTTAAGACACTATGTGATGGACTAAGGGGTATGACGTTCACACTAAGGGGTATGGACTAAGGGGTATGACATCATATACAGTTCTAAGGGGTCATGCATATGTTATAACACTTGCATGACCCCTCAAGACCACATATGACCCCTTAGGACACTATGTGATCCTAACAGGAATGTCATATGTATAGTAGGATGTTATAAGGGGTCCGATGTGACCTACTAAGGGGTCACGCATGTGTTAATGCATGTGTGACCCCTTAGGACCACATATGATCCCTTAAGACACTATGTGATGGACTAGAAGGGGTATGTCATTCACACTAGGATTTTATAAAGGGTCATATGTGGTTTGACTAATGGGTCACGCATGTGTTAAGACACTATTTGATGGACCAAGGGGTATGTTGTTCACAGTACAATTTTATAAGGGGTCATATGCAGTTCTAAGGGGTCACACATGTGTTATAACACATGTGTGATCCCTTAGGACCATGTATGACCCCTTAGGACACTATGTGATCCTAAAGGGAATGTCACATGTACACTAGTATGTTATATGTGATCCTCTATGACCTCCTAAGGGAACATATAGTGTCATCAGGGAATATGTGGTCTTAAGGGGTCATGTTGTGCGTGTTATAGGATGTGAAAATGGGTCACATTGTAGAGGATTTATTGTCTAATTTGTTTAAATTTGTTATCCAAATTTTCTAATGTTTATTTAAATTAAAATTTATTAATTTTTCTAAAGTTTAATTTATTATATTTACGTTTGCAACATTTTTCTAATTTTCTTTTTTTGCTAATGTTTTTCTAAGTTCTGATTTACTACCTTAGTTTTCTATGTTTTTCATAACAATTTTTTAAAATGTTGAAAAAAATATACATCTATACAATTATGTAATTTTAAAAACAAATTGACACATTTCAATCAAAAACATTAAATTATCAAACATTTTTCTAAAATGTTGAAAAACAATAACTATATACAATTATTTAATTAAAAAAATAAATTAACAAACAAATTATTTATTAATTTAATAAAAAAAGACATTATTAAACCAAACAAAGGGTTATTTTGTGCACCTGATATAATAAAGGTTGAAAATTGAAATATGAAAGATGCTAGCTACTGCAGACAAAGCTCGGCGACGTGATGTTGATGACTAGTTCAATCTAACCCCCACCAAATAGAAAAAGACAACTTTGATAATGACCCTTTAACTATCACTTTCGCTTTTTATAAATGTTTTAAAAAACCCTAACTGAAAAAGGGTTCGAGCGAATGGGGGGTTCACTCAAACCCAAAAGTCACCTGCAGTTCGAGTGAACCCAGGTCCGTAACGTGGTTCATGCGAACTCCAAGGGGTAGTTCGAGTGAACACCCCTATTTCGCTCAAACAGATGAAAAATCAAAGTTCCCATTTTCACCAGATTCCTTTGTTGGCAAAAGTGGGAACCAGCTTTGTGAATTCACCCTAGATATTCAGCTTAAGAGGAGCAGGCGGGATGAAACAGGTAGATGAAACCATGGCCATTCTTCACATGAGTGTTGTCATCAATGCCAAAGGGGGAGATTGTTGGCAATTGACACTCTATTGGTTGGTTTCACTATGTTGTCATTGATGACAACATGGCAACATGGAAGCTTATTTCGGCTTCATGTTTTGGTTCAGTTGTGTATCGGTAGGCACTTCACAAACTCTACATTGGCACCGACACCGACAGGATGGATGAATTTCTTTGGTTATTGGCAATGCAGGCCAACATGGTTTAGAAAAAGGCTATTGGTATTAGAGGCTGACATCTTTTGGATCCGGCATTAGCAATTAATTTTGATATTCATGTATTTATGTTATCTTGCCGACATGTATATTGACATTGTAATTATCTTTGTAAGCCGACATAAGGCATGATAAATTTTATAGGGTATATAGATCAGTTGGATCAGATCATTTTGATATAAATGTGAATGTAATGATATAGAATATGTAAGGGATGCTAATATGGACGGATAGAAGATGCAAAATATATTAGAGAGATTATGTATGAGAGGATAATTTCGTAAAGGGTTATTCTGGTAAAGGGATTAGGGTTTCAGACCGGAACAGATAGAGCTTAACTGAAATTGTATTTAGGCATAGAAGATGCTATCTTAGCAGTTCACTCTATCATTTCTCCAGATTGTAGTCTAGATTTATATGTAGTCAGTGAGGCTCCTTTTGTGATTGAGTAGTGTGCTCTAGGCTATGAGTCTTCCTGCAAGTGTAGGCCCCTATATTTTGTCATATCTCTTCATGTGGCCAATGGATTGATATTGTGGGTCACAAATCCCATAGTGGTTTTTCCACTTTGAGGTTTTCCACATATAATTATGTGTGTTATGGTATTCATTTATGTGATTGGCTTATTGGTTGTTTTACTTCTTTAAATTCTATATGTATCAGTACACCGGTTGGTGTATGCATGTTTTAATAAGGTTAAAATTGATTGCTGGTAGAACACTCACCCCCCCTCTCAGTGTTCTTGGATTCCAATAGATTCATGTGGTTGTATTAATATTACTTGTTGTTACTTTCTTTTATGTATATCGGTTAATAAGTGGATTTGTTAATAAAGATAAAAATATTATATCTGGTAAAACACTTTTTCACCCCCCCCCTCCTCTCAGTGTTCTTGGTTTCCAACAACACCAAGCCAAATTTGAAACATGTCAGACCAATTTGACCAACACCTAATCCAAATTCAATATTTAGCACCCAACCAAAACCAAACCACCTTCAAACAAGTCCAAAATCCAACACTAACCATGTCAAAACCTCGCAAGGATTCAAAAGCATCTTCAAATAAAAATGGCAGTATTACATAGCTCTTAAAGATATTTCTTGGTGATTCTTCTGAGAAAGATAAAAAAATTTGCACCTATGTATAGCAATGGCTCATCCCCCCATAAAAAAATTGACTCTCTAGTGGCATGTATTCCTACACCTTTTGAAGCTTCTCAAGAACCTTCCATATCATCCTCATCAAATGATACACCCAAGGATAAAATACTCCAAGGGATATCCACAATGCATCTCCATGCTAATCCAAGTCCCTTCCATGCTTAAAAAATGATAAACCCAATGCAACTATGTGCTTCATTTCCCATTAAACCTATTCCAAAAGATCCCTTTCAAATTCCATCTCCCTCGTGTCCAAGTATTGATTCCTTGCCAAAATCCCTTGTTTATATCCAAATTCCAACCCCATGTCAAGAGGATAACTTATAGCACAAAGAAATGAGTCCTAAAACAAATCAAGATCAAGATCCTAAAACCTTATCATCCCATCCAATTGTTGACTAGGATCCCATCTTCCCAATCACTCATGATGATCCCCCCATCCCTATCTAAGAACATGACACCTTTTCAAATCCTGTTGGCATTCCACTTGTTAAGCAAGATCAAGATATCCCTTCCATTCTTACTAAAGATCCCATTGAAAGTCAAGAGAAGAGCACCTTAAAAGAGGAATCCAATGATCTTCCCCCTTGTCAAAATTAGATTATCCTTTTTAGTGCAGGAGCATCCCCGGTTCGTGGAAATCTTGCATCAACCAAAAATATTTGCTTTATGTTTTGCAGTTTCAACATTTCATTTTGCATTCTCTAGAATTGGCTCATCAAATCTTGAGGAGTTGGATTTTTGCTTGAGGACTTGATCATCTACATTATTCCCAAACCACAGAGCATTTGGATCATTTTCTAGCAAGTTATCACTATCGATTTCCTCGACAGTTTTCTAGTACCGATTGCCTAGACCTATTTGTTAGTCCCAACTGGTGCGGAGAGGGGAGGGGTGAATCAAAACTTAATCAAATTTTCACAATTTAACTTTTATCTTAAATCTTCATTCATCTAAGATCCAACAATATACTTAATCACTAAAGTAAAATATGCAAGCATGAAATATTGGCAGTGACACCAAGGATTTATCTCGTCAAAACCCAATAGGGAGAAAACCACGATGTAAGTAGGAACTCACAAAATTTTCACTCTTCTGGAGTACGCCCAGTTAAGAGCTATCCCTTTTAGGAGATTACAAAGACACTGTTAGGTGCCACCTGGTTAAGGGATTTTGATCAAGGTTGGTTAGTGCCTTTACCATGTTAAAGGTAGCTTGGTTAAAGGACTTAGAACATCAGTTAAGATGTTACCCGGTTAAGGGATTTTACAATAGGGACCTGTTAAAGTCCACCAAATTAAGGGATTTATGTTGCAGTTGTTAGAAAGCAACAGATGGATGATCTATTGAATTAGCTACTGATAGCTTGATTAGATCTCAATATGCATTCCACTCAATACACATCGGTTTCCTTCTTACACCTTTGGCTATTCACTCAATTGGTCACCTATCCCTCGGTACTACACTCTGTCAATCCTCTAGCCTTTGGCTTTGCACTCTATCAGTCCTCTATCCTTCGGCTCTACACTCAGCCTGTTCTTTGTTCTTCGGCTCTGCACTCAACCGATTCTCTTCCTGCGGACTCTGCACTTAGTTGATCTACCTCACACACACTCAACTGTGCTAACACCTCTTAGAACTTCCTCTCACTCTTCTCTTCACCTTGGATTGCTTTCAACAAGATTTCCTTGTTTTAAATTTCATGATCAAAAACTTTCAGAAAGAGCTCCAAAACTCTTTATACATTTTCTGTCCACATCTTCAGGCATATCCTCGATTAGATCAATCAAGGATTTCAGAAGATTTAAAATTCAAACTCTCTCGATGTTTCTTTGTGTGCCTTTAAGCAATTCTGCAAAGTGTTCAACCAATTCAGCCACCGCATCTCCCAAGGATAGAAATTTTGAGTCAAGTTCAGTCAAATCAATGCGAACCAGAGAATCTGCATGTAATCATGCTTGACTACATGGTAACTAAAAGTTATCTTTACCAACTAATGATTTGGCATAAACACAAGCTTACCAACTCATTCTTTGCAACCGCAACTAAATGTCCGATCACTACTCTGAGATTTATGGTGATCCTCTGTCTTCCTTCTATCATACCAGTGTATCGATATGTAACTAAACTTCTTACTTTACCGGTTCATTCTTTGCCTACTGATTTGTTGTGCTAGCATCATGTCTCTCCCCTATTTGCCAATGAGTTATCGGTTGGTTGGAGCAAACAAGTTTTCTTGCCTGAGTCACCTTTTGTAACTTTACCAACACCAAAGTGACCGATCTTCCTGAAGGATAGATCGGTTGGCTTAATGTATGTTACCTTGAGATGAAGTAACCTTTGATCATTCAATATCAATGTTGTTTCCATTCACTATTTCTTATTGAAAAGAAACACCACTTTACCTATACCACTTCACCAGTTAGTGTCTTCATCGGTAAGTGTTGGACATCAATGACAAACCTTAGCACATATATCAGTTTTTTAGATTGACCGGTTTTGTCAATACCAACAATCCAACAATCTCCCCCTTTGGCATTGATGGAAAACACTTGAAACTTTGGCTAGTTAGATGCATGTTTCTTCATCTCTATAACAGTCCAATCATTCTGCCCTAAGAGAAGAATATCCCCCCCTATCATTGATATCTGCCAATGCTCAAACACTCTTAATCTCTCCCCCTATCATTGATATCCGCCAATACTCAAACACTCTTAGCATATCATCCCCTTTGACAATAATGCCAAAGAGTCCATTCTGAACACTTACAAGACTGCTCCCCCTAACTGGAGTAGTCCACATTCATCATTCTAGTTGTTTTCATTTGAAAAACCTTGAAATTATACCAGATTGATGTAGAACCATGTTTACTTACTTTATTGAATGGAGGGGAATAACCCTCAGCTTACCTCTGAGATAGTCAAAGGTGTCCTTATGTAGCATCTTGGTGAATATATCAGCCACCTGCTCTTTTGTTGGTATGTACTCCAACACCACTCCCTTTTCTTGAACTTGTTCCCTTAGAGAGTGATATTTGATGGCTATATGCTTTGTTTTGGAGTGCATCATAGGGTTCTTAGATATGTCTATATACACCTAAAAATGGTCTGAAGATAATTAATTAAATAAGCAATTATTTAATTAATCCCCCTTCCTAACTTAATTGAATTCATTAGGCAAATTTTATTAAATTCTCCCTTTCATCTACTTATTAATAAATCTAAGGGTTTATTCATTAAGTTCATTCCATAGTCCCCTTTGATTAATTAATTCAAATCAATTAATCCTCCCCCCATTTTCAATCAATTCTTCTAATCCTCTAATTAATTAAAACAAATCAATTTATGAAAATTAATTAGTCTTTTCCTATTATTTGAATTTTTAAATTCAAATTACCCACATGCCTCCTAACTTCTAACCACCTAACCTAACCATCCCTCTAACCTAATCCATTCCACCTAACCTCGGGTTTAACTAACCCTATCCTATCTTGTACATACTAACCTCCTATGGTGTGGATATTTTCTTCTGGAGACACATGGCACTTTGGCCACATGTCTCCTCTCTTGGACACTTGCCCTTTTATGAACAAAGCTCCTTGACACTTGTCACCACAGAGATGAAAAGTGTCCCTTCCTCTAACCTCTTCTCCAACCTCCTCCAATTTCACCCTTGATATCTCTAGACTCAATCTTGACTGTTGATTCCTGCCACCTCACCCCTGACCTTGGAAATCCTATAAATATCCCCCATTTTGGAGCAATAATGATCCCATCTCATTATCAATTTAGGCATTGTTACTATAGGCATATCATTTGAGCATTATTGTTATAGGCAATTGCATCTTAGATTTAGCTCAATTTGATCATTTTCTAGCATAATTGTTGAATCATGTATCTTAATCAATCTCTTTTCTATCTTAATTGCATCATCATCATCATAGCTTAATCATGCATATCATTAGCTTAATTAGTCTCTCAAATCAATCTAGCATAATCAATCTCATCTTTGCATATCATTATCATTTCAAATCCTCCATCTAGGTGTAGTCAAGTCAGTGGGATTACTTATCTAGATCTAAGAGAAAATCCATACTCACATCTCTTAGGAGGTGATAGATCGCTTTGTCATGGTTCATCTTTGTTTGCTTATTATTTGCTAACCATGCTTTTAATGATCTATTGAGTGTTTGTATTGCAATTGTAGGATTCACACTTCACAGGCACGATATTTTGGCACCCACCGTGGGGCTAAAAAGGTCATTTTTGGCCTCTTAGCATCATCAAATTTTCAATTTAGTAGGTTTCTAGCTGGGTCTGATTCAAAATTTCATACGAGTTCCCTTTTTGCCTCGTATGAGTTCCTTTGTGTCCTCGTACAAGAAGAGAGAATTTTTGTACGATCAGGTGAGAATTATCATATGAAATTATGTTTCTATGTTTTCAAAGAAGATTGCATTTTAGGGTTTTCATGCTTCAATTTGATTATTCCTTTCGTAACCCAAGAGGGATTTTTCCATCATACCCAAATTTTTGTAGAATTTTGAAGCCTTTGCCATATTTCTCACATGGTAGATTGATGTGAGCTTATGTGTCATCTTCAATGTCTTTGTAGAGCATTTTGTATAAGTCTTCCTCTTCCAGTTCGCCCCATCTTTGAAAGGTAGTAGGGTCCCATTTGAGTACCACGATGGATACTTTCTTGTGAGGATGTGGTCTTCCATATTCTTTTGGGGAACTCATGACTTGTCGTAAGTACATGGTCTGATTTAAAGCATATTCTCCCATGCCTTTGTCCTGAAACTTGCCTTTAAGCTCACCTTGTTTTGATGTCAAAGGTATTAATGACTCAGGATCAATGTATGCCGAAGAAGGAATAGCTTCGCGATTACTGGGAATGATGGTCTCAGTTTTTGATCTTAGATTATTGCAGTATATAAACGGATTATGTCCTGAAGTCATGTCTATGTTTTCGAGCCACATCTGTGCCTCATAGCACCGTGTTTGCGTTAGAAAACTACATCTGTGTCGAGGGTAACCACGTCTGTGTTCACCAATTTCAAATTTTGAAGTTTATTGATTCAGTTTCAAGTTTTGCATTTAGGGTTTCAGATATGGTTTATTTTGAGCTAACATTTTCAGATCTAGCTAACAAAATTGGTGCAGCTTGTCTTGAAAGCAAAAAACATTTTGTTGAAGGCCCCTATTTTCACAAAGTCTTTTGGGTTTAAAATTTACCTAACTTGTGTGCTTGCAGGAAGGGGTGATTATTTGAAACAACCCAAAATACTAACAACTCTTTGTTGCAAGTCCTTGGCAAGGGTTTTTGGATTTTTATTGTGTGCCTTGTTTTCATAGACTAGCAAACACTTCCATTGGTGCACTAAAATTGAATCATTGTCTTTTGTGTCTTGAGCAATAGGCTCTTTTTGTTTAATCTTTAGAGGGCCTATCTTCCCGTGTGGTCATTAGGACTACTAGTGAGAAGAGAACGACCCAAGTGGTAGCGAGGAAAACCCACCTCTTCCGAACCACTATAAATAAATGTATTCATGGTGAAAACTATGGATAGCGTGTGCTAATTAGTTCATACTGACACTGTCTCCCCATAAACCTGTTTGATCAAATTTATTTGATCAGTTGTAGGGCATAACCCCTACCGGTTGGGAGCCTTCTGTATTTACAAAGTTGAAAGTGCCACATGTATGGCCACACGAGCGGATGCCTTTACTAGCACCTTTTTGTTTTAGAAACCCAAATCCTTCTAGTTGTTGGGGCAGGAGGTCAGACCTCTGGTAGCAGCCCACACACATACGGTTCTTAGTAGAGATACAAAGTTTGCCATGAGGAGTTTTTGTGGGGACTGATGCTTGGCTGACCCGAGAAGTGAGTGCCGAGGGTGGAGCTAGTGAGGTCAAGCATCTAAGTATCCACTCTGAATAGCGTAGCCTTGGGGGTAAAACCCCATGTGGGATCAACAACTATTGTCTTGGCTAGCCATAAGAATTGTGCTTGACTTATTTTAAACATTCAAAACATTCAAGACCAAACAACAAAACATTGTGTCTTTGGTGTCTTCAAGTGTATGCAAAACATTTTTACATCCAACAACACACTTTTTATTGGAGTCATTTTGGAGTCTAGACACTTACAAACATTGGGTCTTCATCAACACTATGTCCTCTTGTCACGAAAAATAGTCAAACAATCAAATTTGGTCACAACAAAATGACTTCACAGATTGGAAAAAATTGCACACATTTTACAGAAATGTCTCTGTGTCTGTCATAATCATGTCTGTACTGTCTAACCATGTCTATGAAGGGCAGAAATGCATCTATGTCCCAGAATCAACAGTTCATTTTGCAAAAAAACTCAGAAGTGCATCTATGTTGAATAGAGACACGTCTGTGTCAGGAAACTGCGTCTGTGAAGTATATAGGAGCGTCTGTGTTCAGAATTGAAAAAATTGTTATAGTCTAGCAAACAAACACAGTCAATTTCGGAATTCTTGAGCTTCCTAGGTCATTTCTCTAGGTTCATTTAGCATTCAACCTGTCTTTGGGTCTCACATAGTCCATCATTGCTTCATATCTCACTTTACATTCACAATTGTCTAAACTTGAGTCAAAAGATCACTTGCTTGTCCTCATTATACTTTGTCAACACACTACATACAACAATACTTTGCTAAGTGGTCCCTCATCAAGGTTTCTTACCTTTGGGTCTCATTTGGTCTTACTTAGAGTCAAGGTCAACTTACCTCATCAAGAGAAACTATCCTCTCTTTGGAAGTCACACCTACTCTACTACATACATACTTGGTCTTACACTTTGGACATTACAAGTACACCTCAGATTCATTTACATTCCATCCAACTCTTGGTCTTCCGTACTTTTTCCATTTTCATCTAGTCTCACACATCTTGGTCAATACCTAGTTCATGGTTGAAACCCATCTTCAAAAATCTAGGAGAGAAACTAAAGAGGCTCAAGAGTCCGCAAAAATGAGTGTTTATGAGTATGACAATGATGTCTTTTTCAATACTAATCATAACACATTACTTGACATGGATGTCTATAGAAACATTCCAAATGTTGAGAACATGGGCACTACAAACAACAATGATACCCACAATGACAATATGGACAACTTTTTAGTACATTCAACAGATGTGGAAGAATCCATTATGAATCTCCATTTCAATCGATTGGTTGAGGAAATAATGAGGAGGGATAGACAATATTTCTAACAAATGATGGCACAAAGTGGAGCCAAGATACCTCATGATTTTGATATGTCTCAAATAATGGAAAATCAACCTTTGCAACAAACTCACTCCAACATGGATCAAAGGAGGCCCAATAGTGGAGGAAATAGAGGACCATATATGGTACCTGAATCACCATCATCTTTGCTTCAAAAACCAGAGGTCCCACATACACATGGTCAAGCATATGATACTCACCTTCGCAGACCATTATGGAAGTCTTATGCAGAAAGATATGCTCAATCACATACCAATACTAAGGATCAACCACCAAAGCAATTGGATATTTAAAGGCATGCTCAAAATTTGGATGCAAGGAAACCCCATGTCAAATTTGGGGGCAACACGATAGAACATGACATGCCTATAGAGTATGTTATAGATGCACAAAATAGATATGGTGTTCCTCAACATGAATCTATACCAAGTGGTCCATATACGCAGCATCACTATAGACCTCCTCCATATGAACATGTGTATGATCAATATCATCCATATATGCAACATGCTCCTCCAATTGGTGCCTCAAACATGGGTTATGGTTCAAGAAGTCGATCTCCACCTAAGAGAAATTTGGAGCAACAAATTAGGGACTTACAAAAGAAAATGGAGGACATAAATGCACCGAAGCCAATTTACACAATGAGAGACATATGTCCTTATCCATTCGACAAGAGCATTCCAATGCCTCCATTTCCTACACACTCTGTGATGCCTAAGTTTGATAAGTATAGAGGAAAAGGGGATCCTAAGGCACACATAAGACAGTTTTTCATAGCTTGCATTGAGGTAGTAGCAGAAGAGACATATTTGATGAGATTATTCCCACAAAGCTTAGGTGATCAAGCTATGGAATGGTTCTCCCAACTCCCACCTGGTATTAAGTCATGGGGTGACTTAGCAGAGGCATTTATTCAACATTTCTCCTACAATATAGAGATAGACATATCAGTCACTACTTTGTGCAACACCAAGCAAAAAGAGGGAGAGTCTTTTGCATCATTTTTACAAAGATGGAGAAATCTAGCTAGCAGATGCTCTTGTGAAATTCCACAAAAACAAATGGTATAAATGTTCACACAAAATGTTAACAAAGACATTGGCTATGATCTAAGGAAAGCTTGTTTGTCCACCTTCAAGGACGCCATTGAAAAAGGCTTAGCAACAAAGAAGGTCCTAATTGAACAAGGAGTCCTTAAGGTATTCAAGGAAAACAAAGATGATTTTAAGGGAAAAGACAAGCCAAGATTTTGGAATAAAAACAAGAACACAGTTAATGATGGTGTTGTTGATGCCAACATAGTGCGACCCAAATTCATCTTTTCGAGATCAAGTTCTACAAACAATCAAGTGAATACTCAAACAACTTCCAGATCACGAAGGAAGTACACTCCATTGGGAGAACCACTTGAGTCAGTTTTCAAAAAGCTAGTCGCAAACAAGGTAATCACAGTTCCAAATTTTCCTCCATATGAACCAAAGGTTAAACCAAATTGGTGGAATGATGATGAGTATTGTGAATTTCATAAGAGAAAGGGTCATAAGACAAGAAATTGTCATTGACTAAAGAACATCATACAAGATCTCATTGATAGAGGTGACATTGAGATTGAGGTACACTCATCCAATCAAGAACATGAGATGTTTAAGGAACCATTCCCAAAGCATGACAAAGGAAAAGCTAAAGCCATAGATGATCAAACCAACTATACCAGAGCATCCTACAACTATGATTCAACTATCAATCACATCTCGATGGACAATTATGTCTCTACTATTATCATCAAGGACAAAACCCCTGAGAATTCTACCCAGAGACCCAAGATTGTCATAAAAGGCGTTGGATCTTCTTTCAAACCTACCTCTGAATGTCATGTTACAACCCACCAAGGTAAAATTACTTTGCAAGGTTCTTCAACTAAAAACACCACTTCCTCATCAACCAAACCTGAGTATGACCTTGTAGAACAGTTAGTGAAGACACCTACGCTCATCTCCATCCTTGAGCTATTACGCATATCCCCTACTCATAAAGCTATTCTTGACAAAATCTTAAGAGACATTGTCGTTCCTACTGATCTGAACATGGACCAGTTTCAAGCCATGGTGGGATACCTTTCCATTCCACATTCCCTTACATTCACAGAAGCCGACGATGCCTCCATAAGTCAACCACATAATGCACCATTACACATTGAAGCCTTCATACACAAACATAGAATCAAACAAGTCCTGATAGATGGAGGAGCAGGTATAAACATTTTTACATTGAGCACTATTAAACAATTGGGATATTCTGATAAAGTTGTGAATTCTATAAACAAAATTACCATCAAAGCATATGATGATGAAGAGCGTTCATCCAAGGGCACAGTCACCTTACCTCTCAGAGTTGGGCCAGTTACAAAGGATGTGGTTTGTCAAGTCCTGGATCTAGATCTCACTTATAATATATTGCTAGGACGTCCTTGGATTCATCAAATGAGGGTAGTTCCATCGACATATCACCAATGCATTAATTTTCCTCACAATGGGGTGGAAGTAACAGTTAATGGTGATCCTAATCCATTTATATACTGCAATAATTTGAGATCAAAAACTAAGACCATCATTCCCAGTAATCGTAAAGTTGTTCCTTCTTTGGCATACATTGATCCTGAGTCTTTAAAACCTTCAACATCAAAACAAGGTGAGCTTAAAGGCAAGTTTCAGGAAAAAGGCATGGGAGAATATGCTTTAAATCAGACCATGTACTTACGACAAGTCATGAGTTCCCCAAAAGAATATGGAAGACCACATCCTAACAAGCAAGTATCCATCGTGGTACTCAAATGGGACCCTACTACCTTTCAAAGATGGGGTGAGCTGGAAGAGGAAGACTTATACAAAATGCTCTACAAAGACATTGAAGATGACACACAAGCTCACATCAATCTACCATGTGAGAAATATGGCAAAGGCTCCAAAATTCTACAAAAATTCGGGTATGATGGAAAAGCCCTCTTGGGTTACGAAAGGAAGGCATCATTGAACCTTTACAACCTGAATTGACATTCAAAAGGGAACGCTCAAAAGGACTTGGTTTCCTGACTTCCAAGGTCCACACTCAAAAGACAGAAGAAGCCTTGCAAATCAAAGCTACCAAAATTCAACAAGAGGATCGCTATTCCACAGACTCCAATGAATGGGAATGGGGTTCAGACAAATCCTCCAGTGACTATGAGCTCACCGAGACATTCAGAGAGCCAAATGAACCCACAGAAGAAGAGGAATTTTATAAAAAGTTTAGAGTTGGTCAAGAAACAACCCGTGAGGATTCCACACAGTCCTTGTCTCAAGGTTCTAGGTTGAAATCACATAGGATGAGAACACCTGTCCCATAATGTGCTACTAGTGATGATAATTTGGATTCACTCACGATCGAGACTGATGAGGAGAGTTCCATCAATGACCTCATCAATTATCTTGACATACCCAAGTATAACTGTATCTTCACTCTTAGCCCCGCTAACTTCGAAGACATTAAAATCCTTCCCCTTGTTCACCATCAACTCATTGACTAGGATCATGAAGGACTAGCACAGTTGGACACATTCCAAAATGATGAAGTTGTTATTGACTATCTTGGAATATGAGATGATCTTCCCCTTGGGGACCATAATGCGGGATACACTATAGAACTCAACAGCGTGGCATATTTTGGTGAGGGTGTCGGACCTTCCAATCGCAAAAATGTGAGAATAAGAACAAACCAAGGGTCTTATGGCGAAAACCACACTGTGGCACTGTCTGATACCAAAAAAGTAAAAAGAAAGGATGTATCTGAGGGTGAAAACCTCTCTGAGGCACCTGAAGATGGAAGGCTCGACATTCTCCCAGCATCATATAAGGAAAAGTCATCCATGTTGGTAGAAGAGACTATCAAAACAAACATTGGTATAGAAAAAGTTCCACATAATATATTCTTGGCTCAATCATTGACAGAGTCAGAAAGGTCAAAATTCATAAGTTTCTTCAAAGAATGACAAATCAACTTTGCATGGTCATACACTGATATGCCTGGATTAGATCCGGATTTGGTAATGCATCATTTGACAGTCAAACCGGGGGCAAAACCAGTGAAACAGAAATTCAGAAAAATGCATCCACAAGTGGCATTACTAGTCAAAGCAGAACTTGAGAAATTATTAGATGTCGGATTCATACGCCCAATTGATTATCCTGAGTGGATCTCTAATTTAGTGCCTATCAGTAAACCAGATCATAGCATCAGAATATGTATAGATTTTAGAGACATCAACAAAGCTTGTCCAAAGGATGACTTCCCATTACCAAATATTGACTTGATTGTTGATCTCACAACAGGTCATGAAATCTTATCCTTGATGGATGGATTTTCTAGTTATAATCAAATAAGGATCGTGCCTGAGGATCAACATAAAACATCATTCACTTTTCCTTGGGGAACTTTCTACTAGAATGTTATGCCCTTTGGGCTAAAAAATACAGATGCTACATATCAAAGAGCCATGACTACTATCTTTCATGATCTCATGCACATAACCGTGGAAGATTATGTCGACGACCTCTTGGGAAAATCAATAGACAAAAACACACATTTGGACATACTTTCAGTCGTCTTTGATCGGTTGGAAAAATACAAAGTAAGATTAAACCCCAAGAAATGTGTCTTTGGAGTAACCTCCAGGAAACTCCTAGGATTCATTGTGTCCAAAAGAGGAATCGAAGCTGATCCAGCAAAAGTCAAGGCCATCTTGGAAATGCCACCACCAAAGAATATCAGTCAACTTCGGTCTTTACAAGGGAGACTCTAGTCCATACAAAGATTCATAGCGCAACTTGCAGATAAGTGTAATCCTTTTCAGCACCAGCTACATAAAAATATCAAATTCAAATGGGATGATAACTATCAATAGGCTTTCCAGATGCTCAAAGATTATCTTCTGAATCCGCTAGTTTTGATGCCACCAGTTCCAGATCAGCCTCTGTTACTATACATATCAGCTACTCCAACAGCACTGGGGGCACTCTTAGCACAAAAAATTGCTGAGGGCAAGGAAAAAATAGTATACTATATTAGTCGCACATTGGTGGGATATGAGCTGAACTACACACCAATTGAGTGTGCATGTCTCACCGTGGTCTTTGCTTCACAGAAATTATGACATTACATGCTCACTCATAAGATTAAGTTGATTGCAAGGATAGATCCATTGAAATACCTTCTCAGTAAAGTGACACTTACTGGGCGACTGGCCAAATGGGTAATGATCCTGAGTGAATTTGACATCGAGTATGTGGACAGAAAAGAAATAAAAGGACAAGCCATCACAGATCAATTAGCAGAGGCTCCCATGATTGATGATGTTCCTCTAAGTTCAAAATTTCCAAATGAATCTATTTTAACAATGTTACATGCAAAGCCATGGCAACTGTACTTTGATGGCTCATACACACAGCATGGGGCAGGAGCTGGCATCCTCTTTATAACTCCTCAAGGGGACTCTATACCAAAATCATACCACTTATCATTTCCTTGCACTAACAATATAGCAGAATATGAGGCATTAACAATTGGATTACGGATTGCAGTTCAGTGGAAGATCCAAGAACTTTGTGTTTTCAGGGATTCTCAACTTATCATCTGTCAAGCAACTGATGATTACCAAACAAAAGATGAAAAATTAATTCCTTACAAAAAAATGGTGGATGACCTAAAACAACACTTCACAAAGATAGATTTTGAGTAGATACCAAGAGAGCAAAATCGCACCGCAGATGCCATGGCTACAATTGCTTCACTGATCAATCTACCTCCAAATGAGACCTGCTATGAGTTCTTGGTGGATAACCTTTTGGTTCCTTCATATGAGATCATTCCTACTGAGATGATATGTGTTGTTGGTCCCGAGTCCCAGTTATATGGTTCCATTTTCACATACCTTCGCGATAATACCCTACCTCCTAATCTATCAAATAACCAACATCACACCTTCATTCGCCAATCCTCTCGATATGTCATTTTAGTTGACATCCTATACCAGAAAGGTCTAGATGGCACTCTCCTTAGATGTCTAGAAAGTGATGAAGCTTAGATTGCGTTACGTGAATTACATGAAGGGATATGTGGTCCACATGCTAGTGGTCCTACCTTGGCCAAGAAACTCATCAAGACTGGATATTACTAGCCCAATATGGAAAAGGACTCATATTAGTTTGTCAAAAAATGTAAGCAACATCAAATTCATGGAGACCTCATACATGCGCCAGCACAAGAACTTCAAACAATTGTGTCTCCTTGGCCCTTTTGTCAGTGGGGACTCAATCTCATAGGCAAGATTCACCCTCCTTCTTCCAATGGTCATAAATTCATTATCACCACCATAGAGTATTTCACAAAATGGATTGAAGTTGTGCCTCTCACAAAAGTCACTGGAAAACAGATTGCTACGTTCATCCTTAACTATATCATTTGCCGATACGATATTCCTGTTTCCATTATCACTGATAACGAGCGTCCCTTCAAAAATCAGGATGTTCATGAACTCTATGACCGCTTCCATATTTCCCATCATTTCTCCACACCATATTACCCCTAAGGTAATGGCCAAGTTGAGGCGTCTAATAAAAAAATCCTTAAAATCCTAAAGAAGACAGTCAACGACACTGGCCGTAATTGGCATATCCAACTTAATCCTGCACTTTGGGCCTACCGCACAAGTGTCCACACATGTACTAGAGCTACATCTTATTCACTTGTCTATGGCACTGAAGCCATCTTGCCTATTGAGGTTGAGTTACCCTCTTAATGGGCCTCTTTGCAAAACATTATCAGTGATGAAGACTATAGGGTCTCTCACTTACAAGAACTGGAACTACTGGATAAACGAAGACAAACTACTTTTAATCATCTCAAGCCTTACCAACGACGAATGAGTCACAACTACAATCACAAGGTCAAGCCTCGTACATTTGAGGTAGGTGACTTGGTTCTCAGAGAAAACCCCAAAAATCAACAAGACAGAGAGATGAAGGGCAAGTTCGAACCAAATTGGCTTGGTCCTTACATCATTACAACAGCATATGGATCTAGGGCATATCAGCTCTCAACTATAGAAGGTGAACCTTTAGAGGATCCTATCAATAGCATGCACCTTCGCAGGTTCTACACATAGCTCTTCAAAGTATCCTAATTCAAAAAATACAAAAAAATCAAAAAATTCAAAAATTCCAAAAAAAAATAAAAAATCATAAAACATAAAAATCGTTACTTGGTGAAAACCCGGCAAACAGGTGCCTTGTGACACAAAAAAATATTGAAAAATCAAAAAAGTAAAGAGAAATAATTTCGTCGAATGGTGAAAACCACTTCAGTGGCACCCTGGGCAAGTACCATGGTGAAAACTGGGTCACCAGCGCCATGTGTAGAGACATTGCTCCTCCCTCCTTCAGGATTCACTTTCATCCCTTCACTTTACACACACTCACGACCTATTCATTCATAATAAACTTACCCATTCCCATCATGGCTTGTTATTGATCTACCCAAGATTGGTTAGCCATTCATAATAAACCTCCCTTTCCATCCATAATAAATCAGCTCCTATCTGTGGCTAAGGCAAATCCTACGTCTAGTGATGGGTGTGGAACTGAGAACATCACATGTTTCGAGGAGTATAGTTTCTTCCAGCTTTCTTCAGTCTATCCTCAGACAATCCGCAATAAAGCAACATTTGTATCACAGATCTGCAATAAAGTTTCATCTTCTCCGCAATAAAGTATCAGTTTCATGGATTTAGTCAGTTTTAGATGAGACACAGCAGCAACAATGGGCTTCAACAAATCAAATCTTTCAACAGACTCAGACAACATATGGTTCCGTGCTATCTATCCTTTTTGGAAAAGTAAACATTATGACCACAATCAAATAAGACTTATACACGTGACAAGAGACACTAAACTTGAGGACTACAGTGGATGTTGGTGTCGAGTCTTGGTTTTCTTTTGATTTTATCTTTTGGTGACATGTCTTTTAGCTTTTCTAGGATGTCTCTGACTAGAGATTCTATCTCCAGGATGTCTTTGACTAGAAAGGCGAGGATGGGGTATTGTCACCTATTCGTATTTGCTATTTGTGGATTGTCTCTTAGTAATGCTATGACTTGTCCAAGGATATGAGGACACTGTGAGTCTAGTATGAACTAGGGCATTCCTTGTTTGTGACTATCTTATTTCCATGCAAACAGGTACAATGACTTTCTGGGTCGAACATATGCCTCGATTGTCATAACCTACTTGCCATAATAAAGCTCAATGATGATAACGCACAAGAAGCTCTTTCAATTTCATATTTTCTATCTTTCATCCCCCTTTCTTGATTGACTTCCACCATCCTTCACAAGTTCGTGTAGCCTACTATCACATGACTGAGTATAAGGACACACCAAAAAAATTTGCATTTCATGTAGTTGCACTTGCATTACCACATATAAGCATTTCATACATACATATCGATATCACATCCTACACATAACACATGTCAGAACATTTTATATTCTCATGTAAATAATTATTTTCATTACATACATTCACATTTGCATTATGCATACACATATAAAACATAAACGAACAAGAACAAAAATATTGCATTTCCTCATATACATATTTGCATCCATATCATAAGCATCACATAAAAACCATCTCATCACATAGGTACACACGCATATAGCTTACGCAAAGATGAATCATCTCATATATATATATAAAAAATGTCATGATACAATGATGTCATAATCATATGGCTACAATCACCCGAAGGTGTCTACATCATCATATAAAAATGGTACAATACTGATACATAGGGAGCCCTCTAAGGCTATGATGAACTCCCTCCCTCGGAGCTGCCTGGCCTCAATGGAATTTGAGCCCCCAAAGGACCTGCCCCAAGATCATCTCTCCTGTCCCCTCTCTCTGGTGGTGGTGGAGGACCCATAACCCCACCACTAGATGCCTGTCTCTTCCGGCTCCCTCCCGTAGCTGTCACTATCGGCGATGGTCTATGGAAGCTCCTCGCCCGCTGATCCGCTGGCACTGCACCATAATAGAGATCTCGCCAATAGGCAATCTCCTCTCCTATCTATAGAACATAGGGATATCTAGCCCCTGTATCCTCCGCTGCCTGTCTCCTAGCCCTCAGTGTTATCTCAGCCTCTGTGTAGCGCTGAATGGCCTAGTCTCGCTCTCGCTCAGTATCTCTGAGCCACCTCCTAAGCCTATCCCTCTCCCTCTCTAGGTCTTGGATCTCATCTGCCAATCCCTGGCAGATCTCCCTCAGCTCAATTAGCTCATCCTCCTCTACCTCGGCCCCCTATGGCTCCCCCTGTACAGGTGCCTACACTTGTGCCTATGCCTATACTGGTGCCTGTACCGGTACCTGTCCCTGTACCTATCCCTGTACCTGCACTTGTCTGGGACCCTATGCTGCTAGCACCTATAGCGGCAATCCACCGTGACCTCTCACCACCTGAGCCTGCCTCTCCTCTCCACCCTCCCTCCGTGGCGGTACCCTCCTCTCTCCCACTGCCCCCCTCCTCCTCCGTCAGCCTCTACCCCCATCGGCTCCATCATCATCATCATCACCACCACCATCTCCTTCAAATAACTCTCCTAGATCCGTCAGGCATGGGAATGGATGCTCGGCCCAATAGGCTGTGTACTCGACATCCATGCTAACATCCTCAATCTCTGGCCACATGTCCTAGGGTAGGGGTATCATCTCTACTAGCTACATCACAGCCTGATCATATGATAGCAAGGGCCCAAACTGTGCCTGATCCCTGACAGTCCATGCATACATGTCTGAGCCCTGTGGCATCCATTGAATCCTACCAAACTGCCTGCCAACCCTGTCCACTAGCTGCCTCTCCAGCACATAGGGCGTCCACCCAATCAGATAGCTACTCCGAAAGGTGTAGGGAAGCTTTACCACATCATCCTCCCACTCCTCGCATCCTAGGTATGGCCTCCAAATGACCACATCAATATCATCTATCACCCGCCGCCAGTGCTCTAACCTGCCAATCCGTGGCTGTGACATGATCATATCATACAAGTGAACAAAAATGCGCTTGTGACCTCTACCTCTGAAATGTATCGGTCTCGTCACTAGCAGATGCTCATAAGCCCACACCTGCAACAATGTCACCTCGTAGCCCAATCCCACTAACCCATGGTACACAAACTGACGTAACTCATAGTACAGGTGTGCCAGCACACATGATCCCCAGGCATATCTGGTGTGCTGTGTCACCAGTGTCTCCAATGCACCTCCCCAGCCCACAACCAACCCTCGTGTCGCTCTATCAGGATAGAGGAACCCACTGATCGCTCCTCCTATCACTACTGGTAGTGCCAATCCTGTCACAGTCATAGTGTCCCAAGCCACATGTCCAGCCCTCATCTCCAGTCCTGGGTCCTGAAACACTTGTCTCAGGGCCTCCCTGTCTCCATCTCGATCATACGGAATCAACTCCCCATTGATCGATATCCTAAGAATCCTGTATACATCCTCTAGGGTGACTGTCATCTCACCCATCAGCAAATGAAAGGTACATGTCTCAGAGTGCCACCTCTCTGCTAGTGCAGTCAGCAGTCCCATGTTCACCCGAAACTCAGGCACATACGAAACATGTCTCAATCCCATAGCCTCGATCGCAGCTCGGTCCTCAAGTGTCAACTCAGGTCACAATCTCTATGTCGATGGAAATCTCTCTCGTGACTCCAGCATCAGCAAATACTCCTAGAGTCAAGCAAATCAATCATCTCAGTCATCATGGCATTCACTGTTTATCACAAAATGTTACTTTTTATCTAAGTACATATGGCATTCTATCCTAGTGACACTCACTATTTATCACAAAGTGTTGCTATCTATCCTAGTGACACTCACTGTTCATCACAAAGTGTTGCTTCTATCCTAGTGGTACTCCCTATTCATCACAAAGTGCTGCTCACATTTGCACTCCCTGTTCATCACAAAGTGCTGCTCACATTTTAGTACTCCCTGTTCATCACAAAGTACTCTATCTTGGTACTCACTATTCATCACAAAGTGCCTTGATCTATTCTAGTCTTCTCTAGAGGACCTGTTTGAGTGTATCCTCTCAGTAGCTTATCTAATCGACAACATATGTTCATCACAGAACTGCTGATTTGACCTAGATGACACAAATTCACATTTTTTGGACATAAACACGCTTTTCTGACATAAACACGCTTAAAGACTGCACATATGTACTTGAAAAACACAGATGTACCTGAAAGACATAGACGTGCCTATGCTCTGCATAGACGCGCCTGGGTGACACAGACGTGCCTTCTTGGCATAGATGCTCCTACACAGCACAAACGCGGCCACATTCGACGCAGATGCATTTTTTGATGGAGACGCGCTTGGCACAAACACAGACGCGCCTAGGGAGCATGAACGCACCTAGCACCAACGCAGACGTGCCTAGATGTTTTTGACATATTTTGGACCGTAACCTAAAGCGCATTTATTTCTCTATCTACCATACATTAATGACAAAAATAAATGCATCGAAGTACGAGGCAGTTTTACGATACTTACCGGCTCTCCTGCCTCGGCTGGCCTCTGGAATCGGCGAACGCGGTCAAATCTATGAATGAAAGCCATCGCTGCTGAGTACTGTTGCTCTATTTTCACTCTGCACTCTGCTCTCGTGGATGTGTAGATGACAATGAGGATGTATTTCCCTCGTGGTCTATCTTATAGACTATCCTAGCCCTAGCCCTCGTTTCCCGAATCAGTCTTCTTTATCCCATGACTTTGTCACTTTATCTGGTCAATCCTTTCTGGCCATTCTTTCTTATCAAGAGATTTTCTACAATCCTTTCAGACATTTTCATCCAATCTCTTGAGAGGGCATATCATTTCCATCTTGGGACAACTCTATATCAGTTCATCTTATCTTCTTTGAAACAATGCGACAAGCCGCATTGTCTCAAAGAGGGGCAAAATGTAGACACCTAAAATTGTCATGTTTAATTAAATAAATATTTTTATTTATTTAATTATTTGAGCCTAATTCTTCTATTAATTAAATAAATCTTTATTTATTTAATTAATTCATTTATCCTCTTCTAGCCTTATTTCTCATTTAAACAAATACATTTATTTATTTAAATTATCCTTTTCCTAATTAAATAAATATTTTATTTATTTAATTATCCCATTCTTCTATTAATTAAATAAATCTTTATTTATTTAATTAATTCATTAACCTTTTCTACCCATGACACATGGCATTCATCTCTTAATTCATACACTACCTACCCCTTTCATTATTTTATTATTTCCTTTACCTACCCTCTAATCATAGCTGACCTCCTTTTTACACCTCTCAATCTTATCCCTCCATTTCATATAGTGTCTTCTATATAAGGAGATGCTTCCTTCATTATCAAACCCTAATGAATCAATCATCTTAATGACTTGACTACACTACGATCCTACTTGCAACCACATTCCGTTCTTTGTTGAGCTCTTGTGCACATAAAATCTAAGAGCAAATATATCAAGCAAGATCAATGGAGATAGGAAGAATGGAGATCCAAACCCTATAGGACATGTGATGGTATAATCTTTGTGATTTTGTTGGATTTGCATTGTCTTAGATAATCTTCATATGTTATGGTGGATCTTTGTTGTTGTTAGGCTAGGGTTTTGTGGTTGAATTCATTTAGCCTTTCAATATTGTTATTGTTGTTATCCATTTTCACCATAAACAATTACTAATGCTAACCTTGGTTTTTTTGTGAGTTTTTTTACAGCCTAACTAGTTTTTGCAGGACGATTGTTGAAGATTACGCTTGTCAAAGCTTCATTTCATCCAAACATCATGACTACTAATGTGTCTATTTTGTAGGTTGCCTAAGAGGACCCAACCAAACTTTATGTCTTCTTTAAACTTTCTAGGCACACTTGTTTTTGCTAAAGGAAATGAACAAACATGTATTATGTGTTTTTATGATAAGCAAGTATGCTCTCACCTTTCTTAGGTGATTAGAAAGCCAGACTCATCCTTTTCTTTCATTACTGCATATCTTTAGTAGGCCTGCCCTCCCGAGGAGCATATAAGGTCGAAGCCATTAAGGTCGGTGAGAGGGAAATGACCCAAGTGGGAATGGCTAATGCCAAGTACTCCAACCCACTATAAAATAAATGTGATTTGATGGAAATCAAGTCAACAGAAGTTCTTGGGAATAGCTCTCTTCTGTACCTTCGGGTATATCAAACCTTGCTTTTCAAGGTTGGGAGACCTCTTAATTGAGTTTATACCTCAATGCGCTAAACGGATCCCTTACTAGTTCTAATTAAATTAGAAGCTACCTGATTCACCTCCGAAAGGGGGATAATCTTTGTGGAAGAGAGATAGTAACTCTCCCAAGACACTTTCCATATCGTGCCCCCATGAGCATTTGGATTCAAATAATACAGCATAGAGAATTCATTGTGTGAGACTCAGCGGCCGTATTTTGATTAGCTATTGGGTGTGTACCTAATTTTGCAAGCAAAGGTTTTCTCTCTCAGCCAACTTCCTTAGGTAGCATATTGTGCTTGAGGTCACTTAACATATCACATGTTTGTTGTGTCTTTGTCCCTAAAACAGAAAATCAGACATCTAAGAAACTGAAAAAAAAAAAGCAAAACATCAAACTTCATTAATAAAAAATATGTCCAAACAAAGTTTTTGTCTCTGTTCTTTCATATATCGTACGAGCTTGTTAGTTTGTTGTACGAGGCACCTAGTTTATAGTCCAGTCCAGTGAGAATTGTCCTATGAGCTAGTTTAGCAAAAAAAATTGTGTTATCTTTTATTGTCCAGTCTAGTGAGAATTGTCGTGCGAGCCAGTTAAGTAAAGAATTTTGTGTCATCATTTGCCATCTGGTTTTGTGAGAAAGCTTGTACGAGTTTGTGTCTTCTGTCATGCAAAATTTTTGGTTTGTCGTATGAGCCTGTCTAAATTGTCGTTCGGGGTTGTATAAGGTTTCATACAAATTTATGTCTCTGTCTGTCCAGAACTATCTTCTTGCATGTCTTTTTCAGATCTGTCATATTTGCTTGGTTAGTTTATAGTGAGCATAAACACCTATTATCTATCATTCTGTGCTTGGGTTATCTTCTTGGTTTTCTTGGTCAAGTTATCATCTATCAAATTGGACTCTAGAAATAAACACCTCAAGATTTTCAAGTATTCACATTCAACAAGTTCAAGATCTAACATCTCAAAATGCATCATCACCCTCTTTGATAAATTGATCACTCAAAAAAATAGTCTCTCATCAGGATCTACCATCCTCTATCACGAAACTACAACGTTTGGTCAGGACAATCTTGTCCCACGTAGTAGGATATATCGTTCCTATTGGACTTGTTTTTTATCAAAATCATCATCATTGCACTCCAAAACTGAAGATCGAAAAACTTGCAAACTTTTAAAACACATGAATCATCTTTTTGTGTCTTATCACTTTATAACATTTACATTGACAGTTGATCACTTATCGAAACAACTTTTGGATAATCTAATCCTAGCACAATATCTAACACACATGTATGCTTGTTTTAACTAGGGCACAAGGACATAAGATCGCTGAAACGGAAATTAAAACATTTCAAATAGCTGAAAAATCATATCAACATGGCATACCAAAGAAAAATACAAGAAGAAGACATAACAAGTCACCATATCAAAGCAATCAAACAAGTCCAAAATCAAAAGCCAACTATGTCAAAACCTCACAAGGATTCAAACACATCTCCAAAGAAAGGTGGCTCTTTTATGTAACTCTTAAAGAGATCCCTAAGGGATTTTGATGAGAAAGATCACAATCGTGCACCTATGTCTAGCAATGGTTCATCCCCCCATAAGCAAATTGACTTTCCAAAGGCATCTATTCCTACACCTCTTGAAAACTTGTGAGATTCTTCCATAGCATCCTCACCAAATAATTTACCCATCAAACCTATTTTAGAGGATCCTATTCAAAGTCCATCTCCTTCATATCCAAGCATTGATTCCTTGCAACATCCCCATAATGCTTCCTTGCAAATTGAAGTCCTCATTCATAGAACACTTGTTAAATGTGTCCTAATAGATGGGAGATTTGGCTTAAACATTTTCTCATTGAGTCTTGTCCGTGCTCTAGGTTATTCAGAAGATGCAGTTGATCCCTAGAAAAATATCACATTTAAAACATATGATGAATAAGAGCATTCCTCTAAAGAAATTGTGATGTTACCCATTAGAGTGGGACCTTTGTAGAAAGAGACAGCATGCCAATTTCTAGACTTGGACTTACCATACAACATACTCTTGGGAAGACCATGGATACATGACATACAGGCTATTCCATGAACATGTCATCAGTGCCTGAAGTTTCCATACAATGGGCAGGAAATCACGATCTCAACAAACTCAAATTCATTGTAGTATTGTAATAATCTAAAACCATCTCAAGAGGTTATTGTTCCACATAACAGAGAGGCAGCATCTTCAAGCACACAATCCAAAGAACGATCATTTGCAACAATTTTGTCAAACATGGAAAAACAAATGTAGCTAAAAGATCGAGGGAATGGAGAATATTTGCTATCATGGAAAAACAAACAAGAGTAACTTGAAATTGAAAGGGAAAGAAGAAGATGTAGGTGTCAATATAGTTCACATGTATGCAGGACAAACGCTAGGAACTAGTAAACTTGAATCAGAATCACATTCGGTTGACTTGGACTTAATTTAGGACAATCAAGAGCTACTTGTGTGAGGTCATTCTGATGAGAGTAGCATTCTAGACATGGAAATACATATTGAAATCTCTGACATCTCTATCATGACTCCTAATATCTTTGACATAATTCAACATGAGGATCCTTTATCCTTAATCCCTCTTGAACCTATGGACCGGGAAAATGAAGGACATACTGCCATTGATACCTTTCCTAATGACCATGAAATATCATTATATCTTAATGAAATCAAGCCCACAACAACTTTCACCAGGGATTTTGCTAACATATCTTTGAGTCAAGTGGGTACCAAATCTCCTAGTCGCAAAAGTGAAAATAAAGAAAATAATATCATGTCTAATGTTGAAAACCATTTATTGGCAACATTAGAATGAGAAAAACTCAAAAAGAAAGGATGCATCTAATAGTGAAAACCTCCTCAAGGCACCGGAAGATGGGAGATTCAACACTTTACCTACACATTATCAAGAAAGGTCATCCATTTTGATCGAACCAACAGGGGTAGTTAACATTGGGACAAAAGAGAAACCAAAGATCCTACATCTAGCCACTTCTCTGTTAGAAGAAGAAATGCAACACTATATGGAATTCTTCAAACGAAGGCAAATGAATTTTGCCTAGTCATATGAAGACATGTCGAGGTTAGGTCTAGAGCTTATTATGCATCACTTAAATGTCAGTCTAGGAGCCAAACTAGTTAAACAAAAAATAAGGAAAATGCATCTGCATATCACTCTCCTAGTTAAAGAAGAATTAAAGAGATTATTAGATGTCAGATTCATCAGACCTGTAGCATATCCTCAATGGGTATCCAACATAGTTCCTATTTCCAAACCAGATAAAAGCATCATAATATGCATAGACTTGAGAGATCTTAATAATGCATGCCCAAAGGATTACTTTCCTTTGCCTAACATTGACATCATTGTAGATTTAATTGCTAGACATTCCATGTTTTCTCTAATGGATGGTTTCTTCTAATACAATCAGATTAAAATAGCAACTGGAGATCAAGAAAAGACAACTTTCACATGCCCATGAGGTACTTTCTGCTGGAACATCATGCCTTTTGGACTAAAGAACACAAGTGCTACATATCAAAGAGCTATGACAACGATATTCCATGACATGATGCATACATTCATGGAAGACTATGTGGGTGACATCTTGGCCAAATCATACAATAGAGAAGAGCATATAGGAATACTCGAAAAGATCTTTGACAGGTTAGAACAATATAAGCTACGACTCAATCTTAAGAAATGTGCCTTTGGTGTCACTTCAGGCAAGCTATTGGGATACATTGTTTCAGTGAGAGGTATCAAAGTAGATCCAACTAAGGTCAAAGCAATCATAGAGATGGCATCTCCCAAGAATATAAGTCAACTTAGATCACTCCAAGGAAGACTCTAGTCAATCAGAAAATTTGTTGCTCAACTAGCAGATAAATGTCAACCCTTTACTCATCTATTGCACAAAAATGTTCATTTCAAGTGGGACCATCAATGTGAGGACACATTCAACAAGATCAAGGCATATCTCATCCAATCACCTATCCTAATGTCACCAATTCTAGGAAATCCATTTTTACTCTATGTATCGACCACCGAAGTATCATTAGGAGTTATGCTTACACAATAGGATAATGAAGAAAAAGAACGATCCATCTACTATATCAGCAGAACATTAGTGGGATACGAGATCAACTATTCACCAATAGAAAAAGCATGCTTGGTGATAGTTTTTTCTTCTCAAAAATTAAGACACTATCTATTATCTCACTCCTTCAAGTTGATAGCTAAAATCGATCCATTAAAGTATTTACTCAGCAAGGCAACATTAACAGGACAACTAGCAAAATGGATCATGATCCTGAGTGAGTTTGATATTGAGTATGTTGACAGAAAAGCCATAAAGGGACAAGTCATTGCAAATCAACTATCTGAGGGACTACTTCAAGATAATCATCCTTTGCAGATTGAATTTCCCAATGTTGATATCCTAACGGTCACAACAAAAACATGGCAATTATACTTTGATGCTTCATATACATAACATGGAACAGGAGCAAGTATTCTATTCATCACACCACAAGGTCATACAATTCCAAAAGTATACAAATTAATCTTTCCATGCACCAACAATACAACAAAATATGAAGCTTTGGTTATAGGCATCAAAATGGCTATAGAATGGAACATTACACAACTTCAAGTCTTTGGAGACTCTCAGCTCGTCATCAATCAAATCAATAATGATTATCAAAAAAGGATGAAAATTTAATGCCTTATAAAAATATGGTTGATGATATAAAGAAATAATTTGTAGAAAAAAAATTTCAATGGATTCCAAGGAATGACAACAAAGCAGTAGATGACATGGCTACACTTGCTTCTCTCCTTCAGACATGGGAAAATCAATAGCATTATGAATTCCTGGTGGAAGAGTTGTTTTACCCTACTCATAATTGTCTTAATTCCCAAACTATATGTCACCTTGTTGGGCATGATTCTTCCTATTATGACCAAACTTATACATACCTAAAAGATAATATCCTCCCTCCTAACTTATCAAAAAATTAAAAGAGAAAATTTATTTGCCAATCCTCCCATTATACTCTCGTCATGGATACCCTATTTAAATGAGGTCTGGATGATACTCTTTTAAGATGTCTCGAATAAGAAGAATCTGAGAAGGCCTTAAATGAAGTCCATAGCAACATTTGTGATACTCATTCAAGTGGTCTTACCCTTTCAAAAAAACTCATACACTTGGGCTATTATTGGCCAACTATGGAATGAGATTCTTTTCAAATAGCTAGAACATGCAAACAATGTCAGATCCATGGGAATTTGATTCATGCACCAGCATAAGAACTTCATGCTTTGGCAACATCTTGGCATTTTTGTCAATGGGGTCTTGATCTAGTAGGAAAGATAAATCCTTCTTCATCTAATGATCACAAATTCATCCTGGTCACTACAAAATATTTCACAAAATGGATTGAGGTAGTACCTCTCATAAATATCACAAGAAAACAAAATTTTGCATTTATCTTGAACTACATCATCTGTCACTATGGAATACCCATGACCATTATCACTAATAATGGGTGACCATTCAAGAATCAGGATGTCCAAGAGCTATGTGATATATTTAAGATCCAACATATATTTTCCACACCCTAGTATCCACAAGGGAATGGGCAAGTAGAAGCATCAAACAAAACTATTTTGAAAATCCTCAAAAAGACAGTGAATGATGTTGGAAGAGATTGGCATATTCAATTGAACCTTGCTTTATGGGCCTACTATACTAGTATCCACACACTAACAGGTGCCACACCTTTCTCTCATGTATATGGATCAAAAGCAATACTACCAATAGAAGTAGAGATACCTTCTCTACGAGTATCATCAAAAGGTCTTATCCTAGATAAAGAAGAACGAGTGTCTCGATCACAGGAGTTAGAATTGATCCATGAACAAAGACAAAATATGTACCAAAGTTATAATCATAGGGTCAAACCATGAGTCTTTCAAGTTGGTGAACTAGTACTAAAGGAAAATCCATGCAACCAGGGAGATCAAGAAAAGAAAGGAAAGTTTGAACCAAAATGGTTAGGTTCATTTGTAGTCACAACAGTATTTGAGTCAGGAGCATATCATCTATCAACATAGGATGGATATCAGCTCAACGAACCCATCAATAGAATGCATTTGAAGAATTTTTTATGTCTGAAAAAGTAGAAAAATCCACAAACAGTGAAAAAAGAAGAAGTGAAAAAGAAGAAAATCCAAAAAAATCAAATATGAGAAAAAGTGCAATAAAAATAGATGGTGAAAACCTGGTAAATAGATGCTATCTGTCAGCTATCTCTTTCATCTATTAGTTCATGCATCCTTCTGCTTGCATTCTTTTCCATCAGCACTATTCATATCCATAATAAAGCCTTTGTACATACGCAGGCATCCCGAATGGCTTCTCACCATGGTTTGGATCATTGGGTATATCATACTGAATTTGTTTCTAGGCTTGGGGAAAAATCCTGCACCTAGCTAGGGGTAAAATTTTTTATCATTTTGAGCTTAATCAAATAGGTAGAACAACAGTTAGGCAACTCTTATCAAGCAAACACTGAGACACATCCAACGTTGAACATGAGATTAAATTGTCAATCATCAAGCTATCACAAAGTCATTTTAAGCACATGGATGACATCTTTTGGATAATGATTTTAGCATGATTGTTCAACTTTTCTATCTTGATTTTTTGCTATCATGATTTCTGAGTGACTCGGGATGTCTTTTACTAGAGGAACAAGGAAGAAACATGATATTTTTCTTATTTGTTGTTTGTAAATTAATCATTAATATGTGTAAATTTGTCTTAGGACATGATCATCAGACTATCATCGAATATATTTTTGATTTGTGTATTGAAATGGTTAATACTGTCTGTTTTACGCAAGCAACACTCAAGTCATCTTGGTTCAATTATATCTTGATGCTTGTGCTAACTTGCCATATCAAATCCAAGAAAGTCGTGCTCAGGTCATCATGGTTTAATTATACCATCAATGTTTGCACTTACTTCCCACATTTTAAAAAGCTCAATGATGACAAAATGAAATAACCCAGTAACTGGTCTGGTTGTAGCTTTGCATTTCATTTGCATTGGCATTTGCATTTAGCTTCCATTTCATTCTTGCATGGGATCCCGCATACTCATTTTATCCAAGGTTAAATCTATCGTAGGAATCATAGGGTATCATCATAAGTGTATATGCAATTAGATTGATAACTCATCTCTCTCTAGATATTGTCGACTCGACGAAAATCTCATATTCCCCTCTCAATAGAACCAACATCAGCATATCTGAATCTTCCTGCAACATGATATCAACAAACTGTCAGTTCTTTATCCAATAAACCTTATCAATTCTATCAATTGATCGCATCTAAATCTATCCTATCATGTCTTATACAAGATCTATTTTTCCTGAAACCAAACATTCTGATCAAGTCTTATACAGGATATATCATTCTTGAAACCAGACACTTTGATCATCTTTGTCTTATACAAGAGGTGTCATTCCTGAAACCAGACTGAATCTCAATCTTATCAATCTAATCAATCAAGCTTTATCAATAATCAAGAACCACATCACCATGATCGTAGAACTCACACTTTCATCAACCATAGTTGCAGACATCAAATCATTTCCAATTGGGATATCAATTTCGCAAAGATCCAAAAACTACAAAAGTCAATTATCTCAATTGATCTCCCGAGGGGGTATCATCGTCTTGCAATTTATCAATCAATAGAAGGGGCATCCTATTGAGCCAATATCATCATCAAAATGAGATTGTTCTTTGAATCAACATGTCATCACACCTCACTTCAAAGAGGGGCAAAATGTATACACCTAAAAATGGTTTGAAGATAATTAATTAAATAAGCAATTATTTAATTAATCCCCCTTCCCAATTTAATTTAATTTATTAGGAAAATTTTATTAAATTCTCCCTTTCATCTACTTATTAATAAATCTAAGGATTTATTCATTAATTTCATTCCATAGTCCCCTTTGATTAATTGATTCAAATTAATTAATCCTCCCCCCATTTTCAATAAATTCTTCTAATCCTATAATTAATTAAAACAAATCAATTTATGAGTTGTTGAAAATTAATTAGTCTTTTCCTATTATTTGAATTTTTAAATTCAAATTACCTACATGCCTCCTAACTTCTAACCACCTAACCTAACCATCCCTCTAACCTAACCCATTCCACCTAACCTTGGGTTTAACTAACCCTATCCTATCTTGCACATTCTAACCTCCTTATCCTAACCTCCTATAGTGTGGATATTTTCTTCTTGAGACACATGGCACTTTGGCCACATGTCTCCTCTCTTGGACACTTGCCCTTTTATGAGAAAATCTCCTTGACACTTGTCACCACAAAGATGACAAGTGTCCCTTCCTCCAACCTCCTCCAATTTCACCCTTGATATCTTCATGCTCAATCTTGACTGTTGATTCCTGCCACCTCACCCCTAGCCTTGGAAATCCTATAAATATCCCCCATTTTGGAGCAATAAGGATCCCATCTCAATATCAATTTAGGCATTGTTACTATAGGCATATCATTTGAGCATTATTGTTATAGGCAATTGATCTTAGATTTAGCTTAATTTGATCATTTTCTAGCATAATTGTTGAATCATGTAGCTTAATCAATCTCTTTTCTAGCTTAACTGCATCATCATAGCTTAATCATGCATATCATTAGCTTAATTAGTCTCTTGGATCAATCTTGCATAATCAATCTCATCTTTGCATATCATTATCATTTCAAATCCTCTGTCTAGGTGTAGTCAAGTCACTAGGATTGCTTATCCAGATCTAAGAGCAAATCCATACTCGATGTAGACACCTAAAAATATCTCATTGATCATGTACTAATTATCCCTCTAATTAATTAAATAATCTTTATTATTTAATTAATTTAATTAATCTATTTCTTCTAAATTCATATTTCCTCATCATCTTATTAATTATTCTATTTTCCTATTCTTTCATCATTTAATCATTTTAATCATTTTCTAAATATTAATTAAATATTTATTATTTAATTAATTCTGATTAATTCCCCAATTTAAATAATCTTTATTATTTAAAAAAATTACTAATTATTCAATTTCTATCTCTAATCATCTAATCATTCAACCCTCTTCTAAATATTAATTAAATATTTATTATTTAATTAATAGTGATTTAATCCTTTAAATTAAATAATCTTTATTATTTAATTAAATTCCATTTCTAAATAATTAAATAGTTTCTTTAAATTATTTAATTAGCTAATTAATTCTTCCATTTCCAAATCCCCAAATTCTAATTTCATTTAATTTCATATTCTTCTAATTTCTTCCAAATTCAAATGCATGTGCATGATGTCAAAAACCAAATTGAAAATCAGAGTTAAGTTCTAAATATATTCAAATGCTAAATTGAATTTATTAATTCAATTATTTGAATAATATCTCATGCAAAGATTAAATTGAAAATCTAAATCTAAATGCAAGCACATGCTAAATTAATTAATTAAATCATTTATCTCTCCAACTTCTATTTCCATCTTTTAGTTAGCTTTTTCTAAATTAAGCTTTCTTTGTCATCCTCTTTATTTCCTCCAATCATTCTTTTTCTTCCTTCAGTCAGCTTTTTCTCAATCAGTTGACTCAATTAATCTATTCAATCTATTGAGTTTCACTCCTACAATTAGTAGTTCAACTATCAACTTGCATTTGAATTCACCTCAGTTCACACCTCTTGATCATTATATTCCACCTTTCAATCAGTCTTCTCCAATTTTCTATAAATTGAGCATCCAATCTCCATTTTCAACAATCATGAACTTTGAATCTTTGTGTCACTTGCAGGTTACCAGCGCAATATCTGAGAGCCATCATACCATGAAGAGGAGAAGAGCAATGGAAGTTCTACGTAGCCACAGAATAAGGGAGTTCTTGATTTGATTTGATTTATGATTCTTGTTCCTCAATTGTGTTATTCCATTGTATTGTTTGTTAAATTTTGATTAGGATAGGGATTCGTGATTTCCCTTATTTCTAATTGATTACTTTGTTAATAGAAGAATGAATTTTACATCCCACATTTTGGTGAACCTGACGTGAACTAACAACAATTTAACCTTTTTCTGTGTTCTGTGTGATTTTTGCAGACTGTGCGGATTTTTCATTTTTTTTGTAGGTTGCATGAATTTTGAGAAAAGATTTTTTGTCATGCAATCAAGTTTACATCATCATGCAATCACATAGATAGAATTACACATTCGACCCTTCAGGGTCACGCATTTGCTCTGACAGGGTCATGCAATTGCCCTGTCCATATCATGCAATCACCCTTTCTGGGTCACGCATCCACAAGGTTAATTATTGCTTTATTTTTCTTCTATCCAATATCGGTTCTGTATAATTTTGTCTTAAATTTGGTTAATCTGGGATCAAAATTACTTTTTTACTTCAGGATTTGATTAACACAGTTTATGACAAGAAAAGTTCAGTTCAAGATTTCAGGTGCAAGAAGGATGAAACTACAAAGGAGGGAAGCCAAATGCTATCAAAAGGTTCTAGGTAGAAAAATTGATACAGGATTCGGAAGAACAACTAGCCTTAGATAGATATAATAGCCTAGTTCTTTCTTATACAGTTAAATATGATCTAATCAATATTGAATGGATGATGAGGGATTTGGCTAGGGCTTCACAATTGGTGGTGCAGATTCCTCATAGGGTTTAATTTTCTATTTTTTTTAGTTTTTTTTTTGTTGTCTACCTTCTTTCACACAATCACCCTGTTAGTGCTACGCAATTGAGTAGATAATGTCACGCATTCGCTTTGTCAGATTTACGCATTCGTTCAATAAGTATCACGCAATCGCTAAGGTAGTATTACGCAATCGCCTCTGTCAAGTTTTGAATTTCTATTTTTCGTTGGTTTATTTTGCTACTAATCTTCTGTTTACAGCTTGTGGTAGATTCGCAGAGAGGATTAGATTAGTAATTTTGCATGCACATCTCACACTACAATTTTTAGTGCTTAAAATCAACAACAATTAAAATGGACATGCATGGATAATCTAACACTTCAATTTTTAATGCTTAAAATCAACAACAGTTAAAAAGGACATGCATGGATAATCTCACACTTTGTTGTTGGTGTTTAAAATGAACATGGGCTAAAATTGACATGCGTGTATCTCAAACTTGGTTTTTGGTGCTTAAAAATCAACAAATGGTTAAAATTGACATGTATGCCTTCATACTTGGATTTGGTGTTTAAAATTGACATGCACATGCAGATCTAACACCTAAATTTGGGCTATAAAATGAATTTGAATTAGGCTGCATTAGATTAAATAATTTTTCATTTTCTGAATGGAAAAGAACTTTTCATTGTGTCTGGGGTGGACCTACAGTTGCACTAACTAACTTTCTATCCACCATCGGGCTCTTGGGAGAAAGAAGGAAGGTGACAATGACATCCAAATTTTCTTTTGTTCTACATAGTGAGGGGTATCTTTGACTGGGGATTTCATCACCCCACAAAGGTACTTCAAATTGGGATGTGTTGGGGATATCATCTCTCGTAGTGTACTCTCGAGTGGGTTTTTTGAGCTGCTATATAAATATACTGGTCAGGCAACTAGAGTGTTGAGTGAATTCAACATATGTGGGGGCCTTCCCTACACTGATAAGCTCAACTAAAGCCTTAAGTGGCTTGCTTTGAGAATCCATCATTGGATCGGGACCCCTCAAAACCTAATACTAAGAACCAATTTAGCTGCCAAAATCCTTCATTCAGTGGCTCCGAGAGTGTGGATCATACCCCATAGATACCCTTCATGTACCTTACACTATGATATAGGAATCCCTCAGCTATAAGATCCTTGGATCTTTGGGGTAAGAGAGATTGGCATGCCCGAGAAGTGTGTGCCATGGAGTGGAGCCAGTGTTGCCAGACTATCTATCTATCCATCTTGTTTCGGTATTTTGCTATAGGGGCCTCACTGAATGGTGTCCACTATCCAACCTAAGATTGTACTCTGTGCTTTTTTATGTATTGTTGTGATAGACCAGTATTGAGTTAGTCCCTTGGGCTATTTCAGGCCCCATCCCACATATCTCTGAATTTTCTGAGATTGTATGAAAATTGAGTCAGTCAGCTATACATACCTACCAGCCATTGTTCTCAGATTTGGAAAATTGCAAAACATTGTCCTACACATGAAGTTACCAAAAACAAAGTCCATTTTGAAAATGATTCTCAAACGTCCTTACATACTTGTGACCATAGGGAGTCCCTTAAATAGTCTTTTGCATTGTCCCATCTACGTCCTCATTATCGTCCAGTCTTTTGCATTGTCCCACTTATGTCCTCATTATCGTCCATAGTCTTTTTCATTGTCCCATTTACATCCTCATTATCATCCATAGTCTTTTGCATTGTCCCACTTACGTCCTCATTATCTGTTGGTTTTTTCGTATGGTTTTGTCATTGATGTCAACACCTACTAAACTCTTATCAACTCTGGCACTTTGAAGAATCAGCAACATTCACCAGCAAGCAAGTGACTCATGTACAATCACCGGTATCTGGTACATCAGCAAGACATAATGATCACCAGTACTTGGAATGATATGGAAAACACATAGTTATGTCGAAGACATCATTTGGACATCTTGTCCTGGAGTTTTGTTCATTGGTATATTCATAGTTGCATATTTGTTGTTACCAGCAAATAGGTCTAGGGTTACACTGGCAGGTTTATCTTTTCCAGATCAACATGGCACGTTATGGTGATGATTAATTATTATTGTAAATGCATTAAGCTGACATGTTCAATCGGTTATTGCATCAGATATTATATTGTTTGTAAAATGTTGTATTGTAATACCTTGTAGAGCCGACCTACTAAAATTGGTCTTAGGTCATGGTATAAATGTAAGATCTTATTTGTAAGATCAAATATGGAATGCGAAGAAGGTTTTTGTGAAGGTATATGCGAGAATTGTTGGCATTTCAATAGAAGGAGATTGTTGATATTGATTAAGGATATTGAGAAGGTTGTTGAAGATTATTTGATATAACTGAAAAAGGATGCTAACTATCTTTATAACATTATTTTGTCATTGATGTCAAGAAATTGATTTTTTGATTTAGTATGATGTTGCCATATCTTGAGAAGATTGATTTGAAGAGAATTAAGATGTCAGTAAAAGACATAGAAAGAATGTGATGAATAAGGGCAGAAATAAGTTATTCAGTGGGCAACTATTACCCAGTTAGACAATGATGAGATCATGATGTTTAGATTGTTTTGATATCCTACATATGTTGTTGATTGTAAGGTTAATACTATACCATGTCACCGAGCAAAGAACCTAGTCGGTAAACCCTAAGGAACCTAGTCAGTAAACCCTAAGGTTATCGATATTAGTTAATGAAGGCAGAATGTATACAGAGTAAAGTTTAGTATTTACTGAGTTGCAACCGAGTTATGACAAATTGCATTGGATGGATAAAAGCATTATTTAATGAAGGATGCTGATGAGTTGGAGATGTATAAATGATTGGTATGTTGTGCATGAAGTTTGTTAAGGATCTATGGCAATGAAAGATCGGTGGGAAGATCTACAGCTCAGATTGAACCACAATAACCTTGTGCAAGTTCCAAGAAAGGAATGCAAGTCCCAAGGCAAGGTAAAACATTTTCAAATCGAAGGATATATTGAACCTAATCAAGATTGAAGATCTGATGGCTAAGATTGATCATGGGAAATGTGATCAAGGAGATTAAGCAGTTAGCAAATTGTTTATAAATAAGGAATTGTTGATAAACAACGTATATAGGCAAGTGTAAGCACAGGGATGCTACATAGTGATTACCGAGCACAAAAGCTTGAAGACCTATTTGAATAATAGAGTAAGGAGCCCAGTAGAGGGACAAGATAAGTCCTATGACAAGATTGTTTTGACCAAATAAGAATCTTCTTTAGCATTTTAGATGCGAAGTTGTAGATATATTTATTACTGTTGTTTATTTTGTAAGTGACAAAAAATCTCTTAACCGAGTGGACTTAACAGTCTTATTTGTAAATCCTCTAGCAAGGTAACATTCTAAATGAGTGTTTGAAATCCTTTAACAAGGTCACTTCTAACAAAGTGAAGATCCTAATAGATCTGACGGAAATCCCTTAACCGGGTCACATCTAGCAATGTGTTTGTAATCTTTAACAAGATTTTCTTTTAACCATACATACTCTAGAAGAGTATATTTCTTAGTGGGTCTGAAATCCCACAGTGTTTTTTATCTATTTGGGTTTCCATGTTAAATCTAGTGTTATATGTGTTATGATGATTATGTGTTTATGAGTTTGCATGTTTAGCAGTTTTTGGTTATATTGTTGAAGTATAAGTTACCGAGGTTGAATCTATTGATTTTATGGAAGATTAAGTTTGTATGATTCACCCCCCCCTCTCATCTTGTTAGCTATTGGCATGAGAACTTTACAATTGGTATCAGAGCTTTGGACTCCAAAAGAAAAAGTTTAAAGGTACTTGAGGCAAAGATCCAAAGATGTATAAAAGGGATGCACCAAAGCTAAACAAGTCAAGTTTCTCCACATGTTAGAAAAGGATGAAATTGCATTTATCAGGAATTGGAGAATATGCAACATATTATTTGGAGAATGATTACATACCACCAAGAATCAACCCGATGACCTTGAAAAAGATAAAGGCAAAGCAAGAACATATTCAAGCTATGATTGAAATAACATCATAATTGACTGACTCGAAGTTTAATGATCTAGAAGGCTACAATGATGTGAAAGCAATATGGACCAAGCTCATATCTGTGTATGGTGCTGATGAACATGTTCAAAGAGAAAAAGTAGATAGTCTAAGAGGACAACTTGAATCCATGAGAATGAATGAAGGTGAGAACATAACCCAATATAGTACAAGGTTAAAGGAGACTATCAATCAAATTAAAGGAGTAGGAGGAACTATTGAAGAAAAGGATGTAACAAGTAAGTTATTGAGAACCCTTCTACCTGCTTATGCCATTTGAGTCTTTGCAATCAATGAATTGAGGTCCGTACCAAACATGCTAATGTCTTTGGATGCTACTATTGGAAAGCTACATGCATTTGAGTTAAGTAATTTTGATAACAGTGGGTCTTCGATAAATAAAGTAGAATCTGCATTCAGTTCTTTTCATATTAGGGAATCTGATGATTACAATGATAGAATGAGTATGTACTCTGAAGGGAATCTCAGTGGAGCAAGTGAAAGGTTTTGTAAGAACATGGAAGAAGTGCATAAAATGTATGAGAAAATCAAGAAGCAAGAAGAGTTTGAAGCATTATTAGCCAGAAGGTTACCAAGAGGAAAAGGTAAGTATAAAGGAAAGCTACCTTTAAAATGTTTCAATTGTGATAAAATAGGATATATGACTTCTAACTATCTTGACAAAGAATCTAGTGAAAAGAGAGAATACCGAGATAATAGGTAGAAAGAGAACCAATACAAAGGACACCGAGACTTCAGAAGGAGAGACAGAAAGACATTCCTAGTAGCTGATGAGGAATCCAACGATGATAAATCTGATGAAATTGATACTGAGGAAGTTATTTATGTGGCTATTAAAGATGGATCATATGAATAAAGGTATGAAGAAAAATCCTTAATATCTCACATAAATAATAATGATTCTTGGATCATAGACAGTGGATGCTCACATCACATGACATGTGATAAACACAAGTTTGTTAAATTAGAAGACTATGATGGAGGCTATGTAAGATTTGGTAATGATGCACCATGTCCGGTGAAAGGTAAAGGATCTATAACAGTTCTTGACAATGCTAAATGTGATTATGTATACTGGGTTGAAGGTTTAAAATACAATTTGTTGACTGTAGCACATCTAAACAATATAGGATACCGAATAGAATTTTAGAAAGGAATTGTCAAAGTTCATGACAAGCATGGAAAGTTAGCTGCTACTGAGACACAAACAAAAGGTAATACATTTCATCTTGACTCAACTTAGAACAAGTGTCTTTATGCTAAAATAGATGATACCTGGTTATGGCATAAAAGGTTTTGTCATGTAAATTTTGATAATTTGATCAAAATAAGTAAGAAGCACTGAGTAAGAGGTCTACCGAGGATGCCAAATGGGTAAGATGATAAGATCAAGCTTTACAAGTAAGTCCTACACTTCTAAAGGAATTTTAGATCTAGTACACACTGATCTTTGTGGTCCCATGAAAGTTCAAAGTTATTATGGTGATAAATATTTCATGTTATTTGTGGATGATTACTCAAGGATGATGTCAGATATGTTTTTAAAAGAAAAATCAAAAGCTTTTCAAATATTTAAATGGTACAAGGCAAGAGTTGAAAATGAAACAGGAAGACAGCTGAAATGTCTTAGATCTGATAGAGGAGGAGAATTCACTTCTAATGAATTTAACTTATTCTGCAATGATCATGGTATAAAAAGACAAGTATCTGCACCAAGAACACCTCAGCAAAATGGGATAGCCAAGAGAAGAAACAAATCAATTGTAGATTGTGCTAGAACCCTGATGATAGAAAAAAGGGTACCTCAAACATTTTGGAGAGAAGCAATCAACACTGCACTTTACACCCTGAACTGAGTTCAACTGAAGAAAGGAACTATGAAGACACCATATGAGATCTGGTATGACAAGAAACCTAATGTAAGTTATTTTAAAATCTTTGGAAATAGATGTTATTTTCACAAAGATGACAAAAATGGAAAGTTTGATCAAAAAAGTGAAGAAGGAACATTTCTTGGTTATTCTTCTGGAAGTAAAGCATTTAAATGTCTGATCAAATCTTCTAACAAAATAGTAGAAAGTGCAAATGTGAAAATTGATGAATTTGCAGAAAGAAATGATGAAGGAAATTCCAAAGAACTAGAAGATTATGAAGAATTTGGTTATGTTCAACTGATAAGTCCTACCAAGAAAGTTGCTAAAGAAAATGAAGATAATGTCCAGTTATCGAGTGATGAAGAAGATCATACAGAACCTACTGAGCCTATATTAGCCAAATATGTCAGAAGACATCATGCATCAAGTTAGATTATAGGAGATAAGGATGATCCAGTAATGACAAGAAACAAACTGAGATAGAACACATGTTTGATATCCGAATTTGAACTGAGAATAGTAAAAGAGGCATTTAATAGTGAAGATTGGGTAAATGCTATAATAGAAGAGATTGATCAAATCAAGAAGAATGAAACATGGACACTAATCCAAAGACCGAAGGACAAAAATGTAATCAGTACAAAGTGGATTTTCAAAAACAAGCTAAATGAAAAAGGTGAGGTCATTTGGAACAAAGCAAGACTAGTTTGCAAAGGTTATGCTCAAGAAGAAGGAATAGATTATGGTGAGACTTTTGCACCTGTGGCTAGACTTGAGGAAGTAAGAACATTGTTGGCATATGTTGCTTTCAAAAATTTCAAGGTATATCAAATGGATGTTAAATCTGCATTTTTGAATGGTATACTAGAAGAAGAAGTTTATATTGAACAACCTGAAGGATTTGTTGAAGACAAGAGTAAAGATCAGGTATGTAAATTAAACAAAGCTTTATATGGTCTGAAACAAGCACCTAGAGCATGGTATGAAAGACTGCACTCTTATTTAATCAAGATTGGTTTTATAAGGACAAGTGAAAACAACAACATGTACATGAAGAGGGATGAGGACAATGAAATACTGATCTCAGCCATATTTGTTGATGATATTATTTTTTGTGGTAATGACTCCTTATACAAGAATTTTGGAAATGAAATGTGCAAAGAATTTGAGATGTCATTAATCGGTGAGATAAAGTATTTTAAAGGTTTACAGATACTGCAAATGAAAGATGAGATTTTCATTACTCAATCCAAGTACATAAAGGAAATCTTGAAGAAATTTGGAATGGAGGATTCTAAACCAGTAAGTACTCCTATGACTACTAACTATAAACTATCAAAGAATGATGAATCTGCATCTGTTGATGAGACACTTTATTGATCTATGATTGGGAAGTTGCAATATGTTGTGCATAGTAGACCAGATATAGCACATGTAGTAGGTATTGTTACAAGATTTTCTGCAGATCCCAAGGAAACCCATATGATAGCAATCAAGAGAATTTTCAGATACCTAAGAGGCACTGAAGATTATGGCTTAGTATATGAAAAGAGAAATGATTTTAAATTTAAAAGTATATATTGATGCTGATTGGGCAGGAAACATAGATAACAGGAAAAGCACAAGTGGTGGAGCTTTCTTTTTAGGAGAAAGACTGGTGAGTTGGCCTAGTAAGAAACAAGGATGTATCTCATAGTCAACAGTAGAAGCTGAATATGTTGTTGCAGCATTGAATTGTACCAATATAGCATGGATCAAACAACTGTTGGAAGGTATAAATGAGAAAGTTACTGAGCTAGTAACTATATTCTGTGATAATACAAGTGCCATTAACATTTCAAAGAATCTAGTAATGCACTCTAAGACAAAACATATCTCTATAAAGTATCATTATCTCAGAGAAGAATTTCAAGGGAAGAAAGTTGTGCTAGAATATATCAATTCAAAGGAGCAATTAGCAGACATATTCACAAAGCCACTGCCAAGGGATACTTTTGAGTATCTCAGAAGCAAGTTAGGTGTCCTACCCCTATCTTCTACTCACTGACAAAGTTCAGTGAAAGCATCAATTCGATGAATCTACAGAATATTATGTGTGGATTGATGTTGATTTATGCACTTTAGAAGGTTTTCTAAAGGTGTGTAGGAAATAGTGAATAGAGAAAAGTTGCTCTGACCGAGACTAAGATGATACACAGCAAGGCAAATCACTTCACAAATGAAGAAATCATGATTTAGTTCTTTTACTTTTCGTCATTTTTATTAAAGGGGGAGAATACTAAATGGCAAAATCCTAAATGAAGAAGATCACAAAAGACTAATGATAGGGGGAGAAGATTACAAAAGGGGAGAAGACTTAATACAAGTCAACAACTCAAAAGCCTAATGAAAAGGGGAGAAGACTTCAAATGATTTTTAATAGCTCAAGGATAACAGGAGAAGTCTAACAACAATTTGAATCCGAATCAATTTGAATATCTTGTTGTTATTACCATTTAAAAGTTGGTTTTTCCATCAATGCCAAAGGGGGAGATTGTTGGCATTTCAATAGAAGGAGATTGTTGATATTCATTAAGGATATTGATAAGGTTGTTGAAGATTATTTGATATAACTAAAAAAGGATGATAACTATCTTTATAACATTATTTTGTCATTGATGTCAAGAAATTGATTTTCTGATTCAGTATAATGTTGCCATATCTTGAGAAGATTGATTTGAAGAGAATTAAGATGTTGGTAAAAGACACAGAAAGAATGTGATGAATAAGGGAAAAAATAAGTTATTCAATGGGCAACTATTACCCAGTTAGAAAATGATGAGATCATGATGTTTAGATTGTTTTGATATCCTACATATATTGTTGATTGTAAGGTTAATACTATACTATGTTACCGAGCAAAGAACCTAGTCTATAAACCCTAAGGAACCTAGGCGGTAAACCCTAAGGTTATTGATATCAGTTAATGAAGGCGGAATGTATACCGAGTAAAGTCTAGTATTTACTAAGTTGCAACTGAGTTATGATAGATCATATTGGATGGATAAAAGCATTATTTGATGAAGGATGCTGATGAGTTGGAGATGTATAAATGATTGGTATACCACGCATGAAGTTTGTTAAGGATCTATGGCAATGGAAGATCGGCAGGAAGATCTACAACTCAAATTGAACTGTAATAACCTTGTGCAAGTTCCAAGAAAGGAATGAAAGTCCCAAGGCAAGGTAAAACATTTTTAGATCGAAAGATACATTGAACCTAGTCAACATTGAAGATCTGATGGCTAAGATTGATCATAGGAAATGTGATCAAGGAGATTAAGCAGTTAGCAAATTGTTTATAAATAAGGAATTGTTGATAAACAAAATATGCGGGCAAGTGTAAGCATAGGGATGCTACATAGTGATTACTGAGCACAAATGCTTGAAGACTTGTTTGAATAATAGAGTAAGGAGCCCAGCAAAGGGACAAGATAAGTCCTATGACAAGATTGTTTTGAGCAAATAAGAATCTTCTTTAGCATTTTAGATGTGAAGTTGCAGATATATTTATTACTATTATTTATTTTGTAAGTGACAGAAAATCTCTTAACTGAGTGGACTTAATAGTCTTATTTGTAAACCCTCTAGCAAGGTAACATTCTAAATGAGTGTTTGAAATCCTTTAACAAGGTCACTTCTAACAAAGTGAAGATCCTAACAGATCTGACAGAAATCCCTTAACCAGGTCACATCTAGCAATGTGTTTGTAATCTTTAACAGGATTTGCTTTTAACCGAGCATACTCTAGAAGAGTATATTTCTTAGTGGGTTTGAAATCCCATAGTGGTTTTTCCCTATTTGGGTTTCCACGTTAAATCTGGTGTTATATGTGTTATGATGGTTATGTGTTTATGAGTTTGCATGTTTAACAGTTTTTGGTTATATTGCTGAAGTATAAGTTACCGAGGTTGAATCTATTGATTTTATGGAAGATTAAGTTTGTATGATTCACCCCCCCCCTCTCATCTTGTTAGCTATTGGCATCAGAACTTTACAAGAATAAGCAGAGCTATACATGCAGACATCATTTCAAGATTGAAGGAGGGTTTTTGTGAAGTCAATCAGAACTACACTGGTACTGAATCTAGCATATGAAGATGCTATTTTGTGCAGTAAATTCTTATTGGATTTAACCATCCAATTGTAGTCAGTGTGACTCCTATTTTGTGATTGAGTAGTGAGCTCTAGGCGGTTGGCCTTTGTGCATGTGCAGACCCCATTTATGTACACTTACTATCTGCAGTAGTATCATCTGATTGTGGGTAAGGTTTCCCATCGTGGTTTTTTCCCTTAGAGGGTTTCCACGTACAAATATTGGTGTTATGTGTTGTGGATGACTTTGTGTTTATGTTTCATGCACTAATCCTTACCGGTATAGTAATTAACTATTAAAACTATCTACCAACATATTGAACTGGTTTACCAGTATTAAGCATTAAGTTGGTTAAATTGTTTTTGATTTAAATTTATTTGACAACTAATTCACCCCCCCCCCCTCTTAGTTGTCTCTGGGACCTAACAATTGGTATCAGAGCTTAATCCTCTTTTATAGAAGTTCAACAACTTGAGGATATCCAATGTCCTAAACTTGATGGAACCAACTATGGCATATGGAAGATCAGAATGGAGACACATCTAAATTACATTGGAAAAGACATATGGGATGTTACAAAGAATGGTTATATTGCTGCTGTACAAGGTCAACCTAGTCCAGCTAACTTGACTAAAGATGAAGAAAATGATTGCAAAGAAAGAGAAGCACTTTTGAGCACATTATCAGATCAACAAATCATGGGACTATCAGATAGGTCTACTGCTAAAGCTATTTGGGATCATTTGGAAACACTGAATAAAGGAGACTCCACAGACAAAATTACAAAACTTGAAAGCTTCCAAGTCAGGTATGAAAATCTAAAAATGGAAGAAGATGAAAGGATTTTTGCTTTATGGAAAGAGGAAATGAAATTGTTTTGGGTATTAAATGTTGTGGAGGAACCTTAAGTGAAGATGAAATTGTTTCAAAAGTTTTAAGAGGATTGCCACCAGCATATAAAATGAAAGTCACTACTATAAATGAGTTAAGAACAATGCCTAATACATTAGTTACTAGGGATACATTGATTGGGAAACTTTCAGCTTTTGAAATTGAAAAATTTGGTCATGTTGCTACTATAAAGATAGATTTGGCCTTTAAAGCATCAACATCATCTACTCCATCATTTGACAAATCTGATTGGAAAGCCTATTATGCAAGAGAACTTGAAGAAAGTAGGAAAGAAAATGAAGAACTTGAAGAACTTGAAGCACTATTTACAAGGAAAATGCCCAAAGGTCTAGTTGGAAGTAAGTATGAAGGTAAAGCACCCTTTAAATGTTTTAACTACAATAAGATTGGTCATATGGCTTCAAGATGCCCTGATAGACATGCTAGACTAAGAGAAGAAGCTAGAAGAACATACAAGCCTAACCCTGAATATCAGAGATACAGATTTAAGAAGAATAAAGGCAAATCTTGTTACATTGTTGATGAAGGTGTGATTGATGATTCTGATGAGGATCCAACAGACAATGGATGGGTTTTTGTTGCTATAACAGAAGATCAACTAGCACCTACTGCTCAACCGATAGCATAGGCCCTGGCAGCAAAAGTTGAAGTAAAGGATGAATGGATCATTGATTCAGGATGCTCACATCATATGACAGGAGACAAAGGTAAATTCTTGAACTTTCAAGAATACAATGGAGGCTTAGTGAGATTTGGAGATGACAAAGTTTGTTCAATCAAAGGTAAGGGTACAATATCTCTTGATGGTAAGCATAAAACTGACAATGTCTACTATGTTGAAGGATTAAAGCATAATCTTTTGAGTGTTGGTCAATTAGTTGAGAAAGGATTTTAGTTACAATTCAAAAATGGAAAATGCAAAATTATGAATGGAACTAGTTTGGAAATTGCAACCGATAATCAGACTAGAGGTAATATCTTTCATTTGAATAATAGTGAAAAGACATGCTTGATTGCACATATAGATGAAAGTTGGTTATGACATAAGAGACTCTATCATGTAAACTTTGATTGCATGGTGAAAATCAGTACTACTAAGGCAGTTAGAGATTTACCTAAAATTGTCAAACCTCAGAATACAATATGTAAGGAATGTCAATTTGGAAAACAAGTTAGAGATAGTTTCAAAAGTATTCCAGAAAAATCCAATAATGCTCTTGATTTGATTCACACTAATTTATGTGGTCCAGCTAGAACTAAAAGCTTACAAGGTGATAGATATTTCATGCTAATCATTGATGACTATCCTAGAATGTGTTGGGTTACTTTTCTCAGAGAAAAATCAAAAGCACTTGGAAAGTTCAAACTATTCAAAGCAATGGTAGAAAGTGAAACCAGTAAGAAAATTAAATGTTTAAGATCAGATCAAGGAGGTGAATTTACATCTAAGGAATTTAATACATTTTGTGAAGTGAATGGAATCAAAAGACAACTATCACCACCTCGAACACCACAGTAGAATGGAATTGTTGAAAGGAAAAACATAACTATCTTGGATGTAGCAAGAAGTATGTTATCAGAAGAAAACCTACCACATGTATATTGGAGAGAAGCAGTCAGTACAGTGGTCTATACATTTAACAAAGTTCACATCAAAGGTGAAACTAGTAAGACCTCTCATGAACTATGGTTTGGTAATACTCCTACTCTTAAGTATTTCAGAATTTTTGGAAGTAAATGTTATATCAAAAGAGATGAGTATATTGGCAAATTTGATCCTAGAAGTGATGAAGGAATATTTCTTGGTTATTCATCTAAGAGAAAGGCATATAGATGTTTCAACAAAAGATTGCAGAAAATTGTTGAAAGTAAAAATGTAAAGATTGATGAACAATTCAGAGGAACTTCAAGATATATAGACTCTAAACCGGCAACAGAAATTTTGATAAATGAACCTACTCGGAATCCACCAGTACAGAATGAAGATCCAGTTACCCCGATATCATCTGAGGATCCCACAGTAATTGAGGAACAACAACAAACCAAGACACCTTGGCATGTAAGACTGAATCATTATGAAGATCAGATAATTGGAAATGAGCTTAAAGGAGTTATGACAAGAGGAAGATTGGAAAATGAAGAGGTATGTCTTATTTCTCAAACTTAACCATCATCAATTAATGAGGCATGTGAAGATATACACTAGATTAAAGCTATGGAAGAAAAATTAGAACAAATTGAAAATAATAACACATGGACATTAGTTCCCTGGCCTAAAGACAAAACTGTAATTGGAACAAAATGGGTATTCAAAAACAAACTTAATGAAGATGGTAAGGTTGTCAAAAATAAAGCAAGATTAGTGTGTAAGGGATATTCTCAGAAGGAAGGAGTTGATTACAATGAAACCTTTGCACCGGTAGCTAGAATTGAGGCAGTCAGATTATTTTTGGCTTTTGCAGCACACAAGAACTACAAAGTTTATCAAATGGATATTAAATGTGCATTTTTGAATGGAGATCTTGAAGAGGAAGTATACATTGAACAACTTGATGGATTTTCTTTGACAGATGACAATGATATGGTTTGTAGGTTAAGAAAAGCTCTATATGGACTAAAACAAGCTCCAAGAGCTTGGTATGCAAGATTGGATAAGTATCTTTTAAAGATTGGTTTTACTAAAGGAAATGTAGACAACAATTTATATTATAAAGTAACTAATGATGACATCTTGATTATAGAATTATTTGTTGATGATATAATCTTTGGAGGAGAAGATGGATTATGTAAGGAATTTTCTATTAAAATGTGGCAAGAATTTGAAATGTCTATGATTGGAGAAATAAAATTCTTTTTAGGATTGCAAATTTCACAAACTGATAAAGGTATATTCTTGAGTCAATCCAAATACTTAAAAGAGTTACTAAAGAAATTTGGGATGGAGAACTCTAAACCAGTAAGCACCCCTATGACAACAAATGACAAATTATCACAAAAGGATGAATCTACACCTGTCAATCCAACTAGATGTTGGCATTTTTGTTTATTTATGTTGTGATTGTCATTGATGGACACACACTTGTATTGAGATCCCCTTTATATGTATGAGCTCAAGCTCAACCAGTATTTGTTCCAATCGATATGTTGTATTCTAGTCTTTAGACTAGACGTGATTTTGCATAATGTGTTTCCCGGTCTGAAGCGACATGTCAACCCCAAGCGGTTCGTAGATCCCAAGCGGTACGAGGGAGCAAAGTGGCACAACACATTCTTACCAGTCTTCATTTTTGCCAAACCAGAAACCGGTATTTTGTATGAACTGGTAATAGTCTGTGATGAGTTGCCAACCGGCATTTTGTGATGAGTTACCAATCCACTGATTGTTTGACGATGCTGACACATTGAAGGTGCTTTTTGTGTCGTGTTACTGAGTATGTTTAGATTCATTGAACCTAGGAAATTATAATGTAATCCTATTGGACCGACATGAAATCAGATTCCTTTAAAAGGACATCATGTCTAGGGTTTTAAGTTGTTGCTGAAAGGGTTAATGTCATGATAGGGTTTAAGGTGGATGTTGAGTTGTTGTAAGAATGATCTTATCTAAGAAGATCAAGTTGTAACTGTGAGAGAGATAGAGAAGACTGAAGTAATGCTGGAATGCATTAACTATGAGCAATACTGGATCTAACCAAGCAGTTTGTGCTATTAGATAGATCAAACACTTGTTGATTACTCACATCTTTGACAAGTCTATACCCCTTAACCAGGTAGGCCTCAAAGCCTTTGTAAAATACTCTAACAAGGTGGTTCACACCTGTGAATCTAAAATCCTCTAACAAGGTAGTCTTAATTGGACTTATCTCCTAACAGAGATTGAGATTCCTAACAGGATCTGTTCTGGTGAAGAACATTGTAAGACCTTAACCGGTTTGACCTTAACTAGTCTAGTTTCTATTCTGCAGATAATGACTTGTGAGTTCCATCTCACGGTGGTTTTTCCTAGTTGTGTTTCCACGTCAAATATCTTGTGTTATGGTTGTATTGCTTTTATGGGTGAATGCTTTATTCGCATTTTGGCTTGCATATGTGGTAACCGGTCTGATTGTTAGACTGCTTTACTAGTTTATCTTTAGACTGTGTAAGTATTTTAGTCTAGTGATTTTTGGCATACTAATTCACCACCCCCTCTTAGTGTTCATCAATTGGTATCAAAGCCTACCTTTCTATAAGTTTAACCACTTGGAAAGAGATATTGGGGAATACACCATGAGGGAACTTACTCAATGGCTCACTAAGTCTGAGCTAGCCTATGATGATCTTATGGTCAAATACAAGGCATCTCAAGCAAAAAGGAGAGAACATGTAGAGAGACTGGTGGAACTTTCTGAAAGTAGTTTTGAAGATGAAGCTAACATGGAAGCCATTATTGCTGAAGTGAATAAGCTGAATGATTCAAACTCTAATCTGAGAAAGGAGTTGGAAGGACTGACTATTCAATTTAGTCAAGAGCTTGAGAACCGGAGAAAAGATGAAGATCTGGTAAAGAATAGAGATCATGAGATCTCCAAGTTGAAACAAGAGACTAGTGCACTAACTACTTGCCTTCATGAGAGCAGAATGGAAAAGGATGACATGCAAGGAGAACTGAACATAGCCATCTCAAAAAATGCAAGTCTAATGGAGATGAACACTGCTATTTCCAAAGAACTCTCTGAGTCAAAGGAAATACTTGCTAAGTTTGGCAAAAGTACAATCAAGCTAGAGCAAAGGATTGAGTCATCTAGACTAGCAAACAATACCAATGGTCTTGGTTTCTCTGGACATGAGGAAGGAGAATCCTTAGGAATAAATACTGAAGCATCAAAGAAGAAACCGACACTCAAAGGAAAAGGTAAGCAAAAATTCAAACCTGTTTGCTTCAACTGTCTTAAAGAAGGACACACTGCCAATGTATGTAGGAGCAAAGCCTACAATAATTTTCCATATTTTATCAGCAATGTACCTAGATTCAATAAGTTCAATGGTCATTGTTATGCATGCAACAAGTTTGGGCATAGAGCATTTGAATGCAGGTCTATGATGGATAACACTAGAAGATATCCTCAAAGGACCCAAGGAACTGGTCTTGAACCTTTTGTGAACTGAAACCACAACTGATTTAATGTCTTCAATCATCAGACAAGAAGCAGTGGCCATCAAGCGGCAACCAGATGGAGAGAAAATTGTATGATCTATCATGGTCATGGTCACACTGCTGCAACATGTAGAAGGAAGAATGGAAACATGTACAATGGACCTTGGAGAGCACCTAGACTTGTTTGCTATCTCTGCAACAAACCGAGTCACATTGCAAGATTTTGCAAAAGCAGAAAAAGTATATCTAATGATATACCGTTCACTCAGGAAGGAGAAATCAATGTTGAAAAAGTTCAAGGGGACATGAACAAAACCTGGAGGAAGAAACCAACAATGTTGGAAGAGGAACCGGTTTCTGCACCTAGTGTGGAAATATCAGAACCGGCAAACTAAGCCTCAAAGGCTTAGGGGGAGCAAACAGTGAAATGCTTACGAACCCCTAGTTTACACCGGTAAAAGACCTTAACTAGTATGCGATACCTGTCACTTGGTAGAAGACCAAAAATGGTAAAAAGGCAAATTAGGGTTTACGCCCTAATAGAGGAGCATTAATGGTGGTAGGTGAGAGACATGTATAAAAGCATTTTTCAAATCATTTCTCACTATCTATTTTCGAGCGAAGAGAAGTTTTCAAAGTGCAGAGTGAAGAAAAGGCGATTTGAGCTAAGATTTCAAGAAATTGATAAACCTTGAAAGAGATTCAAATCCAGTTTGCAAGTGGTAGTGGAGAATACAAAGCGGTGATTTGGCAACCGATGGAGAGTGGAGTGAAGTAGAATTAGGAAGCCCTAAATTTGTGCTTGAAAGGTATTTTTTCATGTTCTTGAAATACTCTACAATGGCTTTCGCATCTTATACCAATTCGAGTACATCAATCGAGTCAAAAAGTTTTATTTTAGAGGAAGTCCAAATATAATGCCTTATCACAAGTTCCACCTAGAGTCATAGTTGAAGAGGAAATTTTTGATTATATTGATTGCAAAATAGAAGACCTAGGGTCTTTAGCTATTCACACTCAGTTAGGTCTATTTTGCGACAAGGACAAAAAGATCAAACCGGAGTTTAGTGTCTTAGAGAAGAAGAAATTCCATAATGCAGTATATTTTTTGGAAGATTTTACGGAGGATCACATCAGGATTATTTTGAGCAGAGTCCACAGTGACAAGATGTACCTGGAGAGGATGCATGATATTATGCCTCAGGCAATTCATGTAGTCACCAGTTTTTGTAACACAGGGGAGGTGCCAGCCATGAGAAAAGTGAGCAAAATCGAAATAGCCAAGCTCACCAGTTCAACCAATGACTCACGACATATGACGGTTAATCCTGTCAAGGATGATCTGGTGAAATACACCTACATGGTGATAGGCTACAAAATGTTTTCAGCTTGTAGGATTAATTATGTATCTGTTGTAGCGGTAAATGCTGCTTATCGAATGATAAAAAAAGATGCATCTTTTGACTTATGCACTGGTATGCAGAGGCAACTCCTGTTGAATCTAAAGGTAATCAAACAGGACAATGCACTGAGATTCAAGTTTGGACAACTACTGGTAGGGTTGTTCTTCTATTTCCATGGCTACTTTCTTGGAGTAGGAGATGTCCGGTGGTCTCCTCACCAACTGGTAACTAAGCAGATTAAGGAAAGCGTACAAGCCATCGGAACCAGTCACCTTGAAGTACTAAACAAATATTTTGATGAGTTTAGAAGAAAGATGAGTTAGAGGGTAAGAATCTCAGGTGATATAGTGACAAAATATGAAGATGACATCTGTTTCACCATTCAGGTGGACAAATGTTTAATGGAGGCTGTTGAGCCTAGAATGGAGGAAGTGGAGCCAATGGGCTATGAAGTTATGTATGAAATCTGGAAGGGTATGCCTCAACCCTTATTGCCTTGCCTCTTGATCTAAAGGCTAAGAGGACCGAAACCTACTTGGAGAGGATTGCACCGACTGAAGAACCATCAGTTAAGAAAGGAAAAGAACTGGCAGCAAAGAAAGCCAAGGAAGTGCCTACAACATCGGCACCAACTACCACTGCAACTCCAAGAGTGACCAAGTGGTCACCGGTAAAGAAGAAACTGAAGGTAACACCGGAAAAAGTCTTTGAAATAAAGAGGAAGACTAAGACAAATGAACCGGACTTTGAAGAAACTGAGTCTGATGAAAAGCCAAAGAAGGCCTGATAGACAAAGAAGATGAAGAAGATTGAACCGGCAACATCTGCACCGGTAAATATTGGCATCTCCTCATACAAACCTTTGACACATTTTCAAAGGATAGTTAAGAATATTAGGAGAAAATTACTTAATGATTTAGTAGATTACTATGATGATTTAAGTGATGAGGAGGAGGAAATACTAATGGAAATCATTGTTTATTTGTGCAAGAATGACCGGTCGCCATCAAAGATTAAATCTCAGACACTGACTTCTTTATTTAAAGCAATAGATAATAAATGGCGCATTGCCATTGAAAAGGAACAGGAGATTAGGGAGAAAGTCTTTTCACAGTACTTTCCCGACCTCTCAAATTCAGAATTGTTTGATGTGTTGGATCAAAATAAAGGTCTCTTCTTCACAAGGAGAAGAAGACATTGGCTATTGGAGGGAAGAATTGATGATGTGGAAAAGGACACTCATCAACACATGAATCATGTTGTTCTAGCTCACAAAGCATGAATGGCCAACCTCCAAGCGGAAAAAGAACTGGTTATTTCCAAACCGAATGAGGTTTTTGATGAGAAAGGAAACCTGGTGGAAGAACCAATCAACACTATCGATGTCAATTCCCTGGATGTAGAAGATGTCACTTAGGACATACCTTCTAAGGGAACTAAACAGGGGCAACAAGCCGAATAGGGTGGTGAGGAGACCAAGGACACACAGGAAGTGGCTAAGGAACAGGAAGAGAAGAAGAAGAGGGATGAAGATGAGAAAAAGAAGAAAGAGGAAGAGAAGAGAAAAGAGGAAGAGGAGAAATGAAAAGATGAAGAGAAGAAGAAGCAAGAAGATGATAGGAAGAAGAAGGAAGAAGAGGATAAGGAAGAAAAGAGAAAGAAGGAAGAGGAAGAAAAGAAGAAGAAGGAAGAGGAAGAGAAGAAGAAGAAGAAGGAAGAGGAAGAATAGAAGAAGAAGGAAGAGGAAGCACAGAAGAAGAAGGAAGAGGAAGCAAAGAAGAAGGAAGAAGTAGAGAAGAAGAAGAAAGAAGAGGAAGACAAGAAGAAGATGGAAGAGGAAGAAAAGAAAAAGAGGGAAGAGAAAGAGAAAGAAGAGAAGGAGAGGAAAAAGAAAGAAGAAGAAGATAGGGAACAAGAACAGAAGAAAGAGGTAGAGAAAAGGAAGAAGGAAGAAGTAGACAAGACAACTGAAGTAATGAAGAGCACAGAAATGGAGACTCCTAAGGCAATCGGGAGCCAAGCCAAACCGGCTGCTATCTCGAGTCCTATTGATCTCCAATCTACAAGTGAGTCTGAGCTTATGTAGAGCATAAAGTTTTCCCAAGAGTTCCTTGAAGTCATTCACAGGAAAAAGGAACAAGACATAATTCAGGCGGCTGTAGACACCCTTACCGGTTTAATCCCCGGTACTAATCTTCTAGACACTAGATCATCACTAGCATAGCTCAAACTGCTATGTATAGTAGTGGATGATTAGGTGCAGAGCCTGGAAGAAGCAGCAGAGGCCAACGTCAAGAAAGAGCACCAAAAGGCTCTTAATGTTGCTTTGGTGAAAAAGATGAATGAGCTCAAGATTGAACTGTTGAAAAACCAAAAGGACATAAGGAATACCTTGGATGAGGGAAACTTGCTACTCAGCGAAATTTGTCAACCTCATCTATTATGTGATGATGTGCTAGCTAAGAAGCAAAAGCTTCAAACGGACTTACAGTCCTACTTGGGCACATTTAAGATACCTTATGATTCCTTTGCAGCATATGGGCAAACCGTTCACCGGTTCCAAATCCAGTCAGCCAAGATGGAGTAAGAGATCATTACACAGTCTAGGGATTTGCAGGAGCTTCAACTGATTTTACTTCCATGACTACAAATTCTTCAGAAGTGTTATCTGAACCTAGATGCCCTAACAATCACATAGGAATTGAGCACAGTAGATGCCATGGAGGAACAAGTATCCTAGATGCAAACAGAGAAGGAAGTGGCAACCTCCTTGAGTCCTAGTCTCTATCCATGAAACAATTTTTGCAGGACTATAAATCAATTTTTGATAAGTATTATTCATTATTGTCATAAAATTTTATATATATATATGGAAACAAGATTATTCAGTGGTACTTTGTCATTGTTGGCAAAGGGGGAGAAGTATCTGGTTTTTGGTTTTAAAATTTTGATCTTCTGACATAGGGGGAGAAGTATCTAGTTTTGAAATTTTGATATATGCTATATGCTCTAATGTCTCAATGATTATGCTCTATATGCAAAATTGCTATACACTGTGTTGATTAAGGGATAGTGTATATGCTTAGGGGGAGCAATTTTTTTAATGGCAAGTTTTTGCTGTAAAACACTTAAATGTCAAAATTTTATTTTCCTAAGTGTTGCCATCAATGCCAAAGGGGGAGATTGTTGGCATTTTTGTTTATTTATGTTGTGATTGTCATTGATAGACACACACTTGTATTGAGATCCCCTTTATATGTATGAGCTCAAGCTCAATCTGTATTTGTTCCAACCAGTATGTTGTATTCTAGTCTTTAGACTAGTGGTGATTTTGCAGAATGTGTTTCCCGGTCTGAAGAGACATGTCAACCCCAAGCGGTTCATAGATCCCAAGCGGTATGAGGGAGAAAAGTAGCACAACACATTCTTACCAGTCTTCATTTTTGCCAAACCGACAATCGGTATTTTGTATGAACTGGTAATACTCTGTGATGAGTTACCGACTAGAATTTTGTGATGATTTACCAATCCACCGATTGTTTGACGGTGCCAACACATTGATGGTGCTTTTTGTGTCATGTTACTGAGTATGTCTAGATTCATTGAACCTAGGAAATTTTAATGTAATCCTATTGGACTGACATGAAATTAGATTCCTTTAAAAGGACATCATGTCTAGGGTTTTAAGTTGTAGCTAAAAGGGTTAATGTCATGCTAGGGTTTAAGGTGGATGTTGAGTTGTTGTAAGAACGATCTTATCTGAGAAGATCAAGTTGTAACTATGAGAGAGATAGAGAAGACTGAAGTAATGCTAGAATGCATTAGCTGTGAGCAATACTGGATCTAACCAAGTAGTTTGTGCTATTAGACAGATCAAACACTTGTTAATTACTCACATCTTTGACAAGTCTATAGCCCTTAACCAGGTAGGCCTCAAAGCCTTTGTAAAATCCTCTAACAAGGTGGTTCACATCTATGAATCTAAAATCATCTAGCAAGGTAGTCTTTAATCAGACTTATCTCCTAACAAAGATTGAGATTCCTAACAGGATCTGTTCTGGTGAAGAACATTGTAAGACCTTAACTGGTCTGGTTTCTATTCAGCAAATAGTGACTTGTGAGTTCCATCTCATCGTGGTTTTTCCTAGTTGGGTTTCCACATCAAATATCTTGTGTTATGGTTGTATTTCTTTTATGGGTAAATGTTTTCTTTGCATTTTGGCCTGCATATGTGGTAATCGGTCTGACTGTTAGACTGCTTTACTAGTTTATCTTTAGACTGTGTAAGTATTTTAGTGCAGTGATTTTTGGCATACTAATTCACCCCCCCTCTTAGTATTCATCACTAGATACAAATCTATGATAGGAGGTTTATTGTATTTGACACAAACCAGATCTGATATTATGAATGCAGTATGTATTGTTTCAAGATTTCAAAGTAATCCTAGAGAAAATCATGAATCAGCAGTAAAAAGGACTTTTCGGTACTTACAAGGCACTATAATTCTTGGATTATGGTATCCTACAGATGAAAACTTTGAATTATGTGCATACATAGATGCAAATTGGGTAGGAGATGTGGATGATAGAAAAAGCACCATCGGTGGAGCATTCTTTGTTGGAAATAGACTAGTTTCTTGGTTGAGTAAAGAAACAAAGTTGTACATCTTTATCAACAACAAAATCAGAATATGTTGCAGCAGCAACTAACTATACACAGGTACTATGGCTTAAGCAAATGTTGAAAGACATAAAGGTAAAATGCAAGGAACCTATTACTATCTATTGTGATAACATTGCAGCAATTGATATATCTAAGAATCTGATATTACATTCTAAAACCAAACATGTTTCTATCAAACTAAATTTTCTAAGGGAAAATGTTGAAGCAAAGGAGATAAAATTGGTTTATGTGAATACTAAAGAGCAAATTGCAGATATTTTCACTAAACCTTTGCCTAAGGAGACTTTTGAATATCTCAGAGATCAGCTTGGAGTCATACCACCACCGGTAGAGACTTAGACAGTTGATGATTGTTATCAACCAATAGAATTAATAGAGAAATCTTTTATTCCGGTCTTTGATGGGAAGCTACTTCTTAGGGGGAGTAGTTGGTATATTGAATTGATTGGTATTTTGAATATGAACTTGGCTTTATTGTAACTTTGGCATTTGATGTCAAAGGGGGAGAGATTGGTATGGAAAAACTTTGAAAAACATAAGGAAAACACATGTTGCTCCCAGGGGGAGAGATTGTTGTTTAGGAGATGTTATTACTCTCTGTATCTGTATTTTGATTTCTATTTATGATCTTTTTCGAGATTGTTGGTTTTTGATACTTGGCATTTCTATTTTGGCACTTTGATGGTTTTTCCATCTTGTGTTGCCATCAATGCCAAAGGGGGAGATTGTTGGTATTTTGGTATGGTTTTGTCATTGATGTCAACACCTACTAAACTCTTATCAACTCTGGCACTTTGGAGAATCAACAACATTCACCAGCAAGCAAGTGACTCATGCAAATCACCGGTATCTGGTACACTGGCAATATATAATGATCATTGGCACTTGGAATGATATGGAAAACACATGGTTATGTTGAAGACATCATTTGGACATCTTATCCTAGAGTTTTGTTCATTAGTATATTCATAATTGCATATTTGTTGTTACTGGCAAATAGGTCTAGGGTTACACCGGTAGGTTTATCTTTTCTAGATCAACATGGCATGCTATGGAGATGATTAATTATTATTGTAAATGCATTAAGCCGACATGTTCAATCAGTTATTGCATCGGATATTATATTGTTTGTAAAATGTTTTATTGTAATATCTTGTAGAGCCAACCTACTAAAATTGGTCTTAGGTTAGGGTATAAATGTAAGATCTTATTTGTAAGATCAAATGTGGAATGTGAAGAAGGTTTTTGTGAAGGTATATGCGAGAATAAGAAGATCTATACATGCAGACATCACTTGAAGATTGAAGGAGGGTTTTTGTGAAGACAATAAAAACTACACTGGTACTGAATCCAACATATGAAGATGCTATTTTGTGTAGTACATTCTTATTGGATTTAACCATCCAATTGTAGTCAATGTGACTCCCATTTTGTGATTGAGTAGTGAGATCTAGGTGGTTGGCCTTTTTGCATGTGCAGATCCCATTTATGTACACTTACTATCTGCAGTAGTATCATCTGATTGTGGGTAAGGTTTCCCACCATGGTTTTTTCCCTTACAGGGTTTCCACGTACAAATATTGGTGTTATGTGTTGTGGATGACTTTGTGTTTATGTTTCATGCACTAATCCTTACCGGTATAGTAATTAACTATTAAAACTATCTACTGGCATATTGAATTGGTTTACCAGTATTAAGCATTAAGTTGGTTAAATTATTTTTGGTTTAAATTTATTTGACAACCGATTCACCCCCCCTCTCAGTTGTCTCCAAGACGTAACATTATCATCCTAAGTCCTTGCATAGTCCCCACTTACATCCTCGTTATCATCCTAAGTCCTTGCATAGTCCCCACTTACATCCTCATTATCATCTTAAAATCCTTGCATAGTTCTCATTCACGTCTTCATTATCATCCATAGTCATTGCATAGTCCTTATATAGTCCTCATTATCATCTTCATATACGTCCTTGTCTAGACCTCATATACATGTATCTTAGCTCATTATCAGTTGCATAATCATCCTAGAAAGTCATACCCCAAACATCCAAATCACAATCAGAGGATCAGTCAAACTCAACCTCAACTCAAACAAGTTGGTCAAGTTCAATCAAATATTGTCACATCCAGAGAAATGGAGAAAACATCTTACATGTTGTGATCCTAGGTCCAAACCAAACAAGCAAACATCATGGATTGGAATTATACATTTCATAGGGAAGGTGGAGGATTCATCCCTTCCATTCCTATTCCATCGCCATCCATAGAAACCTTAGCTCAACAAATCAAAAATTTGCAACAACAAGTGACAAACATGGCTAGTCCTGACAACCATAGGGGCTGGTTAGAAAACATGATGAGAGAAGTAATGGCCATGAGAGGATCACTATCAGACCAACCTTCTTATTCTTGTGAGACCATTCAAACATGCCAATCTTTATGCTTCAACAAAATCGTTCCTACCCAAGTTCAACCAACATTAGAGTCATGTAAACCTTCTTTTTCTTTCAACCCACTACATCATTCATACCAATCACATCAACCTAACATTCAAAGTACCCCTTTCAACCCAAGAAAACCCCATTCAACCAAATTCCAAATAAAAATTCATATCAACCCAACATTCAAACTTCGTTCAACCAAAATCAAACCCAAATTTCAAACCTCATTCAACCAAAATCACACCCATTTCAACCAAAGTCCAAATCAAAATTCATTCAACCAAAATCAAACCTTTTTCAACCAAAATCAAACCTCTTTCACCCAAAATCATACTCCTTTCACCCAAAATCAAATCCCTTTCAACCAAATCCCCAATCAACCATATATATCCACCATTTCATCATCCCCTAAAATCACACAAAACCAATCCATGCCATCTCTATCTAATAACACAACCTCCCAAGGGCTATCCATCGTACAAAACCAATCTAATCCAACTCATGATTAAGAGATTCTCATTAGAAATCCTTCTTCATCAGGCCAAAATGTTGAAACATTCCAACAATCTCCCATGCATTTTCAAACTCCTTCCCCATGTCAAGAGGATGATCCAAAATTTGAAGATATGAGTCATGAAACAGATAAAGATCAAGAACAACCACTTCCATCCTACCCAATTTTTGATCAAGATCCCATCGACCAAGAATCTTATGATAATCCCTCACTCTTTTCTATTCCATTCATAATCAAACCCTTTCATCTCAAGAACAAAGTGTCATTTCAATTCCCATCCAACATCCACCTCCTAAATAAGATCATATCATACCTTTACCTTCATGTCTTAAACAAGATCCTATTATTTCTCCAAATCTTGATCAAGGTCCCTCCATCCCTTCATCTCCATGTCATAATCCTCCATGTTCTTCACAAGATTCCCTCTCAAATGAACTTACCATTCTCCTAGTGATCCCAATCCCTCTACACAAGTTGTTCATGAACCCCTTATCAATGAAATCACCAATGCAGTGTTTTGAATAAAATGGTATGCAATGTGGGAAGTAAAACCTAAACTAACCCACCCCTTATCAATGATTTCTCCTAGTGTTTCTTTTTCAAGCACATTGTATTCACATATTTCATGGCATATAGTTTCTGTATTTTCATATAACAACATCAATAAAACAAGGCAACTATTTGAGTTTATCATTTGTTTGCATCTAAGGAAAACAAGGGTCATTTCCTTTCTTAGATATTTAGACATGAAATCTTTGAGGTTCTAAGGTTATTCATTCTCAACATTACCCTATGACGATGCTTTACTTATGGTTGGGTAGCAATTTCACTATTTGAGACTTGTTAACCTATAATCTATCAATTGCTATATCTCACACCTTAATAAGATCCCTAATTCATTCTAGACACCTAGTTGATCATATGACTAGTGAAAAATTTGAAATTCTACTTTAGCACCATTGTAATTGTCACACCCAAGTAGGTTTCATTACTTACAAGTCAAGGCAAGAAAAGAAAAAAGAGAAAAAGAGCTATGCCAAATATCCATCTAAAGGCAAAAAGAGCAATGATATATAACTAAAATATCATGTATACAAAATGTGATAAAAAAGCTTGACTATGGGAAAATGCAAGTAACTCCATCAGGGCTATGAATGCCTACTACCAATGGAGTAATATTTGAGAAATTATAGTCTATAACCTCGTCGGAGCTCTCAAGGCTTGCTGGCAACGAGGCTCTATTCGGGATGCTTTTGAAGTTAGAATAATCTATGTAGCTAGTCACATAGGATGCTAAGGATCTTTAGTGAACACAAGAGCGAGAATTAGCTCATCTACACACACATGGGCAAAAGAAGATCAAAGTTTCAAGAACCAATAGGGAAGTTTTCCGCGTCTCCATTTGTAAATCCTAGTCACTAAGTGTGTTGAGATGAATGTTCTGAAGAGCCTTAGAGATCAATTGACTGCTTATCTACAAAATGTTTTGCACCTTCATTTTCAATCGGTGTATTACAAATGCTAAATACAAACACAATAAACCTTGTTTGAATAGGAAATTCATCTTCATCCTTCACATTGCATTCATCTAGGTCATGTCAAAAATTCATTTGTCTCCACATACACTCGACAGATCATCATGTCATACAGGTCTGCACACATTGGGGGCATAACTGAAAAAATCCAAAAAATCAGATAAAGTCCTGAAAAAATCCTAAAAAATAGATAAAGTCTACAAAAAATCCAAAAAATCAAATAAAGTCCTAAAAAAATCCAAAAAACATTGAAAAACTCAAGATCCAAAAACAATGAAAAACTCAAAATTCAAAAACATCCTCCATATAATGTCTTGAAAAAATCAACCAAAAACATCCATATACGATCCTGAGAAAATTAAACAAAAACATTCAATAATCTACCTACACAATCCAAAAACATTGAAAAAGCTCTTCGAAAAGAACTAAAAAATTTAAAATCAATCAATCAAAAAAACTTGCAATAAAATGTCTTGTGAGAAACAAATACCCTAGCAGATATCCAGCAAACACTTTGCATGAAGTTAACAAAGGATACAACTATCCAGTCAAACATCTGCAATCAACTGATCAAACTGTCTTATCAATCGTATCATATCCATATCAACGTGATTATTATCTTGTCTTAAACAGAAGAGGATACACTCGAAATCAGACAGGTCAGTCTTAAATGGGGTCTGCAACTTTTTGAAATCATACATTATCAACCATCACATCAAACAACTGAGAACAAAGGCACAAGGTCAGTATAGCTACTGAATTTTATCCGGGTCAGTCTTTATCTTTTATCATTTGGCGACAGATTATGTTTCTATGCTGCTCAAGGATGTCCAAAAGTGAATAGAGGAGCCATGATGGGCATTATCTTTTTCTTTGTTTGCTGCTTGTCTGCTATGTGTTTGTTTCTTCAATGAGATATCTTTACATCTTGGTTCCTTATACCCTAATGTGCTAAAGCTTCATTGTTCAATAATAAGGCTCAGTGATGAATATATATTGATGCAATAAAATATGTGACATGGGTTCATGACTCATTCAATTTCATTCTCATTCTCATCTCATTTGCTTCTTGCTAGTTTGCTGATTCTTTTCTCATCATCACTTTCTCAATCATTTTCAATCATCTTCAATTGCTTCTAATTCTCGTCTAACATTATTCTTTCTATTCTCTCATATTCTATCTCAATTTCATCTTCACATGACCTATCTCTATCTCTAATCAACTAACCATTTTTCTATTCTTTCATCTAACATTCTTCTTTTTTTCGAGAGATCATTCTTGTCTTTAAAGCACAAACAATTTCTCGAAGGGGCATTACACCCTAAGTATCACCGGGGCATACTGGGGCAAGAATTTTTACTAATTCTTTGAAACAACGTTGTTTTGACATTGTCTCAAAGAGGGGCAAATGTAGACACCTAAAAATGTCTCATTGATCATGTACTAATTATTCCTCTAATTAATTAAATAATCTTTATTATTTAATTAATTTAATTAATCTATTTCTTCTAAATTCATATTTCCTCATCATCTTATTAATTATTCTATTTTCCTATTCTTTCATCATTTAATCATTTTAATCATTTTCTAAATATTAATTAAACATTTATTATTTAATTAATTCTGATTAATTCCCTAATTTAAATAATCTTTATTATTTAAATAAATTACTAATTATTTAATTTCTATCTCTAATCATCTAATCATTCAACCCTCTTCTAAATATTAATTAAATATTTATTATTTAATTAATAGTGATTTAATCCTTTAAATTAAATAATCTTTATTATTTAATTAAATTTCGTTTCTAAATAATTAAATAGTTTCTTTAAATTATTTAATTACCTAATTAATTCTTCCATTTCCAAATCCCCAAATTCTAATTTCATTTAATTTCATATTCTTCTAATTTCTTCCAAATTCAAATACATGTGCATGATTTCAAAAACCAAATTGAAAATCAAAGTTAAGTTCTAAATATATTCAAATGCTAAATTGAATTTATTAATTCAATTATTTGAATAATATCTCATGCAAAGATTAAATTGAAAATCTAAATCTAAATGCAAGAACATGTTAAATTAATTAACTCAACCAATTAATTAATTAAATCATTTATCTCTCCAACTTCTATTTCCTTCTTTTAGTTAGCTTTTTCTAAATTAAGCTTTCTTTGTCATTCTCTTTATTTCCTCCAATCATTCTTTTTCTTCCTTCGGTCATCTTTTTCTCAATCAGTTGACTCAATTAATCTATTCAATCTATTGAGTTTCACTCCTACAATCAGCAGTTCAACTATCAACTTGCATTTGAATTCACCTCAGTTCACACCTCTTTATCATTTTGTTCCACCTTTCAATCAATCTTCTCCAATTTTCTATAAATTGAGCATCCAATCTCCATTTTCAACAATCACAAACTTTGAATCTTTGTGTCACTTGCAGGTTACCAGCACAATATCTAAGAGCCATCATACCACGAAGAGGAGAAGAGCAACGAAAGTTCTACGCAGCCACGGAATAAGGGAGTTCTTGATTTTATTTGATTTATGATTCTTGTTCCTTAATTGCATTATTCCATTGTATTGTTTGTTAAATTCTTATTAGGATAGGGATTCATGATTTCCCTTGTTTCTAATTGATTACTTTGTTAATAGAAGAATGATTTTTTCATCCCAAACTCACATCTCTTAGGAGGAAATAGGTCGCTTTGTCATGGTTCATCTTTGTTTGCTTATTATTGTTAACCATGCTTTTAATGATCTATTGAGTGTTTGTGTTGCAACTGCAGGTATCACACTTCATAGGCACGATAATGTTAATGGCACTGGTGTTGTCACAATGAATTACTACTAGTCCAACCACCTTTTCTTGAATTCCTTCTAGCAGTTGCTTGATCCAACTATCTGTGTGCAGTTAATTGCAGCAACTACATACTTAGCTTCAGCTGTAGATTGAGATATGCAGTTTTGTTTCTTACTTGTCCAAGATACAATCCTTTCTCTAAGAAATAATGCTCCTCCATTGGTGTTCTTCCTATCATCGATGTTTCCCGTGCAATCTAAATCAGTGAAGACACTTAAACTAAAGTCTCCTTTGTGTTGATACTAGAGACCATACTCATCAGTACCCTTTAGGTATCTGAATACTCTTTTGACTGCCATCATTTGAGTTTCTTTCAGATTTGTAGAAAATCTGGCAACCAAGCCAACAACTTGTGCTATGTCTAGTCTGCTATGTACTGCATACTGTAATTTACCGATCATGGACTGGTAAAGTGTCTCACTCATTTCTTTAGCCTCATCATGTTTAGATAGCTTGCAACCTATAACCATTGGAGTTCCAACAGGTTTTCAATCTTCCATTCCAAAAGTCTTAAGAATTTCTCTTATGTACTTAGTCTGACTGATAAAGATGTCATTCTTTAATTGAGAGACTTGTAGGCCAATGAAAAACAAAATCTCACCAATCATGGACATCTCAAATTCTTGTTGCATTTGTCTTGCAAATATTCTTCTCATCTCATCATCTCCCCCAAAGATGATGTCATCTACAAAGATCTCAACAATTATGTGTTTTTCTTTAGCTTGACTCATTAGATATAGGTTACTATTATCATTAGTTCTTTTGAACCCAATTCTTAGCAGATATGAGTGTAACCTCTCATACCAAGCTCTCGGTGCTTGTTTCAGCCCATACAGAGCCTTCTGCAACCTACATACCATATTCCTCTCATATTCAGATGCAAACTCTTCTGGTTGCTCTATCTATACTTCTTCCTCTAACACCCCATTTAAGAATGCTGATTTGACATCCATTTGGTATACTTTAAACCTTTTATAAGAAGCATAGGCCAGCAGAATTTTGATCCCTTCTAGTCTGGCTACTGATGCGAAGGTTTCTCCATATTCCAAACCTTCTTCTTGAGAATAGCCCTTATAGACCAATCTTTCCTTGTTTCTTATTACTTTACAGGTTTCATCCATCTTATTTCTAAACACCCACTTGGTGCCTATTACTTTTTTATTTTTCAGTCTAGGTACTAGAGTCCATGTTTCATTTTTCTCTATTTTCTCTAGTTCTTCTTTCATGGCTTTGACCCAGTCATCATCTTTCAAAGCCTCCTTTTCTATTTTGCGCTAAAAAATGGAGAGTATACACTCATTCTCTCTTGCTCTTCTTTTGGTTAGAAATCTTGCATCCTTGTCACCGATGATATCTTCTGCAGAGTGATTATTTTTGACATATTTAGCCAATACCAATTCATTCCTTGGAGCTTCTTCTACCAGTTGTGTAGGTTCTATTTCACAGGCTTCTTCATTAGCTGCTTCAATAGGATCTTCTTCAATAAGTTGCACTGGTACATTGTACTCGAACCCTTTATAGTCCCCTGGTTCACTCTTACTCTCTTGTTCATTTTTCTCAGAGTACTCATCTACTCTGACATTTTCACTTTCCACAATCTTACCGGTCCTTTTGTTTAGACATCGATATGCCTTACTCTTTGTTGAGTAACCTAAGAAGGTTCCCTCATCACTCTTGGGGTCAAATTTTCCAGTGTACTCGTCCATTTTGATGTAGCACCTACTTCCAAATACTCTAAAATAGAAAACATTAGGTGAGTATCCACTCCATAATTCATAGGGAGTTTTGTTTGTCCCCTTCTTTACCTATATCCGATTCAGAGTGTATACAACAGTGCTTATTGCTTCTCTCCAAAATGTATGTGGGATATCCTTCTATATCATTAGAGTTCTAGCACAATCAATGAGAGTTTTGTTTCTTCTTTCAGCAACTCTATTCTATTGAGGAGTTATGGGTACAAAAATTTGTCTCATGATTCCCTCTTCCTCACAGTAGTTCATAAACTCTTGAGAGGTGAACTCTCCTCCTCTATCTAATCTTAGGAACTTCAAATTCTTACTGGTTCCTCTTTCTACTTGAGCCTTAAACACTTTAAAAATGTGAAAAGCTTATGATTTTTCTTTTAAGAATATAGTCCACATCATTCTTGAGAAGTCATCCACAAATAACATAAAATATTGGTCTCCATAGAAACTCTTGGTTCTCATGGGACCAAATAGATCTATGTGAACTAAGTTTAGCACACTTTCAGATGAGAAATTTTTATTGTTGAAGCTAGACCCGATCAACTTCCCTAGTTGACACTCTTTGCACATAGCATTTTTCAGGTTTTACTATGTCAAGCATACCTCTTACAAATTTTTCCTTACTGACTTTAGCTATGCTGTCAAAATTAACATGACACAATATTTTGTGTCATAACTAGTTGTCTTCTACCTTAGTCACTAGACAATTACCTATGGTGGTGTCTAGATGAAACAAATTGCCTCTTGACTATTTACCAGTGGCAACTAAACTTCTAGATTTGTCATTTATTTAACATATCCCTTTATTGAACTCTAACTGGTATCCTTTATTGTTAAGTTGTGCAACACTTAACAAGCTATACTTTAATCCTTCTACCCAAAAGACATCATTACAATTTGTCTTATAATTCAGGGCTATAGACCCCTTGCCTCTTATTGCACATGGGGAATCATTTCCGAACCTCACTGTTCCTCCATTGCAATCCTTTGTGCTGAGGAATTTTCTTCTATCACTGGTCATGTGGTGAGTGCAACCACTGTCTATCACCCATTCTCCACACCAGTTTGTGCTAGAAATAAATGCCATATCTCCCTCCTCTTTATTGTCCTCTTTGACCACCATGAAGGAAATGCCATCATCATCAGGTCTCTCTGAGTCTTCATCAGTGACTCCTTCTTTTGCAAGATAACATTCCTTCTTTCTCTTGTCCCTAGAATTTTTAAAATTGTTCTTTCCGTCTCTATCATTATTAGGGCATCTTGAAGCAATATGACCTATCTTATTACAACACTTTAAGGGTAACTTACCTTTACCTCTTGGCAATCTTCTTTCCAGTAGAGCTTCAATCTCATCTTGCTCCTGTTCCTCAAAGAGCAGGTTGTCATTCCCATGAGAATGACTGGTTCTGGTAGTAGAGCTACTACTAGTTTCTTTCCTTCTCCTTATGGGTGTATGCACCATGGATTCTTTGAAGGAAGCACACATCTTTGGTATGTTGTTATCATAATTACTCAATTCAAAAGTGATCAACTTACCAATTAGTGAGTCAAGAGTTACACTGACTGTTCCCAAGGATCTGAGTTCCTAGATAGCAGAGACCCTTATGGTATATTATGGTAGAAAAGTTCTTAGGATTTTTCTAACCACATCCTCCTCCTCGATTTTTCCTCCTGTATTCTTGATAGAATTTACTACATCCTTTATCCTCTTGTTGTACTACTCTATGTTTTCACTTTCCTCCATTCTCATCTCATCACACTTTCCTCTCAGGCTATCTACTTTGGCCTTTTGAACATGAGGATCTCCCCCATAGACTGCCTTTAGCTTATTCCATATCTGGAAAGTTGTTTTCAAATCTTGTTATTATCTGAAAGAGTACTAACAATTAGATCCATAGCAATAGTATTATCTTGTCTTTCCTTTATCTGGTCATGAGTAAGAATCCCTAAAGGTTCATTGTATTATGTGATCACATAGTTCCACTAGTGTTCGCCTAAGGATCTTAGATAAAGTTTCATTCTCCCACACCATAAGATGTAGTTCTCCTTAGAGAACTTAGGACCCTCCTTATGCATCATTTTGAATCTCTCCCTAAGCTAGTTAACCTTCTTCTGATTCTAGGGACCTGTGCTCTGATACCAATTGTTAGTCCCAACTGGTGCTAAGAGGGGAGGGGTGAATCAGCACTTAATAAAATTTTCACAATTTAACTTTTATCTTAAATCTTCATCCATCTAAGATCCAACAATATACTTAATCACTTAAGTAAAATATGCAAGCATGAAATGTTGACAGTGACACCAAGGATTTATCTTATGGAAACCCAATAGGGAGAATACCATGGTGTGAGTATGAACTCATAAAATTTGCACTCTTTTGGATTACGCTTGGTTAAGAGCCATCCTTGTCAGGAGATTACAAAGACACTGTTAGGTGTCACCTGGTTAAGGGATTTTGATCAAGGCTGAGTAGTGCCTTTACCCTGTTAAAGGTAGCCTGGTTAAAGGACTTAGAACATTAGTTAAGATGTTATCCAGTTAAGAGATTTTACAATAGGGACCTATTAAAGTCCACCCAGTTAAGGGATTTATTTTCCAGTTGTTAGAAAGAAATAGATGGATGATCCACTGAATTAGCTATTGATAGCTTGATCAGATCTCAATATGCATTCCACTTAATACACATCAGTTGTGTCTTCTTTGCATAGCACTAGTTTCCTTCTTACACCTTTGGCTATTCACTCAATCAGTCATCTCTCCCTTGGCACTGCACTTTGTCGATCCTCTGACCTTTGGCTCTGCACTATGTCAATCCTCTATCCTTCAACTCTGTAGTCAATCGATTCTTTGTCCTTCGACTCTGCACTCAGTCGGTTCTTTGTCTGTCGAGTCTGCACTTAGTAGATCTACCTCACACACACTCTCAACTATGCTAACACCTCTTAGCACTTCCTCTCACTCTGCTCTTCACCTTGGATCACCTTCAACAAGATTTCCTTATTTCAAATTTCACGATCAAAAACTTTTAGAAAGAGCTCTAGAACTCTTTATACATTTTCTGTTGACATCTTCAGGCATATCTTCAATCAATTCAATCAAGGATTTCAAAAGATTTCAAATTCAAACTCTCTCGATCTTTCTTTGTGCGCCTTTTAGCAATTCTGCCAATTGTTCAACTAGTTCTGCCACTGCATCTCCCAAGGATAGAAACTTCTTAGTCAAGTTCAATCAAATCAATGTGAACCAGAGAATCTGCATGTAATCATGCTTGACTACATGGTAACTAAAAGTTATCTTTACCAACAACTGATTTGGCATAGGCACAAGCTTACCAACTCACTCTTTGCCACCACAACTAAATGGCTTATCACTACTCTGAGATTTATGGTGATCGCCTATCTTCCTTCTATCATACCAGTGTATCAGTATGTAACTACACTTCTTACTTTACCGGTTCATTCTTTGACTACCGATTTGTTGTGCTAGCATCATGTCTCTCCCCTATTTGCCAGTAAGTTACCAGTTGGTTGGAGCAAACAATTTTTCTTGCCTGAGTCACCTTTTGTAACTTTACCAACACCAAAGTGACTGATCTTCCTAAATGATAGATCAGTTAGCTTAATGTATGTTACCATGAGTTGAAGTAACCTTTGATCATTCAATATCAATGTTGTTTGCATTCACTATTGCTTATTGAAAAGCAACACTACTTTACCTATACCACTTCACTAGTTAGTGTCTTCATCAGTAAATGTTGGACATCAATGACAAACCTTAGCACATATACCAATTTTCTAGATTGACCAGTTTTGTCAATGCCAACAATCCAAGACTATTTGCATTTGTGATATACAGGAATCTACTGAATCTCTTCCATAGCTCGCAGAGCCCTGAGCATTGATTCGAATGTTCCTTTGCATGTGGCTGACCTTCCCTTGGATCTACACTTCATCCTTTGGATTTTTCAGAGGAATTTCTTTGGCAGAAGCTGACCTTGTTAGTTTTTATATGTTAGGTCATGTTCTTTGGCATTTGATCCCTTTTTTCGGCCAACTGGATCCCCTTGGATCATATATATCATTTTAATTAAGCATTAGAATAAAGATAAGTTAATATATAGAACATAGAAGATAGATCTTAAGATTTGAGGTTCTGATTGTGACATGTTCTGTAATTAAGCATGTTTTAGCAAGCCAGTGAGTCAATTTCTGTAACCCAATTATTACCAGTTGATTGTAAACATTTTTTCATGATATAATTCATTCAGTTTTACATTGCCTCCATCATATCCTTGTGTTTCCATTGTGTTTACTCTTGCTAACCCGTCCGGATTGGTCTCTTTGAGGTCCTTCCTAACTGATGATTGCACCAAGTGGTATCAGAGTGAGCTTTCTTTTCGGAGATTGCATTGTCTTGAGAAATTTTCTTGTAGGGTGGTAGACTATGGATCCAACCTATAGCTGCAGAGGACTAGCATGAAGATGGCACAAAGAGGAAATAGGAATGGTGGAGTGTGTGGGAATGCAGGCCCTATTGTGATTGATACAAATGAAGAAAGGTTTTTTAGGGTTTTGAGTAGGGTGAATACTAAACCTAATTTTACCCCATCAAAATATGATGGAATGTTGGATTCAAATGAATTGATGGATTGGATCTCAAAGATGGATAAATATTTTGATTTTGAGAACATTGCAGAGGAAAGAAAGGTGAAATATGCATGTACTCAGTTGAAAGGGCATGCATCTCTTTGGTGGGAACATTTGAAGGTTGATAGATAGAGAAGAGGTAAAGAGAAGATCAAGACATGGGATTGGATGGTTGCTAAGTTGAAATCAAAATTTATGCTAGCTGATTATCAAGTGAATGTGTTCCAAAAGTTGTAAAATATGAGGCAGAAGGAATCTAGTGTGAGGGGTACACCGAAGCATTTTACAAGTTGAATATCAGATCTAGACATGTTGATGATGAAGTTGAACAAGTTGAAAGATATTTGAATGGATTGTGGATGTCTATACAAGATGAACTTAGTTTGATCAAATTGTAGTGTTAAAGAAGCTTACCAATATGCCCTGAAAGCATAAGAGAAGCTTAACAAAAGACATGAGCAGAGACAGAGAGGTAGAGGTGGAAGGTTTTTTGGAGGAATATTTCAAAGAGGAAGAGGATATACCAAAGGTAGAGGAACCTATTTGGATCAGAACAAGGACAAGGAAGTGAGAAAAGAAGGCAATTCATATCGAAAAGATGATAGAAATTTCTACCGGAGGACAGAACCGGATGGCTACTAGAATGAGAATTTTGGAAAAGATGACAAAAGACAAGACAAGAAAGTGTTTAGAGGAACTTTATATAAGTGTAGAGGAGAAAGATACCATGCTTTCAAATTTAAGAAGACAAAGAATACCGAAAGAACACCAATGGTGGAAGAAATCCCCATCGGATCAACTAACAAACCAGAGGATAGAGAATTGTTGATGATGAGGAGAGCTTTGTGTCATACCAAAGGAGATGAAGAGCCCTTTCAGAGGAAGAATTTATTCAAGACCAGATGTAAGGTATCTGGTAAGTGTTGTAAAGTTGTTATTGATAGTGGTAGTTCGGATAATCTTGTTTCAGAAGAAATGGTGAATAAGTTGAATTTTGAATGATTAAAACACCCTAAGCCTTATCAGATAGCATGGATTCAGGATGATAATAAGTTGTTAGTAAGCAAGAAATGTTTCATGAAATTGAAAATTGGGAATTATCATGATGAATTCTTGTGTGATATAATGCCTATGGATATTTGTCACCTTTTGTTGGGTAGACCTTGGTAGTTTGATAGACAGGCAATACATGATGGGAGGAAGAATACATACACTATTGTGGCCAATGGGATGAAGCAAACCTTGTTTCCCTTAGTGGAACCTTTGAAGAGTGAAGTCTGTATGATTTCTAAAATCTATTTGGTGGATGGAATGAGACATGAGAATGTGTGTTTTGCCTTAGTTCCTAAGAAGACTGAGAATCCAGAGCATGAAGAAGAACAACCAGAAGAGATAAAATAATTATTGACAGAGTATGAAGACATCATTTTAGATAATGTGCCTGATGGATTACCACCTATGAGAACTATCAGTCATTACATGGACCTAATTCGCAGAGCTAGTTTGCCTAACAAAGATGCACACCGGATGACACCGACATAGAATGAAGAGTTGCATAGACAAGTGCAAGAATTGTTGAAGAAAGGTTTGATCAGAGAAATTTTGAGTCCTTGTGCATTACAAGCAATATTAGCACCTAAGAAGAATGGGGAATGGAGGATGTGTACTTATTCCAAATCAATAAACAAGATCATAGATTTACCGGTTTCCTTTGCCTAGGATGGATGACATAATGAACTATCTGAGTGGAGCCAAATACTTTACAAAGATATACTTGAAGAGTGGATATTATCAAATTAGGATCAGAGAAGGAGATGAGTGGAAGATAGCATTCAAGACAAATGAAGGATTGTATGAGTAGTTAGTGATGCCTTTTGGGTTAACTAGTGCATCGAGTACTTTCATAAGGTTGATGAATGAGGTATTGAATAAATTCTTGGGTAAGTTTGTTATTGTAAATTTGGATGACATTCTAATTTTCAGCAAGACAAAAGAGGAGCATTTGTTGCATTTAAGACAATTTTTGCAGAGGTTGAGAGAAGAAAAGTCGCTGATAATGTTGGTATTTTGGTATGGTTTTGTCATTGATGTCAACACCTACTAAAACACTAGCACTTTGGAGATCCAGCAACATTCACCGACAAGCAAGTAACTATTGCATAGTTACTGGTATATGGTTCACTGGCAAGATATAATGATCACCAGCACTTGGTAATATCAAAGACATCATGTGGACATCTTATCTTAACAAATTAATCATTAGTATATTCATATTTGCATATTTGCTTTTACCGGCAAATAGGTCCAAGGTTATCTAGGGTTACACCGATAGGTTTATCTTTTCCAAATCAGCATGGCACGCTATGGAAATGATTAATTATTGTTGTAAATGCATTAAGCCAACATGTTCAATTGGTTATTGCATCGGATATTATATTGTTTGTAAAATGTTTTATTGTAATATCTTGTAGAACCAACCTACTAAAATTGGTCTTAGGTTATGGTATAAATGTAAGATCTTATTTGTAAGATCAAGTGTGGAATGCAAAAAAGAATTGTGTGAAGGTATATGTGAGATTAAGTAGTGCAATACATGCAGACATCATTTGAAGGTGAAGCTAGGTTTTTGTGAAAGCATATCAGCATTACACTGGTACTGAATCTAGCATATGAAGATGCTATTTTGTGTAGTACATTCTTATTGGATTTAATCATCCAACTGTAGTCAGTGTGACTCCCATTTTGTGATTGAGTAGTGAGCTCTAGGCTGTTGGTCTTTTCGCATGTGCAAACCCCATTTATGTATAGTTACTATCTGCAGTAGTATCATTTGATTGTGGGTAAGGTTTCCCATCGTGGTTTTTCCCCTTATAGGGTTTCCATGTACAAATATTGGTGTCATGTGTTGTGGATGACTTTGTGTTTATGTTTCATGCATTAATCTTTACCGATATAGCAATTAACTATTAAAATTGTCTATCGGCATACTTAACTGGTTTACTAGTATTAAGCATTAAGTTGGTTAAGTTGTTTTTGGTTTGAATTTATTTGACAACTGATTCACCCCCCCCCCCCCCCTCTCAGTTATCTCTGGGACCTAACAGATAAATCTTAAGAAGTGCACTTTCATGAAGGGAGAATTAGTCTATTTGGGATTTGTGATATCTGAACATGGACCTTAAGAAAGTAAAAGCAATTGTTGAATGACCTACACTGAAAAGAATTAGAGAGGCAAGATCAATTCATGGATTGGCTAATTTCTATGAAAAGTTCATTAGAAATTTCAATTCAGTTTGTAACCCTATGACTGAGACAATTAGGGGAGATAGGAAGGAATTCAAGTGGACCATTAGAGCAAATAAAAGTTTCGAATTGCTAAAGTGAAAAGTGACTGATCAGCCTGTATTAGCTTTATCGAATTTCAACAAAGTATTTCAAGTGGATTATGATGCAAGTGGAATAGAAAAAGGAGCAGTCTTGAATCAGGAAGGGAGAGCAATAGCTTATTTCAGTGAGAAATTGAATGATGTCTAGTGGAGTGTATGATCAAGAATTTTATGCCATAGTTCAAGCCTTGAAGAAGTGGAAACATTACCTATTGCCTAAGGAGTTTGTGTTGTATACAGATCATCAAGCTTTGTAGTATTTGAACATTCAGAGTAAGTTGAATCAGAGACATATGAGATGGGTAGAATTTTCTCAGAGTTACACCTTTGTGTTGAAGCATAGAAGTGGGAAATCTAACAAAGTTGTTGATGCATTGAGTAGAAGAATGAATTTGCTGACAGAAATGAGAGTGACAATATTAGGATTTGAGGAGTTGAAAACCTTGTATGATGATGACCTGAATTTTGCAAAATCTTGGAGAGCATGTAGAGAACCAGTTACGGTAGATAGAAGCAAGTGGTTGGATTACTTCATTTGGGATGGGATGTTACTCAAAGGAGTTCAGTTGTACATACCTAAGAGTTCTATGTGGGAGAATCTTATAAAGGAGAAACATAGTGGTGAGTGAGCATTACTTTTAGGCCCCATATTCATAAGGATGTTAGGAAATGTATGCAAAGTCATAGAGTTTGTCAAGTAGCAAAGGGTAGTAGTCAAAATTTGGGATTTTATAAACCTTTGACAGTACCAGAGAGACCTTGGGAAGATATCAACATGGATTTCATACTTGGATTGCCTAAAACACAAAGAAGCAATGACTATATTTATGGTAGTGGATTGATTCTTGAAGATGGGTCATTTCATACCTTGTAAGAAGACATCAGATGCAGTGCATATAGCTGACCTATTTTTCAAGGAAGTGGTGAGATTGCATGGAATACCTAAGAGCATAGTTTTAGATAGAGATACTAAGTTTGTTGGTTATTTTTGGAGAACACTTTGGTAGAAGATGAAGGCAGATTTGAATTTTAGTTCTACTTTTCACCCATAGACTGATGGAAAGACATAAGTAGTTAACTAGAGCTTGGGAAATTTGTTAAGATGCTTAGTTGGAGACAAAACCAGAAGTTGGGATTTGATTCTTGCACAAGTAGATTTTGCCTACAATAATTCAGTAAACAGGAGTACTAGAAGGACACCTTTTTAAATTGTTATTGGAGTACACCCCAGAGGTATATCAGAATTAAGAGATATTAGCAGTGAAGACCAGAGAAGTGAAGAAGTAGAAGAATTTGTAGATCACATAAAGGACTTACATATTCAAGTTAAGAAACATTTGGAGGACATGAACATCAAGTATAAGGAGAAAGTATATAAGAAGAGAAGACATAAGGAATTTGAATTTGGTGATGAAGTGATAGTGTATCTAAGAAAAGAAAGATTCCCAGTTGGAACTTATAACAAGTTGTAGATGAGGAAGTTTGGACCTTGCGAGATTTTGAGAAAGTTCAGTTTTGAAAATGCATATGAAGTGGAGTTACTAGATAGTCTAATTATTTCACTTGTATTTAACATTGCAAACCTACATCTATATCATGAATCAGAATTTAGTGAGGATAGTTGTAGCATCATAAAATTGTGACACTTGCAATTTTGACTGCATTTGGGTCTTCACGATGGTGGCGCAACGTTGAACCTAAATGGAGACCCCAAAACTTGTTTACAACATCAAAAACTGCATCTTTCTGCACCTTGGCCTGATCCTCCTTGCACCCTGTTGTCCTGGGAGGTGGGACCATGGTGCCTAGCGCTCTGGTCCCTCAGGACCATGGTGCCCAGCGCCTTGGTCCCTGGCCCTATTTTGGGCCCGGTCTCTTCTTGGGCATCGGGTCTTCAAGTTTGCAATTTGGAAAATAATGTTCCTAGGTCAGCCTAAGGTCGGAAAAATCAGTCTGCTAACCCTAATTGACAAGTATATAAACTACATTTCCTCTCCCAGAAAAAGATGAAGAAAAAACATATGTGTGCAAGAGGCGGAAGCGATAGGCAAACATTCAAACATTCAAACATTCAAGCATTCAAGCATTCCTTCAAGCAATTGAGCATTCTAGGTCTCCATTCAAGGCTAGGTGTTGCATTCAAGACAAGGATCCAACCATTGAAGAGGAGATCACCTACAACCTATAACATACAACATCATTACACCTTCGCATGTAAGAATACAAACATTCTTACAACAAGGTATCAGTACTTGATTACATTACAAACATTTACATTTACAGTATTCTCATTTCTTGGTTAATTCCAAAACCAAGGTTTGACCTGAAGGAAAACCCCTAATCCCTAACCCCCAATCATCCTCTCTTTTCTATGTGTAGGTTGCAGGTACGCGGCTATAATTGAAGATCTGGAATCCTTGTGCAGAGACGAACAGATCCCCCTTCGTTTCATGAATTTTTCGGAGGACCATGTGCACTCCGGGTGCCATCATCCCGTCAACTTTCACTCAAACTGGTAGGACAGCATCGTCTCGACATTTTACTACTAATTTCAGGTCTGTAGCTTCATCCCGTGTCTCGATCTCTGTCTACAAGTGAATCTTTCCTACTTTTACATACACTCCTAGTTCAATCCTTCTATCTACATTCTTTACAAAAGAGGGTATCCTTGCTATCTCAACCCTTGAAACTCATTTAGAATTCAATCTTGCATTGTGTGGGATTGGATCTTCTAAGTTTCAACCCCTCTTTTGAATGTAAAGTCTCTCCTAAGTGAAAACCGTCAATCCTAGTGACCTCCTTTCTCTCTCCTTGGAGTGGGGGAACACCTAGGGTTCGATTTTCCACTTTACAATAGTATTGTAGACTTGGAGAAATAGTTGCCTTGGAAGGAACCAGATTAGATTGAAGATATTTTGGACAGTAGGATTGGGCTTAGTACCCAAAGAAATTATTATAAGGAGTATCTTGTAAAGTGAAAGGACAAACTAGTTGAAGATTCATCTTGGATTTCTGAGGAAAAGGTAGACCACCTTGGTTTTTCTCTAACCCCAACAAAGTGAGTGACTCACTTTTTCAACAACCTTGGATGTCTGATGTAGGAGCATCCTCGGTTCATTGCAATCTTGCATCAACCAAAAATATTTCCTTTCTGTTTTTCTTTTTGTTTTGCAATTTCCACATTTCATTTTGTATTCTCTAGCATTGTCTCATCGGATCTCGAGGAGTTGGATTTTTTTCTTGAGGAATTGATCATCTACCTTATTCCCAAACTACAAAGCATTTGGATCATTTTACAACAAGTTATCGCTACTAGTTTTTGAGACTGTTTTTTGGTACCAGTTGCCTGGACCTATTTATATTTGTGATCTTCAGGAATCTACCGGATCCCTTCTATATCTTGTGGAGCCCTGAGAATTGATTTTGATGTTTCTTGGCATGTGGTCAACCTTCCCTTGGATATACATTTCATCCTTTGTATTTTCCAAAGGAATTTCTTTAGCGAAGGTCGACCTTGTTGTTTTTACACTTTAGGTCTTGTTCTTCGATTTTTATCCTTTTTTTGGATCAACTAGATCCCCTTGGATCATATAAATCATTTTAATTGAGAATTAGTATAGAGATTAGTTGAGATATAGAACATAGAAGATAGATCTTAAGATTTGAGGTCCCATTTGTGACTTGTTCTATAATCAAGCATGTTTTAGTAGGCCAGTGAGCTGGTTTCTGTAACCTGATTGTTACTAATTGATTGTAAATAGTTTTCATGATATAATTCATTCAATTTTTCATTGCCTCTATCATATCCTTTTTTTTTCATTTTGTTTACTCTTGTTGACCTACCCAGATTGGTCTCTTTGAGGTGCTTCCTAACCAATGACTGTACCTCTTTTAGTTTCATGTCTACCATAAGATGCTATCATCCCTCCATCTCCATGTCCTAATCCTCCATATATACTCCAAGATCTCATTTCTTTTGTTGATCCCATTATTCTTTCCATTCCATCTCATGAAGTGCATGTCATTGATCTTGATCCCCCTCATGATTTTAACATGTTGGTCCAAGATGTTCATGAACCCCCGACATTTACAATGGGTTATTCCACCTTGGTCCAGTCTAATCCCATCATTCCCATCATATCGTATCCCCCTCATAATGGACTCACATCTTCTTCCCAAAGCAAAGAGTCTCCTACAAGTCAAAATATTTATAAACGCAAATGGGTAGCCCTTCACAAGGAAGAACCCCTCCATGTTAAAGAAAATATTACTGGTCATCACCTCACTACCATTTTTCAAGAAATTGGTATCCTTGCAAAACCTAAATCCAAACATTTGCCTTCCCCTTCATCCCTTCCATCAATTTTAGGTCCTTATATCCCTGTGCCTACTATGTAACATCCTTGAATCTATATGTATTCAAGGATCAACATATCCAATCTAATCAACATGTCAAAACAAAGAAAAATATGATCCAAAAATAAAAAGAAAAATCCAATAGGCCCACTGAGAAAAAGAAATAAAATTCAAAAACTATATGGGTTCTTAAATCCCTTGTAGAAACAATGCATTTCAAGGAACCACAAAAGAATGAAAAATTGAAAACAATGTGGATTCCTAAGCGGCTTCCTGAAGCACAATGGTCTAAAGATGCATTAAAATTGGTATCCAAAATTTATATTCCTCCATCACCTCCTTCATCCATTTTGGGTCCTTATGTCCCAAAATCCACATCCTTTCCTCCATCCAAATCTCAAAATTTGAGATCCATTTTTCCTTCATCACTCCATTTCCCCTCAAGGTATGTGCCAATGTTGGTCTTGCCCACATTCCCATCCACTCAAAACAAAGTCCTCTTCCACCCCTTCTATTATCCAACACCTCATTCCATCCTTTCATCCATCCAATCCAATCTTTTGCGTAAATCCTTACCTTAGTCCCATCTCATTTGCACGACATTATCCTGCCAATGTCTCTGAGCATAATTTTAATGGTCATCGCCTATTTTTAAAGGCTACTATCCAAACAAAAAGATGCTTGATTCCTTCTTCAATCCCTATCATGTGTCCATTTTCTACTAAATTTTTTTTAAAATATAGAAAAAAAATTGAAAAAAAAAGAGAAAAAAAAGTAAATAAATAAGTCGTCCACTGGTGAAAACCTGGCAAATAGGTGCCTTGGGAAAGTACCATGATGAAAACCTCATAAAAAGGCATCATGTGTAATCTATGAACTTCTTGCATACCATACTTGGGGGTAGGTTTTATCCTATCTTATCATTTTTGCCCTTCATTGCTCCATTATCTTGTCATATCCTCTCATCCTTCATTATCCTTCATTGATCATGTCCATATTCCCTTTTCCACCTTTGGTCTTGACAAGGCTAAGGATCTTCATGAGCATCATGCTTCCTATTGCCACTTTTAGTCTATCATAGCTTTTGGTCTTTATCCATTTTCTTAATACAACCTTTCGTCCATATTACTTGGCTTATTGCAACCTTTTGTCACTATCATTTTGCCTATCACACTCTTCAGTCCATATCCCTTATCCATTTTTTATCTTACTTATCCTATCCATATCCTATTACTGTCCATACACTCTTTTTGTCCCTTCATCTTGATCTAACATAAGGACGTAAAATGCAAAAAATGGTTTCAAAAACCTCTTGGCATGTCCCTCATGCCATTGTTTTACATTGTCATATCCAGTCCCTTATTCCATCAAGCAATAGCACTTGGAAATTGAATCTATTGCCTCCATAATAAATGGCCTTTATCTTCCCTCTATTCACCATCATTTCAACAATCTTATTTATCCATTCATCATATTCCTTTCCTTTCTTGACACTAGGGGCAAATCCCTAAAAATGAAATAATGTCCTGCAAAACTCCCTAAAAATCAAATAAAGTCCTGAAAAAATAACTAAAAATCAAATAAAGTCCTTAAAAAAATCCATAAAAATAAAAAAATGTCTTGAAATGATCACAAAAACATTCAAAAAATGTCTTGAAATAATCAAAAAAACATTCAAAAAATGTCTTGAAATAATCCAAAAACATTTGAAAAACGTCCTGAAAAACACAACAACATTGTAAAATGTCTTGAAAAAAAGGCACAAAAATTCAAAAAGTTCAAAAAACCACTAAAAATTGGAAAACATCAAAATCCAAAAACAATCATTTTCATTTCATCAATAAATTATGTCTTTTGTGCATAGATAAATATTTGAGCGGACATCAAACATAAAATACATAAAACATTGTGCTTAACAAATCACGCATCAACATATGAACTTTTCAATCAATCTAGCATTCAAACTAGTCAAATTGTCTTATCAATCAATCAACATCAATATCATTGGTCCTTGTCAATATTATCATGGGTCTTATACAAGGTGTAGTATACTTGTGTAAAGCGGAAAATCGCAATCGAACCCTAGTTGCTCTCCCCTCTTCCAACTCCAAGGAGAGAGAAGGGAGGTTACTAGGGTTGATGGTTTTCACTTAAGGGAGAGACTTTACATTCAAAAGAGGGGTTGAAACTCACAAGATCCAATCCCACACAATGCAAGATTGGATGCTAAATGAGTTTCAAGGGTTAAGAAAGCAAGGCTACCCTCTTTTGTAAAGAATGTTGATAGAAGAATTAAGCTAGGAATGCATAGAAAGTGACAAAGATTCGCTTATAAACTGAGTTTGGGATATAGGATGAAGCTGTGGACCTGGAATTAGCAATAAAATGTCGATACGGCACTGTCCTGCAAATTTGAGCAAAAGTTGTCGGGACGATGGCGCCCGGCGCCATGGTCCTCCGAAAAATCTGCGAAACGAAGGGGGATCTGTTCGTCTCTGCACAAGGATTCTAGATCTTCAATTTCAGCCGTGTACCTGCAACCTACACACAGAAAAGTGAAGACAATTGGGGGGTTAGGGACTAGGGGTTTGCCTTTAGGTCAAACCCCGGTTTTGGAATTAACCAAGAAATGAGAAATGCTGTAAATGTAAATGTCTGTAATGTAAAACAAGTACTAATACCTTGTTCTAAGGATGTTTGTATCCTTATGTGTGAAGGTATAGATGTTGTTGTTTGTTGTATGTAGTATGTAGCATGTAGTATGTAGTAAGTGATCTCCTCTTCAATGGTTGAATCCTTGTCTTGAATGCAACACTTAGCCTTGAATGGAGACTTGGAATGATCAATTGCTTGAATGCTTGAGTATAGTTTCCACGCTTTTTCCATCTTATCATCTCATGTCCAAATGAAAGAGGAAATTTTAGTTTATATACTTGTCAATTAGGGTTAATAGACTGATTTTCCTGACCTTAGGCCTACCAGGAAAGTTAATTTCCAATTTGCAAACAAAAAGACCCGATACCCCATAGGAGACCGGGCCCAAAATAGGACCCAGGGACCAGGGCGTTGGGCACCATGGTCCTGGGGGACCAGGACGCTGGGTGCCCTGGTCCTAAGGGACCAGGGCGCTGGGCGCTCTGGTCCCACCTCTGGGACAGCGGGGTGCAAAGGAGGTTCAGGCCAGGGTGCTTGAAAAATGCAGTTTTCAGTGTCATAATCAGGTTTCGGGGTCTCCATTCAAGTTGCGTGTTGCGTCGCCATCGTGAAGACCGAAATGGAGTCAAAATTGCAAGTGTCACAATTTTAGGACGCTACATTTAGCCCCCACTTTAGCGGGAGTATGTATGCTCATACTTCCGGTAAAGTACAAGGAAACAATATTGAAAGACTTTCACCACGTCAAGGAGGCAAGACACACCAAGCCCCTAGTGGACTAAGGATCTTACGACTTCAATTGACAAAGTAAAAGGGAAGATCATGAGGGAGAACCATGACTGTCAGTAGTAAGGTTCCCTCACTATGAGTCATGCAAAAGAAATACCAAAAATTTTCAAGGCAAAGCTAAGTTCACCAAGAAATTTTCAAGTATCCTGAAGGGATAGACAGGGTGTATGCCCCCCTACGTTAAAGCGATCACACACGCCTCAACAGGGGTGATTGTTTTAACGTAGTGATACACATAGGAAATGAGAAAGGAAAGGAGCACGTTATCACAAAGATTTAGCCCCCAAGTGTGAGATAAACCCAAGGATAATAGACACAAAACCACAAAGCACGAGGTGACTTCGCTTTCCTTGGGGTCAGTATGCTGTATGATAAGTCATGTATATATATCATATGTATGTATGCATAATTGTTCTTCATTCCCCAATCAAGGAAGGTCACCTAGAAGAAGGGAACACATGTGTCTTTTGAGTCAACATGAGAGAGACCAAAAGAGATCTCAATGCTTTGCATCATCCTCAAGTAGTCAACACTAAGGACAACAAATAGAAGAATAAGAATAACATATAGAAGAAGTAACAAAAGAGAGGGGGAGAGAATCTGCTATGCTAATGTAACTAGTCTAGCATGTCATCTACCCCCCGATCTTGCTGATCAATGTTTTGGGAAGGCAGGGAACACGCTAGAGGAGGAACATCCAACACAACAGATGGAGCTATCACAAGATCCAAACAAGGGCTATGTTCATGTTCCGAGCCACGTTGTTCTTGTCTAGGAGCTAGGATAAGTGATTTAGAAAATTCATTAGATAAATGGTTATCAACATCAACAAGTTCATATTCACTATCAGAAGCAAGAGGAGTAACATTTTCATCTATATCATCATCAAGATTTATAAAAATAGGATCTTTAACTCGCACAGGATCAAGACCATCATGCACCTTATGTTTAGGAGATTTAGGTTCAATTTCCGGCTGAGGAGAAAATGGAATAATGCTTGTTGAAGGTGTCTTTGGAGATTGCAAAGTTTGAGAAGCAGCTGCTTGAGCCATAAGACGACACTTTCGTCGGCGTTCACGTGCAGAATGATTTTGTCTAGTCTTAGTAGGAAGTGTAGAAGATTGAGGAGGAGGAATTTTCTCATCCTTATCACTTGGGTGTTTAGGTTGTGGTCTCTTAGGTTGGATAATAGGAGAAGAAGAAGGTCTCTTCTCTCTATAAAAAGAAGGAGGAGGAACTGCTCCATATAAAGGAGGAATTTTTGGTTTAGGAAGAAGACCAAGTCCATCATGATGAGGAGGTATAGGTCTACTTTTAGAAGGTTTATTAGGCATAGACATAGTCACATCCATAGGAACGGGGTGGGAATCTTCTTGAGGAAAGACATTAGTTTTATCTTTCAAAGGAAGAACTTCCTTCTCAAGAATGATAGGAATATCAAGTTTAGGTGTTCTAGGTTCACTTAAAGAGAGGATCATATCTGTTTTCCACTTTTGATAAGATTTGAAAAGATGATCACTTCGTGGAGGAAGAGATTGGAATTGTTTAGGCCAAAAATAATCAATAGGAACACTAGAGGTTCTTTCAGCTGGTTTAAAGAGACTATGATTGACAGTAACAACTTCACCATTATGGGGAAATTTCAAACATTTATGAATAGGAGAAGCAATAGCTTTCATGGAAAATAGCCAAGGATAGCCAAGCTTCACACGAAATTGTTCGGATGAAGGAATAATAGCAAAGTTCACATCAAGAGATTTGTTATGGACCTCAATAGGCAATGTAATAGAACCAATTGCAGGAGAAGAAAATGCATCAAATAATTTCACAATCACATCTGTTTTGTCATAGACCACTTGATTCAATTGCAAAGTAAAAAGAAACTCTTCAGTAATAACATTAACCATGCACGAAGGATCAATAAGCACTCCACGGCAAGGTGTATTCTTGACTTTTGCAACTATGTATAAAGGACCATCAGGTGCTCTAATGGTTTCACTAGAATCAAATGTGATGGAAGGTTCTTTAGGGTTTTCTTGCTGCTCTATAAAGTTAATCACATTCAGAGTCATAGACACAAGACCATCAGATGAGAGAGAGGAATCATTAGCCTCAGTCGCATTAGAGGTATGAGAAGGTAATGGATCAGTAAAAATCTGAAGATTTTGGTTAGGAGGAGCTACAGATGTATTGCCTTTATCATTCACTCCAGAAATAGAGATAGTATTATTATCAATCAAATCTTGAATTTTACCCTTTAGAGAAAAACATTTTTCAGTATCATGCCCAGGCTGACGATGAAAGTGACAAAAAGCTTTGTTATCAAAATAAGGTGAAGTAATCTTTCCAGGATCAATTTGTCTTATAGGAGGAAGAGTAAGCACATTTTGTTCCAATAACTTATTCATAATACTATGCAATGATTCATTCAAAGGAGTATACTTTCTTTCTTTCTTGAAAAACTTAGAAATAGGAGGCACACCTGATGCTGCATTCACATTGTTGTTGATGATGTTTTCATTGAATTTGATGGAATCTCTGTTCGGTTTAAACTTTCCAAATGGTTGTTGACTGCTATCACCCTTATCACTCGGAGCCATAGGATGTGATTGTTCCATTTGACTCACAGTCAGTTGATAATTGTGAAGAGTGGCACACAACTGTTGGAAAGAAGTAAACTCAAAAAACAGAAGTTTGTCTCAAATATCTTTTTGTAAATTAGAAATAAAGATTCTTTGAATATCATTGTCAAGCACTGGAAAAGAAATTTGAGCATACAAATGCTTATATCTACCAATGAAATCAGTCACTTTTTCTTTAACACCTTGTTTACAATGCATTAATTCAATCAAAGTAACTTTAGGACTTATATTGTTTTGAAATTGTTGAATGAAAGCATTTGCAAGTTGTTCGAAAGAAGTAATAGAATAAGAAGGCAATGAGCAATACCATTGTAGGGCTTTGTCTCTTAATGTTCTAGTAAACAGTTTTGCAAGCAACCTTTGGTCATAAGCAAAATTAGTACATATGGTTTGAAAAGTCTTAACATGTGTTAGAGGATCTCCTTTACCATTATAAAGCTCCAAATGCGGGATTTCAACATGTTTAGGGGGAATAGCTCGAACAATGTCAAGAGAAAGTGGGCTCGCAACATCAAATGTGGGCACACTAAACTTAGATTGATTCATAGAGGCAATTTGTTGCTGTAAAGAAGAGATAGTTTGTGCAAGATTGTTAATGGTCGCTTCAGTCGAAGAATTCATATTAGATGTGTTAGATTGAGATGGAGGTGTTATGTTATTGAAAGAAGGTAGAGAGTAAGGTGGTGGGACCCTATGATAGTTAATCATAGGAGATGACTGGACAGGAGGAACACTACAAGGAGGAATGGAATGGTTGAATGAATTGCCCCCTTGCGTCATGTTCATTTGTGGAGATGTAATAGGAACACTCATTGAAGGAATGAATGAAGAAGTTGGATTAAATGAAGGAAGAGGGTTAATTGAAGAAGAAGGATTGCCCCCATGACTAGTGATCACAGGAGGAATGTCTTGTATAGAAGTAGCCATTATGTTTGATGTAAAGGTAGGTATGCTAGCAATAGAAGTTGTCAAAGGAATAGAATGATTGACTTGAGTAGGAAGTTGTGTATGACCTAAAGATTCGGCACAACTTTTCATAGGCATCACATTTGAATCCACAATGTGTGCAATACCACGCAAAATATCAATTCCATTCTTATCACTTTGAAGCATGCGTTTTAGACCCTCAATTAAAGGAAGAGCTTGACTATCGGGATACTCATGAGACATCCATTGGTGAAAATCATCAAATTGGTTATCCAATTTCGAAAGTTGTTCTACAGAAACCTCATGGAGAGCTTCTTCATCATTAGGAGGATTAGAGGAATTACCCATGTCCTCGTTAAAAAGGCTACTCAAATTAGGTTCCATCTCCTCGGTAGTTAAACCTCGGAAAGACTTAATTCTATGGCTTCGTCTAACGGGAATAGTGTAAGTAGGGCTTATTGTTGTAAAACTCATGCACTAGAAAGGGAGAGAAGATTTTGATTTTAGAGGTAGAAATTTTTAGTAAAATCAGCCAATCTTCTGGATTTAAGCTGTTAAATGCAATCACGACAGTCTCCCGAAATTTCAGAAAAAATGTCAGGGACCGTGGCGCTCGGAGTGCACACGGTCCCGGCAACTTTTTTCAAAATTTGCAGGGATGAAAGGTATGATGATTTTAAAGCTAATCTGAAAAAATTGAGTGATTTTACGATCTGTAGATAGGCCAAATTAAAGTTGCAATCTCAAAATTGAACCCTACCAAGATTGTCGAAAAATGCAAAATTTGAATTTTGAAAAAGAGAGGGAAACTAAAATTTTGAATTTTATGATTTTAGAGGGAATGTCAAAAGCAATGCAAATTTTGAAATTTAAAAATTGACTCAATTTCACGCAAAATTCAATTTTGAAAGCGGAAATCAAAGTTGTTGTAATTAAGCACTTAATTTCAAAAGTCACAAATTGCAAGAATTTGAATAAAGCACTGAAATTTTGAATCAATGCAAACACACTTTTCAGATTTAGGACAGTAAGAACACAATTTTGACATGAATTTCTGTTTCGACAATTTTTGAATGATTAGAAGCCCTAAACCAAGAGATCACAAGACCAACTTTGACTGTAATTTTGAAAGTTTTATAATTGATAAAATCAGTCAAAATTCTGGATTTTAGCAGGAAAATACAGTAAGATCTTGCTCCTGAAATTTTGGAAAAAATGTCGGGGACGATGGCACTCGGAGTGCACACGGTCCTCGCAACTTTTTTCCAAATTTTCAGGGATGAAAGATATTGTGATTTTATTGTGGAATCCAAAGTTACAGCTGATTTGGAGATGTTTTAATCAGTGAAATTGTCGGACAAAGGTTGAATCAAGAGGGTTTCAAAAATTAGGGTTTTGACACTTAACCACTTAATTTTCAAAATTAAAGCACAAATATGAATTGATAATTTGCAATAGAAGGGCAGATCTGAAACAAGCATTAATAATTAAATATTTCACAAGTTCAATTACTAAAAAGAAATTTTAGGGTTTTTATTCAATCACCTCTAAAATTTGTAAAAGATTAAACATGGAAATGTAATCAAGGAATCCAATTTTCAGATCTAATCATGAATAATCAGAAAGGATGTTCACATCAGGTTCACCAAAATGTAAAGCAGAAAATCGCAATTGAACCCTAGTTACTCTCCCCTCTTCCAACTCCAAGGAGAGAGAAGGGAGGTTACTAGGGTTGATGGTTTTCACTTAAGGGAGAGACTTTACATTCAAAAGAGGGGTTGAAACTCACAAGATCCAATCCCACACAATGCAAGATTGGATGCTAAATGAGTTTCAAGGGTTAAGAAAGCAAGGCTACCCTCTTTTGTAAAGAATGTTGATAGAAGAATTAAGCTAGGAATGCATAGAAAGTGACAAAGATTCGCTTATAAACTGAGTTCGGGATATAGGATGAAGCTGCGGACCTGGAATTAGTAGTAAAATGTCGATACGGCGCTGTCCTGCAAATTTGAGCAAAAGTTGTCGGGATGATGGCGCCCGGCGCCACGGTCCTCCAAAAAATCCGTGAAATGAAGGGGGATCTGTTCGTCTTTGCACAAGGATTCCAGATCTTCAATTTCAGCCACGTACCTGCAACCTACACACAGAAAAGCGAAGACGATTGGGGGGTTAGGGACTAGGGGTTTGCCTTTAGGTCAAACCCCGGTTTTGGAATTAACCAAGAAATGAGAAATGTTGTAAATGTAAATGTCTGTAATGTAAAACAAGTACTAATACCTTGTTCTAAGGATGTTTGTATCCTTATGTGTGAGGGTATAGATGTTGTTGTTTGTTGTATGTAGTATGTAGCATGTAGTATGTAGTAAGTGATCTCCTCTTCAATGGTTGAATCCTTATCTTGAATGCAACACTTAGCCTTGAATGGAGACTTGGAATGATCAATTGCTTGAATGCTTGAGTATAGTTTCCATGCTTTTTCCGTCTTATCATCTCATGTCCAAATGAAAGAGGAAAATGTAGTTTATATACTTGTCAATTAGGGTTAATAGACTGATTTTCCCGACCTTAGGCCGACCAGGAAAGTTAATTTCCAATTTGCAAACAAAAAGACCCGATACCCCATAGGAGACCGGGCCCAAAATAGGACCCAGGGACCAGGGCGCTAGGCGCCATGGTCCTGGGGGACCAGGGCGCTGGGCACCCTGGTCCTGAGGGACCAGGGCGCTGGGCGCTCTGGTCCCACCTCCGGGACAGCGGGGTGCAAAGGAGGTTCAGGCCAGGGTGCTTGAAAAATGCAGTTTTTAGTGTCATAATCAGGTTTCGGGGTCTCCATTCAGGTTGCGTGTTGCGTCGCCATCGTGAAGACTGAAATGGGCTCGAAATTGGAAGTGTCACAATTTTAGGATGCTACAACTTGAAACCAAACTATGTCCTATCTTAGACGGGGTATTGCATTCCCTGAAACTAGGCAGCATGATCGTCCTATCATCCCACAATATTATCACTTTTGGCAACAAGATCAGAATGGTTGTTTGACATGTTTGGATTTGTGAATCTTATTTTTCATTGATTTATTTTTTATCATTTTCTGATGCTACTCAATGATTTCATTGAGTGATTTAGAGTGGTCGGGATGGCTCATGGTCTTTTTGGTTTTTCATTTTTTGTTTGTGGAGTGTTTCATAAAATTCTGGGGCAAGTATGTCTTATGTGTCTATGTTGACATATCCACATTATGGTTGTCTCACATACCTCAACCTTTGACACACATAATATCTTAGGATGGTTTAACCATTCTTTGTCTCCAATGTGTGTCTTATGCAAAGGGATTTGATTATCGCCTTGGCCTTCATTTCCATGGTGCGTCGCATCTATTTTGTCATATCAAATAAAGGTTCTCACCTACTATTTGCATTTATGAAAGAAATATTTAATCACACTAATCATTATTCACTTCTCACTTGCATTTCTTCTGGCTAACATTTCTTCTATCCCATCAATCATTCTATCTATTCATCACATCAATCATTATCATGCTATCTATTCTATCTCATCAATTGAGAATTTATTCACTTGATATCAATCAACTCTTTTTCTAGAGTCAGTTAACATTCTTCCCTTCTTACTAACATTTTTCTCTTTCATCATATTTTCTCTTTCGTCTAACATTCTTCTCTTCTTTCAAGAGATCTTTCATTTCTTTCATACATAAACCATCTCTAGAGGGGGCATCTTACCTCCATCCTATCATCTATTGGGGCATGATTTCTCAAAAAAAAAAAACTTTGAAAGAACGCTCAGAATCGCATTGTCTCGAAGAGGGGCAAAATGTAGACACCTGATTTTGGTCAATCCATTAATTTTCATCATGCGTCCTAGGACAGTAGTAAATTAATTATTTGCCCCTTATTCTAATATTTTCTCTCAATAATTAAATAAATCTAATTTATTTGATTAACTAATTCTTAAATATGAATAGTAAATTACTAAATTTAATTTAGTAATTTACCATATTTATCTTCTCACATGCAGATAATTAATTAATTTTATTTATTAATTATCCCATATTTATCTTTTCAACCTGCCAATTTGGGAAAATATGAGGATAATTGATTTATTTATTTATTAAATCCCCATATTATCTTCCTCGATTTGATTCTAAATTTCTTCTGCTTTTTCTCTATCTCCTAATGGAAACTCTACTATGTGTTTAATCCTAGCCACTAATTCTTCCTATCTTTAGATTAATCTCATTCATTGATTCAAAATCCTCTTTTCTATAAATTTAGCTCTCATCGCTCATTTTCAACAACCACATTTCGAGTACCCTTATTCTATCGATTTCACTCTTATTTTTATAATCTTGCTTTTCACTTGCACTTGTTTTGTAGGTGAGATCCACAAAAGTCTCATTTGAAGGAGAAAGAAAGCCAATGGAGGAATATTGAAGGGAATACATGCTTTGGTTTGCATTTTAGTTTCAGTATTTCATCTTCATTTCCTTTATTGATTGTATTCAGACTCATTTTCATAATTTGTTAGTTTTTGTGGTTAGCTAACTCATATGTTATGATGCTTTATCCTAAATTACTAGTTATAGGTTGATGTAGACTTTATTAATGATGAATTTTCTGATTGTAGACTCCACATAAAACCTACACTTTCACTTCATAAGAGATCTCCTTCAATTTCTAGTGAATAGATCCTTCAAATGAGGAAGGAAAAGGTTATATATATGAAACCCTAACTTTAATTTTGATCACAGGCCAACCTAGAATTGATTCTATTTCACATAGCGTAGGATTTGAACATTATAATATCACCAAATTAAGATCTCAAAATTTTGGGAGAATAAGTTGGGACCAGTATGGTGGTCATACCGATCCAACCAACTTTTTTCCAAATTTATAGGGATGTAAAATATCATGATTACAAATTCAAATACAGTTCAGTAGGTCAATCCAAAGTGTCTAGATGTGTGAAAATGTCCCTTGAAGATGAGAATTGGGACTTTATTAGGATTAATTAAAATAAATTTAAAAGGGGTGTACCTAATTTTAAGGGCCCAATTTAATAATATGTGAATCAATGAGAGAGGACTTTAGATTTAATTAAGTTAATAATTAAATGCCTAAAGGAGCCTTAAAAATGTAAGATGAAATGGGACACACTAAGGCAAGTGCTAACCTAAGCATGGAATTGGACAACCCTAATTAAGGGTGTCAATTTGTATCATTTATGATTTGTGATCTTAGATTTGATTTGTATGTACTTAAACATCCATACTTGTAATCATTTCTTGAACATATAGCTAATGCACTTTCATTAATTGTATTGGTTAGTTCATATTCTTGCATTTAGTTAGACACATAATATCTTCATTGCTTAGACATCTAGTTTTCATTTTTTCCTTGCATAAGACATTTTCAAATATTTTCATGCCAAAAAAAAAATTTGGGGTGTTGCCCTGAACCTCATTCCATGTTGTCAATTCTAGGATGACACATCTGCCTTCGCCTGACTTGTCTTTATATCATGATAGTTTCTTAGACCTTCTTATGACCCTTCACTCCTCCCCTAAATATCCTACTAGTGCAGGAGCACCTAGCTTCTAGCCATTTTGTTGATGCACTTTCTAGATTTTGGTGTGATAGTCTTTATTTTGGATTAGGTTTGTGAATAATGGACTACTCAGAGGTCCACATGTGTGTTTGATAGTCATTTGAAGGGTGATTGTCCCCTAGGTTGTTTGTTTGCTCAAAATTTGGCCTGTGAGCCCTTGTAAGCCTAAAATGGCATAAATTTGCATTTTGATGTAAAATATCTTGTAAGGCCTCATTAGGAATTTAGGCATGTCATTTTAATTTTATGAAGTCATCCTAAGAGGTTTAGGATGAATAGAAATGCATAAAATGCAAAAATTCACATTTGAGCAAAAGTTGTCATTGTTGCTCGACAATTTTTTGCAACTTTTGAGCAACTTTTCATTTTTGAAGAAATCGGTGGTTAGGGAACTGGTGAAGAGATGGTTAGGATCAATATGGCATATAAAATTATTTGAGAATTGTTGTACATGGGTTGCAAAAAGCCTTGAGAAATTTTGAATAGATTTAGAAGACACTTTGCAGATTTTACCTTGTAATTTTTTTCTCATTTTTGGAGCAATAGTCCATACCAAATGGATTGATCTTGCTACTATTCTTTCATGATTTTTTGGTGTATGAAATTGTAGTTCTCATAAGGTTTTTAAAATTTCTTTTAGTTTAGGTTTGAAGTGTTTTTATAAATTTGCATTGCTCTCGGCCTGAGCAAGGGTGCAAGAGCCCAGTCATGGTTCCAACTTGAAATCCCTTGATTTTTGCTCAATAACCCTTGGGACTCAAGTTATGGAACCCTTGTATAGTGTATATATTCTTTATAAGGGCCTGGAAGTCATTTGGAAGCAATTTACCATCATTTCCTAGGCAAGCTCAGTCATAGTCCAGTTAGGAAAATGATTGAAATGTTGCATATGCTTGCAGGGATGATCAGCTGTGAAGGTGCCAAGTATTTGGCATGAGAAAGTGATGTGTGGAAGAGTCTATGTGAAAAGGTGGAGGTGTGATAGAATAGATAAAATAACAAAACCCATTGGAGAAGACTGTTAAGTCCTAAACCTCTACAAATATCATTTTTGGGATCCGTACCAGTACGGACAGACCTGACTATCTCACCTAGTGGATCCAAAAGTTCATCCGAAAGGGTACTCAGATAACCAAAGATGCTAGAAGGTTCTTTGAGTGATTTTTAAATAATTTCCCAAAAACTGGCAAGGTAGGGCTAATTGGGGCTCTAGGGCTACTAGGCCTAGAAAATAGGAGAAAGAGGGAATTATGAAGAAATGATGGAAAGAAAATTGAAGAACTAGTTGAATGGAATGGAAACTCCTTTAGAACACCCATTAAAACCCCTACAAGTACATGTTAGAGGATTTCATAGCTTAAAGGTTGGATTTACCCTTGTGGATCTCAACCGTGCTTGAAGCAACTATTGAGCACAACTTGATAGGGAGCACTCCAAGAGAGTTTGAGCATTTTGGTTTGTTAAAATATAAGTGAAGAGTGAAAGGATCTCACTAAAATATCACCCAACTACCTATTGAGCAAGGTGAAACTCTCCTTGAGATCCTCTCCCTATCAAAGTGGTATCAGAGCAACCTAAGATTTGGGAAGAAGCCAGTTCATGTCAGAGACTGAGTTAGTATGATAAAATAGTCTCAGGATGGTGACCAATGCAAAGTTAGCCAAGAAGGTAGAAGACTGAGAGGAAGAGAATAGACTCCTTAGGGTAAGATTACAACAATTGGAGAGTAAACTAGACACAATTGAAGACAAGACTAAGAAGGTGACAATCAAAGTCAATTAAGGGAAGGGTAAAGAAGTAGTAGAAGAGGATAGCACACTAGAACTAGATCCTATTCTACTTGAAGAACCTTTCCTTAGAGCCATCAAAGCCTTAGGAGGAAATTCCTTAGAAGGAGTGCCACTTTTTTGTGGAAAATGGAACCAAAAGTAGTCATGGAATGGATTCAATGATTGAAGAATCACTTTGAATGTGATGGGATTAGTGAAGCACAAAGGTGAAGGTAGCCAACTCTAGATTGAGAGGAGCAGCCTTGACTTGGTGGAAGTTAATCCAAGAGGAGAGACAAAATGAGGGTAAGAACCCAATTGCCACTTGGAAAGGAATGCTAGCCAAGGTGAAAGAAGCATATATCCCTGAAGACTATGAAATTCAATTGCACAAGAGGAGACAAAACTTGAGACAAAGAGAACTAGATGTGAGCAGCTACACTGAGGAATTTTAGAAGTTGTGTTCAAGATCCAAGGTGGTGGAAGATGAAAGCATCAAGGTCGCTAGGTACTTGAATGGCTTGAGATGGAATATATAAGAAGAGCTGAGTTTGTTGTGTCCTAGTATTGTTCATAAGTGCTATCAATTGGCACTCAAGGTGGAAGAGAAGAATAAAAAGAAACAAGAGCAAAGCAATAGAGGCAGGGGTAGGGGAAGAGATGGAAGAGGTCATAGAGGTAGCTATGGTGGAAGGAGTGTAGACCAAAGATCCCAAGGGGAATATAAGTTGGTAGAGAAAAGTGGGGATTCCAATAGCAAGAGCAGCTATAGAGGAAGGGGGTCTAGCAACTCTAGTAGAGGAAGGTCTAATGGATCAAGAAGAGGGTCCTATTTTTCCATAATGAAATGCTACAATTGTCATCAACTTAGACACCTAGCCTATAGATTTCCTGAGAAGTCTTCTTCATCCCAAGGAGGTGAGAGGAAAGTAAATTATGTTCAAGAAGATGCAGCAAACATGAAGGCATCAGAAGTGAGTTTAGATTCAGAGGTTGGAGAGAATCTCATGATAAGAAGAGTCTTGATTAAAGAACCGGTTAAGGAGGAACCTAACCAAAGGAGATCCTTGTTTAGGATAAAATGCAAGATCATGGGTAAAGTATGTAGAGTGGTGGTGGATTTAGGTTCCACTAATAACATAGTACCAGAAAAAGTAGTGAGTAAGCTTAACCTACAAAGAATCCCACATAGTGATCCTTATAGGGTTACTTGGCTCAACAAGGGGCAGCATGTTCTATTGAATGAAAAAACTTGGTTGGAATTCACTATAGGAGGCCACAAGGACAAAATCTTGTGTGACATCTTGCCAATGGATACTTGCGACCTACTTCTAGGTAGGCCTTGGCAGTTTGATAGAAAAGCAATACACCATGGGGAAAAGAATGCTTATACTTTTCAAAAAAATGGGATCACCTATAAAATTTAGTCCATAGGAGACCAATAAGAGGGAAAATATAAGGGTCCTAATGTGTTGCTACTTGGTGAGAATAATTTCATTAACACACTCAAGGAAGGAAAAGGATTGGGGTTTGCACTTGTAGTAAAACCAAAAGAAGAAAGAAAGGATAAGAAAGAATGCATTCCCAATGAATTGCAACAGATTCTAAATCAGTTTAAAGACATTATCAATGATGGAACACCTACAACCTTACCTCCTCAATGTTCCATAAGTCACCAAAATGACTTCATACCTGGAGCCTTATTGCCTAAGAAGGCAGCTTATAAAATGACACTAGAGAAGAATAAAGAGGTAGCTAAGCAAATATAAGAACTCTTTGATAATGGACTGATAAGGAAGAGCATCAGCCCATGTATAGTTCCCACCATTTTGGCCCCAAAGAAGGGAGGTACTTGGAGACTTTACAATGATTCTAGAGCTATCAACTGGATTACAATCAGGTATAGATTTCCCATTCCAAGGATTGAAGATTTGATGGATTTCTTAGGAGGTGCTGAATACTTCACCAAGATAGACCTGAAGAGTGGTTACCACCAAATCAGAATCAAGGAGGGAGATGAATGGAAGACAACATTGAAAACCACATAAGGACTTTATGAATGGATTGTTATGCCATTTGGACTCACAAATGCCCCTAGCATATTCATGAGACTCATGAATGAAGTACTCAAGGATTACATTGGTAAATTTGTTGTTGTTTATTTAGATGACATCTTGATTTTTAGCAAGTTTAAAGATGAACATCTTAAGCATATAGAGATTGTATTAAAGAAACTATGTGATGAGCAAATAACCATCAATTTGGAGAAATGTGAGTTCATGAAACAGGAGTTGATATATCTTGGGTTTGTAATCTCAAGAGGTGATTTGAAGATGGATACCTCTAAACTGGAAACCATAATCAATTCACCTACACCTAAGACAGCAAGTGAAGTAAGGATTTTTCATGGCTTGGCCCAATTATATAGGAAGTTCATCAGAGGGTTCACTGAGATATGTGCACCCATGATTGACACAATCAAAGGAGGTGTGAAGACTAAGTTACAATGGACAAAAGAAGAAAAAAGAGGATTTGATCTCTTGAAGACAAAGGTGGCTAATCAATCGGTACTAGTTCTTCCAAGATTTGACCAGCTCATCACCATTGAATGTGATACAAGCAAAATAGTAGTAGGAGCAGTCTTAAGTCAAGACAATAGACTGGTTGCATTTTTCAGTGAGAAGCTCAATGATGCCAAGAAAAGGTATTCCTCTTATGATTTGGAGTTGTATTCACTTGTTCAATCTCTTAGGAAGTGGAGGCATTATTTGTTGCCTAAATAATTTGTGGTTTATACTGATAATCAAGCTCTTAGCTTTCTCAATTCACAAGAAAACTTGAATCATAGGCATATTAAATGGGTAGAGTATTTGTAATCATATACCTTTACCATTAAACACAAGAAGGGACAATGTAATAAAGATGTTGATGCATTAAGTAGAAGGTTGCTAACAGTTCAAGAAGTGCAACTCAAAAGCATTGGAGTGGAAAGTTTCACGGGGTTATATCAAGATGATGACAACTTTACTACTGCCTACAAGGTTTGTCAAGAGTTTAGAAATAATTTTCATAGTGAATATGCAGATTTCACCTTACAAGATGGTCTTTTGTTTAAAGGAGGACAACTTTGTGTACCTAAAGGGTCTATGAGAGAAAATTTGATTCAAGAGAAGCATAATGGTTGCCTAAGTGGACATTTTGGCTTGAACCAGACTTTGGAACTTGTCCAAGGATTCTACTATTGGCCTAAGATGCAAAGGGATATCAGGAAATATGTGGAGCAATGTGTGGTTTGCCAAAGAGCCAAGGGTACTTCTTCTAATTCTGGTCTTTATAAGCCCTTACCTGTCCCAAACCAGCCATGCGAATGTGTAAGTATGGATTTTGTTGTTGGTTTGTCAAAGACCAAATCAGGATTTGATAGCATATATGTTGTGGTAGATAAATTTAGAAAAATGGCCCATTTTATTCCATGTAAGGTGACTCATGATGCTAGTCATATTGCTCATTTGTTTTTCAAGGAATTCATTAGGATTCATGGCTTACCTATCAGCATAGTATCAGATAGAGATACAAAGTTTATTGGTCATTTTTGGAAGACTTTATGGCAAAGATTGGGTACTAATTTGTCTTTCAGCTCATCCTACCATCTCCAAATGGATGGCCAAATAGAGGTAGTCAATAGAACACTTGGAAACCTTCTCAGATGTTTGACAAAGGAGTATGGACAAGCTTGGGATCAGATCATCCATCAAGTCGAGTTTGCCTACAATGACAATGTAAATAGATCAACCAGTAAGAGCCCTTTTGAGATAGTTTATGGCCTTCATCCCAAAGGTGTTTTGGAGCTCAGAGATGTTGGTAAGATGGGACAAAAGAGTGGACATGCTATGGACATGGCTCATTCCATTCAAGAGATTCATGATTAGGTTAGGACAGCCTTACTAGACACCTCTTAAAGGATCAAAGATAAAGTGGATGAAAAGAGAAAGGATATACAATTTTTTGTTGGGGAATTGGTCATGGTCCATTTGAGAAAAGAAAGGCTTCATAAAGGTGTCCCTAGTAAACTTCATATGAGGAGGATTGGACCTTGTAAAGTCTTGGTCAACTATGGAAATAATGCCTACAAACTAGACCTACCCAGAGACATGGATTTATCTCCTATATTCAATGTTGCAGACTTGGTGTAGTACAAGGGCACACTTCCAAAGGAATGTAGTAGAGTCTCAAAGGTCTCTCAAGCACTTTCAAACCCAACCTTACCACCTGCAATAATGCCAAAAGCAGACCAAGTGTTAGATTATAGAGTTCTCAAGAAGACAAGGCACACTGCCTATATGGAGCATTTGATCAAATGGAAACACCTTCTAGCATCTGAGGATACTTGGATACCTGAAGTAGACTTTTCTAATCTTTTAATTCCCTTTTATTTTTTTCCTAAAGGAGTCACTTGACTTCTTTTTCATTTGGAGAGTATGGTGTAGGAGCACCTAGCTTCTAGCCATTTTGTTGATGCACTTTCTAGATTTTGGTGTGATAGTCCTTATTTTGGATTAGGTTTGTGAATAATGGACTAATAAGAGGTCCACATGTGTGTTTGATAGTCATTTGAAGGGTGATCATCCCCTAGGTTGTTTGTTTGCTCAAAATTTGGCCTGTGAGCCTTTATAAGCCTAAAATGGCATCAATTTGCATTTTGATGTAAAATATCTTGTAAATCCTCATAAAGTATTTAGGCATGTCATTTTAATTTTATTAATTCATCCTAGGAGGTTTAGGATGAATAGCAATGCATAAAATGCAAAAAATCACATTTGAGCAAAAGTTGTCATTATTGCTCGACAACTTTTTGCAACTTTTGAGCAACTTTTCATTTTTGAACAAATCAGTGGTTAGGATCAATATGGAATATAAAATTCTTTGAGAATGATTGTACATGGGTTGGAAAAATCCTTGAGAAAGTTTGAATAGATTTAGAAGACACTTTCCAGATTTTACCTTGTAATTGTTTTCTCATTTTTGGAGCAGCAGTCCGTACCAAATGGATTGATTTGCTACTGTTCTTTCATGATTGTTTGGTGTATGACATTTTAGTGCTTATAAGGTGTTTTTAATTTCTTTTAGTGTAGGTTTGAAGTGTGTTTATTGTAGACACCTAAAATTGTCCTATCCAATTAAATAAATATTTTATTTATTTAATTATTTGAGCCTAATTCTTCTATTAATTAAATAAATCTTTATTTATTTAATTAATTCATTTATCCTCTTCTAGCCTTATTTCTCATTTAAATAAATACATTTATTTATTTAAATTACCCTTTTCCTAAATTAAATAAATATTTTATTTATTTAATTGATCCCACTTCCTCTATTAATTAAATAAATCTTTATTTATTTAATTAATTCATTAACTTTTTCTACCCATGACACGTGTCATTCATCTCTTAATTCCTACACTACCTACCCTCTCATTATTTTCTTATTTCCTCTACCTACCCTCTAATCATAGCCGACCATTTATCTTTTACACCTATTAATCTTTTCCCTCCATTTCTTATAGTGTCTTCTATATAAGGAGACACTTCCTTCATTATCAACCTTAATCAATATATGCACCCCAATGATTACTCAACTACACTACGCTTTTGAACTTTCATATGCGATCCTTCTTGCAACCACATTCCCGTTCTTTGTTGAGCTCTCGTGCACATAAAATTTGAGAGCAAATATATCAAGCAAGATCAATGGAGATAGAAAGAATGGAGATCCAAACCCGATTGGACATGTGATGGAAGTTTTTTATGCAAGTTTGGAAGACCATTAAGAATGTCCACTAAAAATTTCAGATTTTTTGGATCAATTTTGTATTTTATATGAATTTTTTATGATTTTTCATAAAAAATTAATTTTTGGAGTAAATTAGCAATTTTTTTGGATTTTCTTACATTTTTGGAAATCTCTTGAAATTTTACAAGTGCACTTTTTTTTATGATGAATCAGATCTTTGAATTGGTAAAAAAAAATGCATTGTTGAAGGCCCCTATTTCACAAAGTCTTTTGGATCTAAAATTTACCTAACTTGTGTGCTTGCAGGAAGGGGTGATCATTTGAAACAATCCAAACTACTAATAAATCTTTGTTGAAGGACCTTGGAAAGAGTTTTTGATCTTTATTGTGTGCCTTTTTTTCATAGATTAGCAAACACTTCAATTGGTGCACTAAAATTGTACCATTGTCTTTTGTGTCTTGAGCAATAGGCTCTTTTTGTTTAATCTTTAGAGGGCTTGTCTCCCCGTGTGGTCATTAAGATTACTAGTGAGGAGAGAACGACCCAAGTGGTAGCAAAAGAAAAGCCATCTTCTTCCAAACCACTATAAATAACTGTATTCATGGTGAAAACTATGGATAACGTGTGCTGATTAGTTCATATCGACACTATGTCTCCCCATAAACCCGTTTGATCAAATTTATTTGATCAATTGTAGGGCATAACCCCTACCGGCTAGGAGCCTTTTGTATTTATAGAGCTGAAAGTGCCACATGTATGGCCACATGAGCAGATGCCCTTACTAGTACCTTTTTGTTTTAGAAGCCAAAATCCTTCTAGTTGTTGGGGCAGGAGGTCAAACCTCTAGTAGCGGCCCACACACATACGATTCTTAGTAGAGATACAAAGTTCACCATGAGGAGTTTTCATGGAGACTGATGCTTGGTTGCCCCGAGAAGTGATTGTTGAGGGTGGAGCCAATGGGGTCAAGCATCTAAGTATCCACTCTGAATAGCGTAGCCTTGGGGGAAACTCCATGTGGGATCAACAACTATTGTCTTGGCCAGCCATAAGAATTATGCTTGTCTTATTTTGAACAATCAAACATTCAAGACCAAACATCAAAACATTGTGTCTTTTGTGTCTTCAAGTGTATGCAAAACAATTTTACATCAAACAACACACTTTTCTTTGAGTCATTTTGGGTCTAAACACTTGCAAACATTGAGTCCTCATCAACATTGTGTCCTCTTGTCATGAAAAATAGTCACAAATTCAGATTGGGTCACAACAAGTCACTTCACAGATTGGAAAAATTGCACTCAGCTTTTAGAACCGTGTCTTTGAAGTATACAAACACATCTGTGTTCAGTATTGGGAAAAACACACAACCCAACAAACAAGAGCAATCAGTTTCAGACTTATTGAGTTTCCTAGGTTATCTCTCTAGGTTTTCATCTAGAATTCAACCTGTCTTTGGGTCTCACAAAGTCCATCATTTTTTTACACCTTGCATTACATTCACATTTGTCTAAACTTGAGTCAAAAGGTCACTTGCTTGTCCTCATCACACTTTGTGAACACACTACATACAACAACATTTTGCTAAGTGGTCCCTCATCAAGGTCTATCACCTTTGGGTCTCATTTGGTCTTACTTAACTTACCTCATCAAGAGAAAATATCATCTCTTTGGAAGCTTCACCTACTCTACTACATACATACTTGGTCTTATACTTTGGACATTGCAAGTACACCTCAGATTCATTTACATTCCATCCAACTCTTAGTCTTCCATACTCTTTCCATTTTCATCTAGTCTCACACATCTTGGTCAAGACCTAGTTCATGGTTGAAACCCATCCCAAAAATCTAGGAGAGAAGCTAAAGAGGCTCAATAGTTCACAAACATGAGTTCCTATGAGTATGATAATGATGTCTTTTTCAATTCTGATCATACTACATTACCTGACATGGATGCTTATAGAAACGTTCCAAATATTGAGAACATGGACATTATAAACAATAAGGGTACACACAATGACAATATGGACAACATTTTAGTATATTCAGCAAAAGTGGAAGACACCATTATGAATCCCCATTTCAATAGATTGGTTGAGGAAATAATGAGGAGAGATAGACAATACTTCTTACAAGTGATGGCACAAAGTGTAGCAAAGATTCCTCATGATTTTGACATGTCTCAAATAATGGAAAATCAACCTTTGCAACAACCTCACCTCAACATGGATCAAAGGAGGCCTAATAGTGGAGGCAATAGAGGACCACATCTTGTGCCTAAATCACCATCATCTTTGTTTCAAAAACTAGAGGTCCCATACACACATGGTCAAGCATATGATACTCATCTTCGTAGACCATTATGGAAGTCTTATGCTAAAAAATATACTCAATCACATACCAATGCTAAGGACCAACCACCAAAGCAATTGGATATACAAAGGCATGTTCAAAATTTGGATACAAGGAAACCTCGTGTCAAATCTAGGGGCAACACACTAGAACAAACTCATGACATGCTTGTAGAGTATGGTATACATGGACAAAATAGATATTCCATTCCTCATCATGACTCTATACCAAGTGGTCCTTATACATAGTATCACTATAGACCTCCTCCATATGAACATGTGTATGATCAATACCATCCATATAAGCAACATGCTCCTCCTCCACACAATGTTTTAGACATGGGGTATGGTCCAAGAAGTCGGTCTCCACCTAAGAACAATTTGGAATAGCAAATTAAGGACTTATAAAAGAAAATGGAGGACATAAATACATTGAAGCCAACTTAAACAATGAGAGACATATGTCCCTATCCATTTGACAAAAACATTCCAATGCCTCCATTTCCTACACACTTTGTGATTCCTAAGTTTGATAAGTATAGAGGAAAAGGGGATCCTAAGGCACACATAAGACAATTTTTCATAGCTTGCATTGAGGTAGCAACAAAAGAGACATATTTGATGAGATTATTCCCACAAAGCTTAGGTGATCAAGCTATGGAATGGTTCTCTCAACTCCCACCTAGAATTAAGTCATGGGGTGACTTAGCAGAGGCATTTATCCAATATTTCTCCTACAACATAAAGACAAACATATCAGTCACTACTTTGTGCAACACCAAGCAAAAAGATGGAGAGTCTTTTTCATCATTTTTACAAAGATGGAGGAATCTAGCCAGCAGATGCTCTTGTGAAATTCCACAAAACAAATGGTAGAAATGTTCACCCAAAATGTTAACCAAGACATTGGCTATGATCTAAGGAAATCTTGTTTATCCACCTTCAAGGATGTCATTGAAAAAGGCTTAGCAATAGAGAAGGTCCTAATTGAACAAGGAGTCATTAAGATATTCAAGGAAAACAAAGATGACTTTAAAGGAAAAGATAAGCCAAGATTTTGGAACAAAAACAAGAACACAATCAATGATGGTGTTGTTGATACCAATACAATACGACCAAAAATCATTTTTTTCTGGATCAAGCTCTACAAACAATCAAGTGAATACTCAAACAACTTCAAAATCATGAAGGAAGCACACTCCATTGGGAGAACCACTTGAGTCTATTTTCAAAAATATAGTGGCAAACAAGATAATCACAATTCAAGATTTTCCTCCATATGAACCAAAGGTCAAACCAAATTGGTGGAATGATGATGAGTATTGCAAATTTCACAAGAGCAAGGGTCATAAAATAGGAAATTGCCATTGACTGAAGAACATCATACAAGATCTCATTGATAGAGGTGACATTGAGATTGAAGGACACTCATCCAATCAAGAACATGAGATGTTTAAGGAACCATTCCCAAAGCATGACAAGGGAAAGTCTAAAGCCATAGATGACCAAACTAACTATACTAGAGCATCCTATAACTATGATTCAACTATCAGTAACATTTCAATGGACAATTATGTCTCTACCATTATCATCAAAGACAAAACACCTGAAAATTCTACCCAAAGACCCAAAATTGTCTTGAAAGGAATTGGATCCTCTTCTGAGCCTACCTCTGAATGTAATGTTACAACTCATCAAGGTAAATTCACTTTGCAAGGTGCTCTAGCTAAAAACACCACTTCCTCATCAACCAAGCCTGAGTACGATCTTCTAGAATAGTTAGGGAAGACACCCATGCTTATGTCCATCCTCAAGATCTTACGCATATCCCCTACACATAAAGCCATTCTTGACAAAACTTTGAGAGACACTTATGTTCCTACTGATCTGAACATGGATCAATTTCAAGCCATGGTGGGATACCTTTCTGTTCCACACTCCCTTACATTCATAGAAGCTGACGACACCTTGGTGAGCCGACCACATAATGCACCTTTACACATTGAAGCCTTCCTACACAAACATTGAATAAAATGAGTCCTAATAGATGGAGGAGTAGGTCTGAACATTTGTACATTGAACACTATTAAACAATTAGGATATTTTGAAAAAGTTGTGAATGCTACAAACAAAATTACCATCAAGGCATATGAAGACGAAGAGCGCTCATCCAAGGGCACAATCACCTTACCTCTCAGAGTTGGACTGGTAATGAAGGATGTGGTTTTTCAAGTCCTTGATCTAGATCTCACAAACAACATATTGCTAGGACATCCTTGGATTCATGAGATGAGCGCAGTCCCATCTATATACCACCAATGCATTAAGTTTCCACACAATAGAGTTGAAGTGACTGTAAAAGCTGATCCAAATCCATTCATATATTGTAACAATATGCAACCTAGATCAGAAATAACAATCGTAGTCAATCGACAAGCTATTCCTTCATCGGCCTATGTGGATCCAGAATCATTGAAAGCTTCTACTTCAAAACAAGCAGAGATCAAAGAAAAGTTCAAGTTTAAAGACATGGGATGTGGTCAGTATATCTTTCATGTTGATCAACTCCCACTATCTCCTAACACAATTCATCAACAAGAACAACCTACAAACAATTTGCAATGTCAAGGAATTGGGTATGAAGCACCTAGTGTTGTGGCTACTAAGTCTGAATGCAAATCTCCTCTAGTGGTGCAAGCATCTCTTGATATCAATAGTCCTAAGAGTGGTTCCAACAAAGAATCTATTGAATATATCACCAACCCTCTTGAGAGCTCACATAGCCTTACCATTTCATCCACTCATTCCATTTCCACCCCACTTCTAGACTTGGATCAACAAGAATTACAAAATCCCTTACTCATTGGGGATCAAAAGTCAAGCTTTGAAAAGAAAAATCTAAAATTCAAAAATAAAGAAAAGTCCTTTAGTCCAAATCAAAATCTAAAGCTAGTGGACTCTGAAAAAATCAAGGTCGAGGATAAAAATTCTATGAAAGAAAAAGAGAAAGAGATGATCTCCCCTAATATCAAAATAACTGGGGGCAAAAGTTATAAAATTTCAAGTCAAAAAGCACACTTGTTGATCCTAAGTCTCCATCATGTCATCCTACTTTCACTTCTTTTCACAATCATAAGCCTTCATAGCTCATCCACTTGTTCCGCACATCCTTTCCCTTCTAGTGATACATCATTGAACTTTAATGGAGCTTCCTTGAAGGACTTTGTTATCAAGGATGCCCAAACTTCTTCAGGTGACACGCATATGGGCCTATGTAGTCCACACGCTAGTAATTCTATCCTAGTTCCTTTATCAAGGAAGAAAGTCACTCAAGCTACACATCATTCAGTCAAGGAACATCGCAGTTACAATCATAAAGTCAAGCCTCACATATTTAAGGTAGGTGACTTAGTTCTACGAGAAAATCCTAAAAATCAGCAAGACAGAGAGAAGAAGGGAAAGTTTGAACCAAATTGGCTTGATCCTTACATCATTACAATAGTTTATGGATCTGGTGCATATCAGCTTTCAACTCCAGATGTCGAACCTTTGGAGGATCTTATCAACAACATGCACCTTTGCAAGTTTTACACATAGCTCTTCAGAGTATCCTAATTCAAAATAAAAAAAAATCATAAAAATAAAAAAATTGTTACTTGGTGAAAACTTGGCAAACAGGCCCCTTGTGACACAAAAAAAATCATTACTCGGTGAAAACCTGGCAAACAGGTGCCTTGTGACACAAAAAAATTGAAAAATTGAAAAAAGTAAAGAAAAAAAAGCATTTCGTCCAACGGTGAAAACCACTTCGGTGGTGCCCTGGGCAAGTACCATGGTGAAAACTGGATCACCGGCACCATGCATAGAGACATTGCTCCTCCCTCCTTCAGGATTCTCTTTCATCACTTCACTTTGCACATACTCACAAACTATTCATTCATAATAACATTCCTTTTCATCCCTTTCCATCCATAATAAATCAACTCCTATCTGTGGCTAAGGAAAATCGTACGTCTAGTAATGGGTGTGGAACTAAGAGCATCACATGTTTCGAGGAGTACAGTTTCTTCCACTTTTCTTCAGTCTATCCACGCACAATCTGCAATAAAGCAACATTTGCATCACCAATCCACAATAAAGGTCCATCTTCTCCACAATAAAGTATCAGTTTCATGGATTTAGTTTGTTTCAGAGGAGACACAACAACAACAATAGGCTTCAACAAATCAAATCTTTCAGCAAACTCAGACAACATATGGTTCAGTGCTATCTATCATTTTTGTGAAAGTAAACATTGTGACCACAATCAAATAAGACTTATACAAGTGACAAGAGACACTAAACTTGAGGACTATAGTGAATGTTGGTGTCGAGTCTTGGTTTTATTTTTATTATTATCTTTTGGTGACATGTCTTTTAGCTTTTTCGGGATGTCTTTGACTAGAGATTCTATCTCCAGGATGTCTTTGACTAGAAAGGCGAGGATGGGGTATCATCACCTATTTTTCTTTTGTTGTCTGTTGATTGTCTCTTAGTAATGCTATGACTTGTCCAAGGATATGAGGACACTGAGAGTCTAGTATGAACTGGGGCATTCCTTGTTTGCAACTATCTTATCTCCATGAAAATGGGTACAATGACTTTCTGGGTCAAACATATGCCTCGATTGTCATAACCTACTTTCCATAATAAAATCTCAATGATGATAACGCACAAGAAGTTCTTTTCACTTTCATATCTTCTATCTTCCATCCCTCATTCTTGATTGACTTCCATCATCTTTCTTGAGTTCGTGTAGCTTGCTATCACATGACTGAGTATAATGACACACCAAAAAAAACATTTGCATTTCATGTTGTTGCACCTGCATTACCACATATTAAGTATTTCATACATACATACAGATATCACAATTGCATCACATCCTACACACAACACATATTAGCACATTTTACATTTTCATCATGTAAATAATCATTTACATTATCATATTCATTTGCATTTCATACATTCACATTTGCATTGGCATAACATATAAAAACATAAAAAAATCAAAAATATTGCATTTCATTATGTACATATTTGCATCCATATCATAACCATCACATAGAAACATACATCATGAAACATCTCATCACATAGGTACACATGCATATAGCTACCGCAAAGATGAATCATCTCATATATATAATCATAAGTGTCAAGATACAATGATGTCAAAATACATATGGCTACAGCCAACCCTTGTGTCGCCCTATCCGGACAGAGGAACCCACTGATAACTCCTGCCAACACTGCTAGTAATGCTAATCCAGTCTATGTCATCATGTCCTATGCCACATGTCCAACCCTCATCTCCAATCCTAGATCCTGGAACACTCATCTCAGTGCATCTCTGTCTCCCTCTCGATCATAAGGAACTAACTCCTCATCAATCAATATTTGCAGTATCCTATATACATCCTCCAAGGTGACTGACATCTCACCCATCAGCAAATGAAAACTACAAGTCTATGAGTGCCATCTCTCAGCCAATGCAGTCAGCAACCCTAGGTTTGCATGAAACTTAGGCACATACAGAATGAATTGCAAACCCATAACCTCAATCGCGGCTCTATCCTCAAATGTCAGCTCTGGTAGTAACCTCTGAGTCAATGGGAATCTCTCTCATGACTCCAGCATAGGTAGGTACTTTTGTAGTCAAGCAAATCAATCATGTCAGTCATAGTGGCATTCCTTGTTCATCACAAAATGCTGCTTTTTATCCTATGCGCTTATGATACTCTATCCTAGTGACACTCACTATTCATCACAAAGTGTTGCTTCTATCCTAGTGACACTCACTGCTCATCACAAAGTGTTGCTATGGATCCTAGTGGTCCTCCCTGTTCATCACAAAGTACTATGTATTTTGCACTCCCTGTTCATCACAAAGTGTTGCTCATATTTGCACTCCTGGTTCATCACAAAGTACTATGTCTTGGTACTCATTGTTTATCACAAAGTACTATGTCTTGGTACTCATTGTTTATCACAAAGTGCCTCGATCTATCCTATCCTAGGGCCTCTGCTTGAGTGTATCCTCTTGAGTAGTTTCCTAATTGGCAACGTATGTTCTATCATAGACTTGTTAATCCTACCCCTATCTGCCATTTTGGTCTTCCCTAGAGGACCTTCTTGAGTGTATCCTCTCAGTAGCTTATCCAATCTATAGCGTATGTTCATCACAAAACTGTTGATTTGGCCTAGAAGACATAAATGCACTTTCATTACATAAACACACTTACATATTGCATAAACACGCCTAGCACCAACACAGATGCGCCTCAACATTTTTTGACCTTGTTTGACACATTCTAAAATGCATTAAATGCACTACCTAACATGCATTAATGACAACAATTAATGCGGCAAAGTACAAGGAGGCTTTGAGGTACTTATCGACTCTCCTACATGTGCTGGTCTTTGAAATCGATGAACGCGAGCAAATCTATGCACCAATACCATCGCTGCTAACTGTTGCTACTCTATTTTCTCTCTACACTCTGATCTCTTGGAGGTGTAGATGATAATGAGGATGTATTCCCCTTGTGGTCTATGTTATAGACTGCCCTAGCCCTCATTTCTCGAGTCAGCCTTCTTTATCCCGTGACTCTGTCACTCCATCCTGTTAGTCCATTCTAGCCTTTCTTTCTTATCGAGAGATTGTCTACAATCATTTCATATATTTTCATCCAATCTCTCGAGGGGGCATATCATTCCCATCTTGGGGCAACTTTGTATCAGTTCATTTTATCTTCTTTGAAACAATGCGACAAGCCGCATTGTCTCAAAGAGGGGCAAAATGTAGACACCCAAAATTGTCCAGTCTAATTAAATAAATATTTTATTTATTTAATTATCTAAGCTTAATTCTTCTATTAATTAAATAAATCTTTATTTATTTAATTAATTCATTTATCCTCTTCTAGCCTTATTTCTCATTTAAATAAATACATTTATTTATTTAAATTACCCTTTTCCTAAATTAAATAAATATTTTATTTATTTAATTGATCCCACTTCCTCTATTAATTAAATAAATCTTTATTTATTTAATTAATTCATTAACCTTTTCTACCCATGACACATGTCATTCATCTCTTAATTCCTACACTACCTACCCTCTCATTATTTTCTTATTTCATCTACCTACCCTCTAATCATAGCCAACCATTTATCTTTTACACCTGTTAATCTTATCCCTCCATTTCTTATAGTGTCTTCTATATAAGGAGACGCTTCCTTCATTATCAACCCTAATCAATCTATGCACCCTGATGATTACTTGACTACACTACGCTTTTGAACTTTCATATGTGATCCTACTTGCAACCACATTTTCGTTCTTTGTTGAGCTCTTGTGCACATAAAATCTGAGAGCAAATATATCAAGCAAGATCAATGGAGATAGGAAGAATGGAGATTTAAACCCTATTGGACATGTGATGGTATAATCTTTGTGATTTCATTTGATTTGTATTCTCTTAGGTAATCTTCATATGTTATGGTGGATCTTTGTTGTTTTTAGGCTAGGGTTTTGTGGTTGAATTAATTTAGTCTTTCAATAATATTGTTAATCCACTTTCACCATATACATTTATAAATTTGCATTGCTCTCGGCCTGAGCAAGGGTGGAAGAGCCCAGTCATGGTTCCAACTTGAAATCCTTTGAGTTTTTCTCAATAACCCTTGGGACTCAAGTTATGGAAACCTTGTACAGTTTATATATGCTTTATAAGGGCCTGGAAGTCATTTGGAAGCAACTTGCCATCATTTCCTAGGCAAGCTCAGTCATAGTTTAGTTAGGAAAATGATTGAAATGTTGCATGTGCTTGAAGGGATGATTAGTTGTAAAGGTGCCAAGTGTTTGGCATGAGAAAGTGATGTGTGGCAGAGTCTATGTGAAAAGGTGGTGTGACAGAATAGATAAAACAACAAAACCCATTGGAGAAGACTGCTAAGTCCTAAACCCTCTACAAATGACATTTTTGGGATCCGTACTAGCATAGACAAACCTGACTATCTCACCTAGTGGATCCAAAAGAGTACTCAAATCACCAAAGATGTTGGCAGGTTATTTGAGTGATTTTTGAATAATTGCCCAAAAACCGACAAGGTAGGGCTAATTGGGGCTCTAGGGCTACTAGGCCTAGAAAATAGGAGAAAGAGGGAACGATGAAGAAATAATGGAAAGCCAATTGAAGAACTAGTTGAATGGCATGGAAACATCTTTATAACACCCATTACAACCCCTCCAAGTACATGTTAGAGGATTGCATAGCTTAAAGGTTCTATTTACCCTTGTGAATCTCAACCATGCTTGGAGCAACTATTGAGCACAACTTGATAGGGAGCACTCCAAGAGAGTTTCAGTGTTTTGGTTTGTTAAAATACAAGTGAAGAGTGAAAGGAGCCCACTAAAATATCACCCAACTACCTATTGAGAACCAATCACACTACCACACTTAACCAAATTGCCAACACAATTACAAACAACTCATCGACCTTAAAAAAAAATACAATAGGTCGATAACACACCACAAAACCTACAAATCTCATAGAGATTACAAAAATATCAGTTCAATCATAACCATTGGATTACATAGCAATCAACTACACATTGTTCAAGATAACTTCAACCACTCCTAGATCACTGTACATTATATCCTCTATCTCATCACGTGTTTTACAACTTCATGCTATACATTTGCTCATTCCTAAGCTAAACGGTTATCATCACATGCCAAAACCACTTTGAAACTCATCACGTGCATCATAGTTATGTGGCATCTTCATCTTTGATCACCATTTGATCATAGATCATCACAACCGATTCACCAAGCTTCATTGGTTAGGGTTCAACTTATCAAATGGTTAGGGTTACTGGTTGATCTCTTCTTCAATAAAAATACCGATTTCCTTCAGTGCTTTACCAATATCGGTTGCTTTACAATCATCATTACCAGTTTGCAATACATCTTCAATATCGGTTACTATTGACATCAATGACAACATTATACTTCATCAATGCAATAATCATTCAATGCCAACAATCTCCCCCTTTGGTATTGATGGCAATACAAATATCAATACCCCTTGATTGTGATGATTGAGAGTAAAGCATATACATAGGTATAGGAATCTTGGTTTACATTTTTCCATATACTCTCCTTCAACTATATCTTCATGTCTTCAGCTGGTAATTGGCTATTCAATCATATACAATTCTTCTCCCCCTTTGACAACAATGTCAAAGTGAAGGCTAACCATTCCATGCTTCACATATCTGCAACTAGCTGCTCCCCCTGTGGAGTAGCTCCACTCTACACCAATCCATCTTCAATATTTTCAATACTCTTTGGTATTGATGTCTTCTACATCTACTTAATTGACTTCATGTAAGGGTACAACCCATAACTTACCTCTAAGATACTCAAATGTAGCCTTAGGCAGAGGTTTAGTAAAGATATCGGCTAGTTGTTCCTTATTAGATACATGCTCCAGTGACACATATTTACTTTGCACTTTCTCTCTTAGGAAATGATACTTAAACTCAATATGCTTTGTCCTAGCATGCAACACCGGGTTCTTGGAAATGTTTATCACATTGGTGTTATCACAAAAAATCCTTACCGGTTCTAATATCTTCAACTTGAAACCTTCCAGAATGTGTTTCATCCAGATTTCTTGGGTACAATTCATGTATGCTACAACATATTCAGCTTTTGTTGTTGATTGAGATATACAACTTTGTTTCTTGCTGCTCCAAGACACTAGTCTTGCACCAAGAAAGAATGCTCCTCTGGTTGTACTCTTCATGTCATCAACATTATCTGCCCAGACTGCATCTGTATAGACTTTTTAATCAAAATTTCTTGCATATGGATACCATAATCCATAATCAATTGTAACTTTCAAATATCTAAAAATTATTTTGGTTGCAACCATGTGTGTCTCCTTCGGGCTCTTCTAAAATCTGCAACCAATCCTACCACATGAGCAATGTCCAGTATGTTGTGCACAACATAATGTAGTTTACCTATCATTGACCTGTACTCCTTTTCATCCACTAATGTAGAATCATCCTCCTTAGACAATTTGCAGCCTGTAACCATTGGTGTTCCAATAGGTTTACAGTCTCCCATTCCAAAAGTCTTCAATACTTCTTTCACATATTTGGATTGTGTGATGAAAATACCTTCCTTCATCTGTTGGATTTGCAGACCTATGAATAATTTTATCTCACCTACCAGTGACATCTCAAACTCATTCTTCATTTCATTAGAAAAATCATGACACATATCATCATTTCCTCCAAAAATGATATCATCTACAAATACCTCACTTATTGGTATCTTGTCTCCTTTTGACTTCAAATATATGTTATTGTCTTCACCGGTTCTTTGAAAACCTATCTTCACCAAGTGAGAGTGCAATCTTTCATACCATGATCTAGGTGCTTGCTTCAATCCATATAATACCTTATGTAATTTGCACACCATGTCCTTTTCTACAGGTAAAGCATAACCATCTGGTTGTTCAATGTAGACTTCCTCTTCCAATATTCCATTTAGAAATGTTGACTTAACATCCATATAATATACTTTGAATCCTTTGTATGCTACAAACACAAGTAAAGTCCTTACTCTTTCCAATCTTGCAACTGGTGCAAAAGTCTCACCATATTCTTCACCTTCTTCTTGTGCATATCCTTTGCATACCAGTCTAGCTTTATTTCTGATCACTACTCCATCTTCATTCAGTTTATTTCTGAATACCCATTTTGTACCTATTACATTTTTGTTCTCCAGTCTGGGTACTAATGACCATGTATTGTCCTTCTCTATCTAGTCAATTTCTCCTTCCATTGCCTTGATCCAGTCTTTATCTCCAAATGCTTCTTTTGCAGTTCTAGGCTCAACGATGGAAATCATACAAGAGTTCTCTCTAAGCATTGTTCTATTTAAAACACCTGCATTCATGTCTCCAATAATATGATTGGGGCTATGATTAAGTCTAACATACCTTGGAATGACATGATCTTGATTTCCAGGTTCTTCTTCTTCTTCACTATCTTCATCTTTTGTTGGACCTTCATGTTCTGGTTGAACTGGGGCTTCTCTATTCTTTTTACGAACTTTTGGCTTCACTAGTTTTGGTTCCAAAAATAGTGTGTAAGGTTCGTCTTCCTCCTTCTCCTCACTGGTTTCTCCTGATTTCTTAGGAAACTCATCAATACAGACATTAACAATTTCAATGATCTTGCTAGTATAATTGTTGTAATACTTGTAAGCTTTGCTCTTGGTGGAGTAACCAAGAAATATGCCTTCATGATTTTAGCATCAAACTTACCAACATAATCACCTCTCTTGATAAAAAATTTGCTACCAAAAATCTCAAAGTAACTGACATTACGTGATCCACCATACTAATACTCATAAGGAGTTTTGTCCTTACCTCTTTTAACTAGTATCTGGTTCATTGTGTAAACAGTTGTGCTGACAACTTCTCTCTAGAATGTCTTAGCTACACCTCCTTGAATTAGCATAGTCTGCATCTTCAACAACTGACCAGTTGTTCCTTTCTACAATACCATTCTGCTATGGTGTCCTAGGTGTATAAAGTTGTCTCTTAATTCTACTGTCTTCACAGTATCTAGTGAATTTCTCTGAAGTAAATTCACCACATTGATCAATTCTTAAGAACTTAATCTTCTTTCCACTTTCATTTTTAGCTAAGGTTCTGAATGCCTTAAACTTGCTAAATGCTTTTGTCTTGTCTTTCAAGAATGTGACCCACATCATCCTTGAGCAATCATCAGTAAAAATCATGAAATATTGATCACCTTGAATACTCCTAGTCCTCATCGGTCCACAAAGGTCGGTATGAACCAAATCTAGCAAATGTTCAGCTGAGAAAGATTTGCTCTTGAAGGTTGAGGATGTCATTTTCCCTAACTGACATTCCTTGCACAAAGCATTCAATAGTTTGTCCAACTATGGCAAACCTCTTACTGATTTGGACTTATTGACTTACATGATAGAATCTTTGATGCCAAAGCCAACTATCTTCTATTTTTACAATTAAACAACTGTTGACTTTAGAGCTTAAATGAAACAAGTTACCTCTAGTCTGTTTATCGGTTACAATCAACTCACCTTTGCTTCCATAAATCTTGCAGACTCCATTCTTTAATTCTAGTGGGTAACCTTTGTCATTGAGTTGAGCAACACTCAAAAGATTGTGTTTCAAACCTTCAACCCAATAGACATCATCTACATTGCTTTTACCATTCAAAGAGATGGATCATTTTCCTTTCACCATGAAGAGTGAGTCATTCCCAAATCTCACAACACCTCCATTAAACTCTCTCAAAGTAAGAAACTTACTATGGTCACCAGTCATGTGGTGTGAATAACCACTATCTATAATCCAATCATCTGAACTATCCATACGAGAGACCAATGCCTTCTGATCTAATGTCTCCTATTTAATAGCAACAAAGACAATGTCCTCATTTGCATCCTCCTCAAATTCATCATCTGTAATTCTTCCATCCACTGGAATGAGACAATCTCTTTTATCTTTGCCTTTATACTTCCTATACTTCTCACGTTTTTGTTCATTATCTCCATTTGGACAGTTAGCAGCAATATGTCCAATCCGATTACATACAAAACACTTCAAAAGCAATTTACCTTTGTACTTACTGGTACCTCTGGGTAACCGCTTGGCCAACAATGCTTCAAGCTCAATCAGATTATCTTGATCATCTACCTCTCGGTTGGATCTAGACTCATGACTATGACTCACTTCTCTACTTTTCCTTACTGGTGGGGTTGAAACTAAAGCTCTAAATGCAGATTCTGATTTCTAAACACTTCCATCAAAACCATTTAATTCAAATGTAGTTAATTTACCAATGATGGAATCAAGAGTGACCTTTGTTTTATCAGTAGACTTGAGTTCCTAAATGGTTTCAACTCAGATAGCATAGATTGGTAGAAGGGTTCTCAACATCTTGCTAACCACTGTGGTATCCTCCACTGTACCTCTAGCACTTTTGATCTCACCAACTATCTCCTTGATCCTTTGACCATACTACTGAATGTTTTCACCTTTTGTCATCTGCATATCATCAAATTTACCTCTTAGACTCTCTTCTTTGGTAATCTTAACATGCTCATCACCGCTATAGATATCTTCCAGTTTCTTCCATACTTCATAAGCAATCTCCAATCCATGAACATCAACATACTCTAAATCGGACAAGGAACTGATTATGGCCTACAATGCTTGATTGTTCTCATGTTGCTTCTTCTTTTTATCATCTGACAAAATCCCACTAGGCAAGTTATATTTTGTAATAACATGTTACCAATATTGACTTCCTAAGATCTTGATATAGATCTTCATTCTATCACTCCAGATTTTGTAGTTTTCCCTATTGAATTTCGGACCTTCTTTCTTCATCATGTTGTCCTAGATCTTTTCCTCAAGCTATTAGGCTTAAACACAAGAGGACCTGAAAAGCTCTGATACCAACTAATAATATGATGAAGCAATAAGGATCTGGTCAACTACTAAGAGGTGAGGGTGAATTAGTAGATAGAAAATAAACTAAATTTTCACCAAAATCAATTCCAACTCATAAACAACTTGCAAAACTAACTAGTTTAGACACTGTAACAAAAACTGCAACTATACTGTCAAACTTTACCAGTTGATCAAAACATCAATGATACAGTGTAAGAGATCTAATACTCTCATACCATTTAATCAAAACATTAAACCACTTTACTAACATCAGTAATAGCTCATTTCAGATCACTCCCGGAAATCTAAACATATCTAAGTGGCTTTACTAGTTAATCAAATAAACCATATCAAAACACATCCACAAAATCATTCACCACTTGACACAATGATTTTTCATGTGGAAACCCAAATGGGAAAAACCATGGTGGGGATGAATACCCACAACTATTATGAACTCTTCTGAAGTTCTCCCTATTAGGAGACAAGCCTTGTTAGAAGCTTATACAATAATGTCCTGTTAAGAACAAATCCGGTTAGGGACCACCCAGTTAAGGGATTGACTACAATACCCTATTAAAGGCAATCCTGTTAAAGGTAACCTCCATAGAGGATTTGAAATCCAAGCTAATGGATCACCTAGTTAGAGGATTTAAAAAGAATCATGTTAAGGCTTACCCAGTTAAGGGATTTAACTATTGTAATGGTTAGAGGACAACATGTTCTTTGCTGATCTGGAAATAGCACTATCTTGCTTAGTTAGATCCTTTTCTGCTCCTATCTTCCTTTACAACATTTTGTAGACACTCCTTTTGGTTTGGCAACAATCACACTACCACACTTAACCAAATTTCCAACACAATTACAAACAACTCATCGACCTTAAAAACAAATACAATAGGTCGGTAACACATCAAAAAACCTACAAATCTCATAGAGATTACAAACATATTGGTTCAATCATAACCATTAGATTACATAGCAATCAACTACACATTGTTCAAGACAACTTCAACCACTCTTGGATCATTGCACATTGGATCTTGTAGCTCATCATGCATTTCACAACTTCATGTTATGCATTTTCTCATTCCCAAGATAAATGGTTATCATCACACACCAAAACCACTTTGAAACTCATCATGTGAATCATGCTTACATGGCATCTTCATCTTCAATCACCATTTTGTCATAGATCATCACAACCAATTCACCAAGCTCCATCAGTTAGGGTTCAGCTTATCAATTGGTTAGGGTTACCGATTGATCTCTACTTCAATAACAATACCAGTTTCCTTCACTGCTTTACCAATACTGGTTTCTTTACAATCATCATTACTGGTTTGCAATACATCTTCAATACCAGTTACTATTGACATCAATGACAACATTATACTTCATCAATGCAATATTCATGCAATGCCAACAGATACATATGCATAGCAGCTCCTCAGTAAGTTAGTTGATGAGAAGGAGGAAATATTTGGTACCTTAAAAGAAAAGGACTTAAGTCTACACAAACAGTTCATTGAATCTAGAAGAAAGAGAAAGGTGAGGAATGAAGTTGAGTAGCTTGCGGAGCAAATGGGCATAACAAGAGAATTTGTAAAGAGGGCCTGAGAGAAAAATATATTAAGAAAGAAGACATGGTGAAGCAACAAGCTAAGCTAGTTCCCACTCTTTCCAAGCAAGCGAAGGCCAAGCCAAGCAAGTCACCACCTACCTCGGGTGCCTAGAAGGCAGTCCCTCCACCTAAACCTCAATCAACATCAACTAGTAGGGCAGAAAAGAAAAAGGAGAAACTGGTGAGAAAGTATGCAGCTACTGAAGAGGAAACAAAATCAGATGAAGGAGTTAGAGAGGTGAAGAAGACTAACACATATGCCAGGGTAGTCTGAAAGCCTCCCTCCAAGGAAGCTCAACCAACAAAGAAGCCTAGAACTCAAGGTGAGCAATCCAGTAAAGCCAAATCAGGCAAGAAGCAAAAATTTGAATTAGATGAAGCCTTGAAGTTTGGTAGGCTTGATGAATCCTACACTATTGTGCCTCCTTTGACACTAAGTGAATTTATTAATCAAATAGTCAAGGAAGCAAATTTGAAAAATGTCTTAGCATATAATGAAAATTGTGATGAGAGTGAGCATAGATTAATTGAAGAAGCAATAATAGAGTATTTGAATACATATATTAAAGTTTTGTTAGAGCTTTCATCTATAATTCTGAAGGAATTATATGATTCTTTGGATTCCCGGAGACATGTAGCAAGCCTTGAAGATGAGATACTAAAATAATACACATTATTTAATCTGTGTTTTGTCATTTCAAAAGATGAATTCCAAAGAATTCTCAAAATTGTACAGGATAAGTTTAGGAGTAAGCATCAGGTGAATAAGATAATGTTTTGAAAATATGTTAAAGTTCCTAAGGAAACTAAGAGCATTTTGAAGAATTTTTTGAAGCAGAATTAGTATTAGGTTAATCCAAAGAAGGATGATTCCCAACAGGAATGTCATTCGGGAAAAGATACTTCTACTCCAGTAGTTCATGATCAGTCAAACGTTTCTCATGAACAACCATCTATACAGATTGATCTAGTAGAGAAAGAAATCACAGATGACACCATTGATAATCAAGAAGTTGGGGACTCCCATGAAGTTGTACAAGAACCTTTGGTTATGGAAGTGTACTCAGAGGAAGCAGCCAAGGAGATTGTAGATGAGAAGAGGGTAGATGAAAAAGATGAAGAAGAAGTTGATGTAGAAAAGGGTGACATGGATTCTATTATTGATGTTGAGGAAGATAAAGGAGAAGAAAAGGTTGAAGAGGCACCGATGACCATGACAAGAACCACTATTCCTAACAAAAGGAAGTAGATTGCTACTAAAGAAGATGACTTTTCCCATGGATTAGTTGAATTGAGCATACTATCTCCCATACAAGCACTAAAGTTGGCCACCCTTTCTCAAATCAAAGTGAGTGAGGACTTGCTTAAGTCCACATTTGAAGAAAAAGAGGTTATATCTCTGGCTCCTAAAATTTTGGAGAAAATTTTGCCTAAACTTAAGCAGGATTCCAATGACACACCCTCTGGTAAGCTTAAGAGTATGTTAAACAAAGTTGAATTAGATTCTATATCATTGGAAAAAGTAGCAAATATAAAAGTTTTGAACAAATTTAATGAGATGAGATTCCAAACCTTTTTGAAAACAATTGAGGCTGATAGGACAGTTATGAAATATGCAGTAAAGAGTGTTGAGGATTCTTTAGATGAAGGTGGTAAGATCTTTAAGTCATGTCTCATTTTACCTAAATTTATAGTAGACATTAAAAACAATATAAGGGAATATGAAGGGCAGTTAGTTGTAATTTTACAATCTTTCACTCCTCTTTCAGTTTTTGCTAGCAATCTTGAAGCCTCAATTATGGATCTAACAGACAAAATCAAGAGCTTGAATATAGAGAGGGAGTGGTTAATAGGTAGAGTGGGAGAATTAAGAAGTCTAATCACTCCCTGATTAGACACTTTACTTGGAGCACAACAGGATGCAGTAACTGCTTTGGGAAAAAATGTATCAGTGGATCTTAAGGGTGTAGAATTTCATGCATACATATTTAGTGTCTTAATTAATGTTTTGGACTATTTCCTAAGAGGATGGAATGAGTATCTGAAATCCTTGAAGGTAACTTATGCAGATATTTTCAAGTTTTTGTAGATTACTGTACACATTCTTTTGTAAATAAGTTTTGGTGGATTCTTACCTTTTCCATTGATATCAAAGGGGGAGAGAGAGCAGTGAAAAATGGTGCACATTCTTAGGGGGAGTCATTTGAGTATACAGATTTTTGGATTGATTGCAGTTTTGGATTCTTGGAGCACTTGTCATTTTTCACAATGTTGCCATCAATGCCAAAGGGGGAGATTGTTGGCAAGGGACACTATTCTGGTGATGTTAAATGCATGGAGATTACTTACGGGTTTTCATTGATGGCAACTTATCTTAGTAATCTTATCCAGTACCTTTAGATTTGATCTACCGGAAGTCATATTGACTTTAGGCATAATTTTGGTAGAGTGTGAACACGGTGTACAAATTCAGTTAGCACAATTCATTTACGATAATACATTTTTGGTTGCAGTGATTGGGATAGTCGATTGATTGTTTAAGATAAATCATCTTGTAATTCTATCCTCTAGTGTTGATTCTAGTGCATGATTCTTGGTATGGTATCTGGTGATTCCAGAAGAGCAGAGCTATTGGGTGGACAAGTTGGGTAATGTGTATTGTGAAACTGAATGGATGATTTTGGTTATTGGTGTTATGTTTGAGGAGTTTGTGTCATTTCCTGTAAATCTTGTGATCACATGTTTAGGTCCAGTATATGGATTTGTTGTGGATTGAGTTGACATGAGACTACATGTTTCATATATTGCTTTTTTGTGAAGTTGACTTGATGGAGAACTATTTTGGTGGTGTGGATATAAAAGATCAACTTGGATGATCATTTTAGTGGATGGTAGACATTCAAAAAAAAATGGGAGTGATTCAGTACAATTTCACATGCGCATCTTGAGTTTTTATGATCCGGTATTTGGCAGTAGGCAAAAAAAAGTAGTTTTTCATATCAGAGGCAGCGGATCATTCTGAGCTTAACCGGAACTAATTCCTAGCATTTGTAGATGTTGTATTCTATTGGGTGAATATTTTGTCACCTGGGTACCAATGATAAAATATATATTTGACACACAACTATGTTGAGACAAAGTCTCTCCTCTCATCAAGGGGAGGTTCCCTAGTAGAATTCAGGTATTTCAACAACTTTTAAATTAAATTCAAGGGTAAGCTTAGGGTGTATAATTCTCTTTTTTTTAAATTAACATATATCCCTTTACTTGATGAAACTTCTTACAAAATAACCAACTAATGAAACTTGCATACAATGACTAAACTAATCTCTAAAACCGCATAAGTGCAAAGTCTTATGTGAGTACAATCTAACTTCCAAATCAATAACAATTATAACTAATATAACTTGCAGCTCAAAGTCTTCAATATATATATATATGAAACTTCCAATAATCTAAAGTAACCAGCAATAGTACAAATCCTACTACCTAATCACTGTATCACAATAATAATTCCTAAATATGAAAATAGCTCAAAGTATATTTGCCACAATTTAGATGCTCTCTTAATCACATGAACAAAAATGCCACCAATATCAAGGAATTAAAGAACATATATAAGCAATGAACATAGGAACATCCACTCATATAAACAATCTTTGACCCAACACAAATTTTGGAATCAAAAGAAATTGCTTTCTTTATTTGCTTGATTGAGTCTTCGCAACAAAAAGCTCAAAGTCTTAGTTGAGGCAACAATTCGACAGAGTTTTGCTTAGTGTAGACACCTAAAAATGTCTAATTGATCATGTACTAATTATCCCTCTAGTTAGTTAAATAATTATTTATTTAATTAATTTAATTAATTTATTTCTTCTAATTTCATATTTCCTCGTCATCTTATTAATTATTCTATTTTCCTATTCTATCATCATTTAATCATTTTAATCATTTCCTAAATATTAATTAAATATTTATTATTTAATTAATTATGATTAAATCCCCAATTTAAATCATCTTTATTATTTAAATAAATTGTTAAGCATTCAATTTCTATCTCTAATCATCTAATCATTCAACCCTCTTCTAAATATTAATTTAATATTTATTATTTAATTAATTATGATTTAATTCCTTTAATTTAAATAATCTTTATTATTTAATTAAATTCCATTTCTACATAATTAAATAGTTTCTTTAAATTATTTAATTAACTAATTAATTCTTCCATTTCCAAATCCCCAAATTCTAATTTCATTTAATTTCATATTCTTCTAATTTCTTCCAAATTCAATCACATGTGCATGATTTCAAAAACCAAATTGAAAATCAAAATCAAGTTCTAAATATATTCAAATACTAAATTGAATTAATAAATTCAATTATTTGAATTAAAATCTCATGCAAAGATTAAATTAAAAATCTAAATCTAAATGCAAGCACGTGCTAAATTAATTAATTCAATCAATTAATTAATTAAATCATTTATCTCTCCAATCTCTATTTCTATCTTTCAGTTAGCTTTTTCTAAATTAAGCTTTCTTTGCCATCCTCTTCATTTCCACCAATCATTCTTTTTCTTCCTTCAATTAGCTTTTTCTCAATCAGTTAACTCAATTAATCTATTCAATATATTGATTTTCACTCCTACAATCAGTAGTTCAACTATCAATTTTCATGTGAGCTCACCTGAGTTCCACCTCTTGATCAATCTGTTCCACCTTTCAATCAATCCTCTTCAATTTTCTATAAATTGAGCATCCAATCTCCATTTTCAATAATCACAAACTTTGAATCTTTGTGTCACTTGTAGGTTACCAGCTCAATATCTGAGAGCCATCATACCACAAAGAGGAGAAGAGCAATGGAAGTTCTATGTAGTCACGGAATAGGGAGTTTTTATTGATTTCATTTATAATTCCTATTTTGCTTGGTTGTATCATTTCATTGTTAGTTTGTTAAATTCTTTGAGTAGAAGGGATTTGTGATTTCCCTTTTTGCTTCTAATTGATTACTTGTTTTGAATAAGATGAATTTTTCATTTGACATTTTGGTGAACCCGACGTGAACTAACAGCAATTTAACCTTCTTTATTTTTTTCTGTGTGATTTTTGCAGATTGTGCAGATTTTATTTTTTTTGCAGGTTGCATGAATTTTGAGAAAAGATTTTTCCATCACGCAATCAAGCTTACATCATCACGCAATTGAATAGACAAAATCACACATTCGACCCTTTGGGATCACGCATTCATTCTGACAGGGTCATGCAATTGCCCTGTCACGATTGTGCAATCGCCCTTTCTGGATCACGCATTTGCAGGAAGCTTTGTTGTTTAATTTTTTCTTCCATCTGTTATCTGTTCTATTTAATTTTGTCTTAAATTTAGTTAATCCAGGATCAAATTGCTTTTATGGCAAGAAAATTTATGGCAAGAAAAGTTTAGTTCAAGATTTCAAGTGCAAGAAGGATGAAACAACAAAGGAGAGAAGCCAAATGCTATCAAAAGGTTCTCTAGGCAGAAAAATTGATACAGGATTCAGAAGAACAACTGGCCTTAGATAGATATAATAGCCTAGTTCTTTCCTATATAGTTAAATATGATCTAATCAATATTGAATGGATGATGAGGGATTTGGCTAGGGCTTCACAATTAGTTTTGCAGGTTCCTAATCAGGTTTAGTTTTCTTTTTTTTTTAGTTTTTAACTTTTTTTTGTTGTTTGCATTCTAGCATGCAATCGACCTGTTAGTGCTACGCAATTGACTAGATATAGTCACGCATCCGGTCTATCAGATTTATGCATTCGGTCTGTAAGTATCACGCATTCGCTCAGGTAGTATTATGCAATCTCCTCTGTCAAGTTTTGAGTTTCTATTTTCTGTTGGTTTAATTTTACTACTAATCTTCTATTTACAGCCTATAGCGGATTCGCATGGAGGATTAGATTTAGTAATTTTGCATGCACATCTCACACTTCAATTTTTAGTGCTTAAAATCAACAACACTTAAAAAGGACATGCATGGATAATCTCACACTTTGTTGTTGGTGTTTAAAATAAATATGGGCTAAAATGGACATGCGTGTATCTCACACTTGGTTTTTTGGTGCTTAAAAATCAACAAATGGTTAAAATGGACATGTATGCCTTCATACTTGTATTTGGTGTTTAAAATAGACATGCACATGCATATCTAACACCTAAATTTGGGCTATAAAATGAACATGAATCAGGTTGCATTAGATTAAATCCTTTTTTCATTTTCTTAAGGAAAAGAACTTTTTATTGTGTCTAGGGTGGACCTATTGTTGCACTAATTGACTTTCTACCCACCATGGGGCTCTTGGGAGAAAGAAGGAAGGTGACAACAACATCCAAATTTTCTTTTATTCTATGTAGTGAGGGGTATCTTTGACTAGGGATTTCATCACCCCACAGAGGTACTTCAAATTGGGATGCGTTGAGGATATCGTCTCTCCCAGCGTACTCTCGAGTGGGTTTTTCAAGCCGCTATATAAATATATTGGTCAAGTAGCTAGAGTTTTAAGTGAATTTGACGTATGTGGGGGCCTTCCATGCATTGATAAGCTCAACAAAAGTCTTAAGTGGCTTGCTTTGAGAATCCATCGTTGGATCGGGACCCCTCAAAACCTAATACTATGAACCAATTTAGTTGCCAAAAATCCTACATTCAGTGGTTCCGGGAGTGTGAATCGTACCCCATAGATACCCCTCATGTTCATTACATTATGAGACAGAAATCCCTCAGTGATAAGATCTTCGGATCTTTAGGGTAAGAGAGACTAGCATGCCCGAGAAGTGTGTGTCATGGAGTGGAGCTAGTGCTGCCAGACTCTCTATCTGTCCATCTTGTTTTGGTATTTTTCTATGGGGGACTCACTGAATGGTGTCCACTATCCAGCCTAAGATTGTATTCTATTCTTTTTTATGTATCGTTGTGATAGACTAGTATTGATTCAATCCCTTGGGCTATTTCAGGCCCTATCCCACGTATCTCCAATTTTTCTGAGATTGTATGAAAATTGAGTCAGTCAGCTATACACAACTACCAGCAATTGTTCTCAGATTTGGAAAACTACAAAACATTGTCCTACACACGAGTTACCGAAAACAAAGTCCATTTTGAAACTGAAATTCAAAAGTCCTTACATACTTGTGACCTTGGGCAGTCTTTTGCATAGTCCCACTTACGTCCTCATTATCATCCTACATCTTTTGCATAGTCCCACTTACATCATCATTATCATCCTACGTCTTTTTGCATAGTCCCAATCATGTCCTCATTATCATCCTAAGTCTTTTGCATTATCATCCTTATATACATCCTTGTCTAGACCTCATATACGTATGTCTCAGTTCATCATCATTTGCATAGTCCTCATTCACATCTTCATTATCATCCATAGTCGTTGCATAGTCCTAATTTTGCATCCTTGTTATCATCCTCATATATGTCCTTATCTATACTTCATATACGTCTGTTTTAGTTCATTATCAGTTACATAATCAAAGAATCGATCAAACTCAACCTCAATTCAAACAAGTTGGTCAAGTTCACTCAAACATTGTCACATTTAAAGAAATGGAGAAAACATCTTACATGTTGTGATCCTAGGCCCAAACCAATCAATAAAACATCATGGATTGATATTATACATTTCATAGGGAAGGAGGAGGATTCATCCCTTCCATTCCTATTCCATCGCCATCCATAGAAACCTTAGCTCAACAAATTAAAACTTTGCAACAACAAGTGACTAACATGACTAGTCCTGACAACCATAGGGGTTGGTTAGAAAATATGATGAGAGAAGTGATGACCATGAGGGGATCAGTATCAAGCCAACCTTCTTCTTCTTGTGAGACCATTCAAATATGCCAACCTTCATTCTTCAATAAAATCATTCCTACCTTAGTTCAACCAACATTAGAGTCATGTAAACCTTCTTTTTCTTTCAACTCACTATATCAATCATACCAATCATATCAAACCAACAATCAAACCCCTTTCAACCAAAATCAAACCCCATTCAACCAAAGTCCAAATCAAAATTCACATCAACCCAACAATCAAACCCCATTCAACCAAAGTCCAAATCAAAATTCATACCAACCCAACATTCAAACCCCTTTCAACCAAAATCAAACCCCATTCAACCAAAGTCCAAATCACAATTCATACCAACCTAACATTCAAACCCCTTTCAACCATAATCAAACACTATTCAACCAAAGTCCAAATCAAAATTCACACCAACCCAACATTCAAACATCTTTCAACCAAAAACAAACCCCATTCAACCAGATTCCAAATCACAATTCATTCAACCAAAGTCCAAATCAAAATTCATTCAATTAAAAACAAACATCTTTCACCCAAAATCATTCTCCTTTCAACCAAATCCCAAATCAACCATATCTATCCACCATTTCATCATCCCCTAAAGTCACACAAGGCCAATCCATGCCATCTCTATCTAATAACATAACCTCCCAATCATTATTCATTCTACAAATCCAATCTAATTCAAGTCATGATTCAGAGGATCTCATTCAAAACCCTTCTTCATCGGGCCAATATGTTGAAACATTCCAAGAATCTCCCATGAATTTCCAAACTCCTTCCTCGTGACAAGAGGATGGTCCAAAATTGGAAGAAATGAGTCATGAAACAAATAAAGATCAAGAACAACCACTTTCATGTTACCCAATTTTTGATCAAGATTCCATCGACCAAGAATCTTATGATGATCCCCTCACTCTTTTATATTCCATTCATAATCAAACCCTTCCATCTCAAGAACAAAGTGTCCTTTCAAGTCCCATTCAACATCTACCTCCTAAACAAGATCAAGACATCCCTTCCATCCTCCCTAATAATCCCTTTACAAACCAAGATCAAAGAATACCTTTACCTTCATGTCTTAAACAAGATCCCATTATTTTTCCAAATCTTGATCAAGGTCCCTCTAGCCCTTCATCTCCATGTCATAATCCTCCATTTTCTTCACAAGATTTCCTCTCAAACAAACTTGTCATTTCTCCTAGTCTCTCTCATGATTCCTCTACACAAGTTGTTCATGAACCCCTTATCAACGAAATCACCAATCCAGATTATACTACATAGAACAACTTGTCAACAATTGTTTCATCATTAGAATATATTAATATTATAAAAATGCCTCTGTGTGCGAAAATACCTCTATGTGCGAAAAAGAGATGCAATGCATCGACATCCTTTTTTGAGCATTCTTATCTACAGCGGGGAAATTATAGAGGCTCCGCAAATCATTTCGTTGTTTTGGCTAATAACTCTGGGACTAAGGATCTTGGAAGGGTCATATCATGGACCCACGATCAAGAGGCCTTCTTTGCAAAAACAAAATACTCTTTGGTTAATGCAGTTAGGGCTCCCCCCCCTCTCTACAAGGGTTGGGATCGGGATTGGCATTTGGTGAGCCATAGAAATAATAGGGCTTTAGGGCAACCAAACAGCCCCAAATGGAATTCTAGTCATTGTCGGGAGGAGGGTTTTGTAAAACCTAACCAGTCAAAGAGTTCCTCTGCTTGCAATATTTTTCCTTCATGAAAATCTTTGGGTAAATTTTCAGAGGACATGGAAACCCCTGGTTGTCATAATTCTAAGGAAGTTGAGCACCCATTGTCAGATCTACCTTCAAATTCCCCAGCTTCTCCTAACGGGTTGGTCATTGAAATTGATAATCATACCCAGGCTAGGTATCAAATGCATTGCAGCAATAGAATGATCTTTTCTCAGTAGAAAGGTTGGGGGATCTCGTCTGAAAAAATTGCCAACGGGGTGTCATCTTCCTTCAATAACTAGGTAAAAATTGACATCCTTCCTGATAATTTCTTAGCTATTGAATGTGGTAATTGGAGTCTGAGAAATTCATTGTTAAACGCGGATATATTAACATTTAAGGGTCTAGGGTTTGATTGTTGGGAATGGCAACCTCTCTTTCACCCATCTCAATTCAATTCCTGCATGGTTAATAGAGCAATTTCACTAGATAAATTTCCTGTAGAATTGCGAAATAATGACTTTTTAAGAATAATAGGCAACAAAATAGGTAAATTTGTAGAAGTCAAAAAATCAGCCCTAAGCTTCTTTAACCAGCTCTTGATTGTTAAAATGAATATTAACATTAAATCTTTAGAGCCTATAACTCTGAAATGCAATAAATCTTGTTTAACCCTACAATTACCCTTTTATAATGGTTCTTTTGAAGATTCTATGCCAAGGAAGATCCCCTTCGAGAAACCTTTCCCTAAATCATTGTTCATGTCTAATGGCACACCATTTAGTTTCATGGAAGGAGGGGGTTTCACCATAGAGGGTTATAAGATTGATAATAACCCTAATCTCACCTCAGACATATGCCCTCATAGCTCCCTCTCATTCCCCTGTTCCTCCACTGCTAACTATAAATTCACCTATAGATGACTCTCTTCTCAGGGATCGAGATCTGGAATATGGTGAAATCAATGAGGTTATCCCTTAGAAAGAGAAGATCAGTCTGACAAATATGTCATCATCTAGCTCTCTCATTCCACCAGAAAAGCTAAATCCCTTGGGGTCTCCCCCTTTAATTGAACTAATTACCTCTGAGAAATCAATAGTGATGAATAGGCTTTCCCCGGATTTAGGATTGGCATCCTTGCAAGATCATCCAATCTCTCTAACCTCAATATTGGAGGGCTTTGAGGAGGCAAAGGCTCACTCTCCACCTTTGAAAGCTATTTCTGATACAATTGTAGAATCTGAGAGTGATCATGTGGCTAGGGAAATTAACATCATTGCCAATTTTGTAGGGGAAGAAGTAGTAAATGACCTCATGGATCAATTGGTTGCTGAAATTTGTGATGATGAGGAGTTGGAAAGACAAAGGGATTTCTTAGTCAAAAATCTAGTGGATGTTACTAGAGTCAACTTAGAAACTGATGATCTATTTATAGCATTAGATAACTTAGAAAATGATAACACAAATACTCTAGGCATTCTCAGCTCTGACAGAAGAAAAGACTCTCCTAACTATGCTAAACACGGTAAGAGAATAGGTAGGAGATCCCTTGTTGAACTAAGATCAAAGGATGGAGATGCCAAGGGTCAAGCTAAAATATCTACTCTTTTTAATGTAGGGGAGGGGAAGTTCCTCCCCAGAGAGCCATGAAAATCATAACATGGAATGTTAGGGGTCTAAATGCCCCTATCAAATAGCACATCTTAAAGCACTGCATCTCTGATTCTAAACCAGATATAATGTTAATCCAAGAAACCAAAATGAACTTCTTTGAGATAGTCCTTTTTGAGAAAAAACTAGGCGTTAGACAGCTAAAGCACTCCCCTGCTACAGGGGCCTCAGGGGGCTTAGCCATCATTTGGGACTCTAGATTCATCTCGTTTACACCTTTAGAGATTAAGCAAAATTGGATGGGAGGATAAGTAGTAAGTTATAAAAATAACCTAAGATTCAAATTGATTAACGTTTACGGTCCTATCCAAAATAGGGATAAGGCTAGGGTGTGGGTGGAACTGGAGTCTTTCCTCAGAAGTTTCCCAAATGATGTATGCATCATTGGGGGAGATTTCAATGCTATCACTAAGGTAGTAGACAAAAGAAGAGGTAGCAACAAACTTCCTCCAGTGGCTATAGATTTCAATCATTGGATCAATAAGAACTCCCTGTTGGAAATCCAGACGACAGAAAATGCCTTCACCTGGAACAATAGAAGGCTTGGTTTCTGTAACATTTCTGAGAAACTAGATAGATTCTTTATCCATGGGGGGCTCTCAGAGCTTAACTTTACCCTAAATGCAGAACCCCTCCCTTTAGCAGGATCTGACCATTTCCCACTCCAACTAATCTTATTATCTGACCACTCCCCTAAAAAATGTCCCTTCAAATTTGAGAGCATGTGGTTCAGAGATGATAACTTTTTAAACTTAATTGAGAACTGGTGGAGAAGCTTTGTTTTCTCTAGTTCGAAGATGTTTATTATCACAAGTAAGTTAAAGCTTATCAAAAGGAAGCTCTTAGAATGGAACAGGACTAATTTTGGAAATATTTTCGATAAAAAAACTCCTAACAAAGAATGATCTTAAGAATGTTAACATTGAAGTTCTTGAGAAGGAGATGGATGAACATCTCTTCCTCAAAGAAAAGGCTCTACTCTCTGAGTATGAAAAGACACTCTCAAATGAAGAGTTCTTTTGGAAACAAAAATTGAGGGAGACTTGGTTGAGTGATGGGGACTGAAATACTAAGTTTTTCCACAATAGTACTAAGCAGAGGCGATGGGTCAATCGAATTTCTAAAATTAAGAATTGCCAGGGTTCCATCCTATCTAAACCAAATGATGTTTCCTCCGAGGCAACGAGGTTTTTTGATAAAATCTTAAACAATATTGAAGGCTCCAACCTTAGAGGCCAACTCAATATTATCAAGAATCTTCCAAAACTCATTAACGATGACCACAACAAAATCCTATCAAAGAAATTCTCTGAGGAGGAGGTTAAATCTATCCTTATGAAGATGAATCCTGACAAGGCCCCAGGCTTGGATGGCTTCCCCACTATCTTGTTCCAAAAATGTTGGGGTTTTATGGGGACAGAGATCACAGATGCCTTAGAAGGTATTAGGAACTCTGGTAAGATTCTCAAAGAAATCAACAATACTTTCCTATCTCTCATCCCCAAAAAAGAGAATCCTAAAAGCTTTAATGACTTCAGACCAATAGCCCTTTGCAACACTCTGTACAAACTCTTAACCAAAACCCTAGCAGCTAGACTCTAGAATCTTCTCCCCATTATCATTAGTGAAGAACAAACCGGCTTCATAGCAGATAGATCAATCTATGATGGGGTTATTATAGCCCAAGAGGTCATTCATTCGGTCCAGCTCAATAGGGCCCCAAGTATGCTAGTCAAATTAGACATAAGCAAAGATTACAACAAAGTTGATTGGAGCTTCCTATGTAAATGCCTGGAGGTCTTTGGATTTTCCAAATCCTTGATCAACCTAATCTTTGAATGTATATCCACCCCCAAATTCTTGGTCTTGGATAATGGTTCCCTAGAAGGTTTCTTCAGCAGCTCAAGAGGGCTCAAGCAAGGACATCCTATGTCCCCCTTCCTCTTCATCATCATGGCTGAAGCCCTAGGTAGATCCATCTCTAAGGCCAAAGAGGAAGGTGGGATCCAAGGAATCCCCATTACCAGCGGCCTCCCTCCCTTTACCCACTAGTAATTTATCGACGACACGATGCTTTTTGGGTAGGGAAGTGTAAGGGAAGCGAGCACCTTCAAAGGCATCCTTAATTCCTATATTCTAGCCTCGGGTCAAGAGGTGAATCTGGCCAAGTCTATAGTTTTTATGTTCAAGATAGACCCCTCCTTAGGAAAAGTGATCGGCAATGTCCTAGAGATTAGTGAAGGAACTCTTCCTTACAAATACCTAGGCATTCCCCTTGACAAGGGTAGAATACCCTCAAAATTATGGGATAGCTTGGTGGATAAAATCAAGTCTAAGATTAACACTTGGAAAGGAAAATGGCTCTCATCTATAGGTAGAGCAACCTTGGTTAGATCGGTCTTGTCAGCTATGCCCATTTACCAGCTCTCCTGTCAACATTTATCTTCTTCTAAACTTGCAGAGCTCAACAAGCATCTCAGGACTTTCTTTTGGCAAGGTGCTAATGACAATCATAAAATATCACTCATATCCTAGGACAAGATATGAAAACCTAAAGAAGAAGGAGGAGTTGGCATTAAAAACCTTCATGATTAGGGCAAAGCCTTGGGTGCCATTTTGGTCTGGAGGTTGTTCAGAACCCCCCACCTCAAATGGGCTCACTTGTTGCACCACAAATACCTTAATGGAGGGAATCCTATCCAAATATTTAGAGAAACCAACCCTCTAGAGGGTCCTACCTATGGAATTTAATGTTAGACTGCAGGAGGATTATCTCTGACAGACTTACTTGGAACCTGTGGTCCAGGGATAAAGCTCTGTTCTGGTCCAATTCATGGGGTGGATATAAGGCTATTGATAATATCCATGACTTTGGTGCTACTCATACCCTTCTTGAATCTCATAGAGGACCTCTGTTAAAGAACTATATCTCCCCTTCAGAGAATGGGGCTGGTTGGCAGTGGATCGAGAAGGAAGATGAGGATATCTTGGTAAGGGATAAACAAAAACTTATGGCAATTCTTAAATCAAGGAATATTGCCTTAGGTCAGAATGAGGACAAGCTCATCTGGGATGGCTCCCTAAGAGGAGAATACAACTCCAAGGATGGGTACTCTCTCATCTCCAAATCATTTATAAGACCTATGACTGAGCTTCCCTTGAAACTTTGCTGGGATAAATACTATCTGTCCAAGGCAAGGATCTTCTCCTAGCTTGTGGTTTAGAACAAGTTCCTAACTGTGGACAAATTTAGAAGAATGGGGTATGAGGGCCCTAGTAGATATCCTCTTTGTGAGGAAAATGAGGAAGACACCAATCATATCCTCCTTAACTTCCCCTTTTCTCACAAATGTTGGATCTAGTTCACCAACAAACTTGAATGGTCTGCAACCTTCCCCCACAACATCTTTGGAATGCTCAAGGCATGGCCTCTCCTTAGGCATGGTTGTCTCTTTGAAGGTTTATGGATAGCTCTTCCTTCTTCCATTATGTGGGAACTATGGAAGGAGAGAAATAGACATCTCTTAAAGAATGAAAAAGTAGAGGTTCCCATAATCATTAAGAGGATAGAGTCAGCTATCACTGAGCTCATGAACAACTGACTTTCATCTGGCTCATTGAAGAATGCCTCTATCACTTATTGGGATGAAAAGATGAAAAAACATTGGGAAGGCTTATCCTTTCCTCCCTTTGTATGAGATGGTCCTATTGCAAGTCTTCAATCAAGGGATGCATGCAGATGGTAGCCCCCAGGCGAATGTTGGGTGAAACTAAACTTTGATGGGGTATCCCATGGCAACCTAGGGCAAGCAGGGATAGGATGTGTTGTTAATAATTAGGAAGGCAAGGAACTAGCAAGCCTTGCCTCCCCGATTGGCATCAACACCAACAGTTGGGCGGGACTTATGGCCCTAGTAGAGGGTCTGCATTTATGTAGGAAACTAGGAGTTAAGAACTTGTAAATTGAAGGAGATTCGACTATAATTGTCAATGCTCTAAGGAAAGGTAGTATGCCTAATTGGAGATTAAATACTTTACTGTTAAAAGCTCTTGACTTATGTAGAGATTTTGATAGGTTCACAGTCAATCATATTTATAGGGAGGGCAATAAAAGAGCAGATAAGTTGGCCAACTCAAGAGCCGATGGCATAAATCTCCTGTCTGTGCCACCTTAAGGCAACCCCCTCTTTTGTTTTCATGTCCTAAGTGGTTGTTAGCATGTTTATCCTTTCATCCCCTTATGTTTCTCTTGCCCAGACTTGATTTTAACCCCCTTATTTATTCCTCTTCCTGCCCCCTGTATTTCTGTATAGATACTCAAACAAACATATAGTTTAAATATGCCCATATTTCTACTCTCCCAAACTTTAACTCAGGTAGTTAGGCTCAATCCATGGTTGGATATAATCATTAAAACACAAATCTCAATCATATATTTTTATTCCTCTCCTTCATACCCATTTAGTCTTCCATCCTTTATCCCAAGGAGAGGCCCCTCATCTAATATTTTTGTATATACTTATCTGGGAACTTTCATTATCAGACCCTCACCTTGATTCACTCATCCATCCTCATATTCAGCCTCTCATCGGCATATGTGTGTGTGTGTGTGTGTTTGCAGGTTTTATCTCACATTCTTGCAGCTCAGGACCCTTTCATGAATTATCTGGGACAGAATTATCTGGGGCAAATAAGCACTCTCAATGCATGTAATAATTTTCTCTTTACAGATATATAGGCATTTCACACACATAGACACACACACACACACACACACACACACACACACACACACACATATATCTTAAAACCTATATTAAGTTAGATCCTTGATTCACATTTATAGGTATATATATATATAGTCATATATATTCATATTTATATATATATACTTTTATATATACTTTTATATATATATATATACATATATATATATGTACATATATATATACATATATACATATATATATATTGATATATTTATATTTTTTTTTATATATATATATTCTCTTATATATATATATATTTATATATATTCTTATTAGTCTCTTGAAGTTTACTAATCTTTCATCCTTGAATATCGGCTTAAATCCTTTTTTATCCATCTCTTCATTTATCTAAAGGTATATATGCCTTTTCTCATTTTCATAATTTCTTAGAGTCATACACTTTGGTGGCATCACTTTATCTTCCTCTAAAATGTCATGTTTCATCGATGTTACCTTTGTTTTGATGAAACCATCGTTATCATCCATGAGCCTTGTAGTTTCATCAATTTCCTCATTTTCATCAAAATCTTTACCTTACATGTTCGTGTCGATGTAATGCTCCATCAGTTCATCGAAACCCTATTTTTGAGAGGGATCCTTTTGTCGTTGTGTTTCACAACCATCTTATCGATCTTTAAGTTTATCGATAATGGTTCCTCATCTAGCTTTTGCATTGGCATCGATGAAATTCCTTATGTCGGTGAAAGAAGAATATCTTCTTTCGACTTTTTTTTTTACCAATGGCATGTTATCGATGAAAATCTCTTATGTTTTATCGACCTTTTGTCTTTTGATGAAACTGTCACTGTCAGTCAATAACTTTAGTATCTCTTTGACACCTTCTTTTCTCGAAAAGTCCTATTGATGAAACCTTCCCCAGTTTCTTCTATCTCATCATTTTGGTAGAACTATCATCTTTGATGTATTCTTTACATGTCCTACTGATACCGTAGTTTCTTCGGCAGCCTTGCTTCATCGATGGAACCTCCTTTAGTTTGTTCAATATACCTTCTATCGATGAAAAATAATGCTTTCGATAAGTCCCTTTTGAAGTTCATCGAGGCCCAAGTCTATTCAATAAATCATCTTATCGATGAAACATCGATAGGTTTCTTCGATACAACAGGTGTACCATTTCAGTCAAACTAGACATTTCGGTGAGAGGTTAGTGTGTATATCCGATGGCTTTGGTTTGGTCGATAACTTTTAGGATTTTGATGTCGGTGGAAGTTTCAAGGGTTCTATCAAAGTTCTTTTCGTGCCGATGTAATCCTCCATCGGTTCATCGAAACCCTATTTTTGATAGGAATCCTTTTGTCACTGCATTTCACAACCAGCTTATCAATCTTTAAGTTTATCGATAATGGTTCCTCATTATCCATCTTTTGCACTGGCATCAATGAAATTCCTTATGTCGGTGAAAGAAGAATATCTTCTTTCAACCTTTTTTTACCAATGGCATGTTATCGATGAAAATCTCTTATATTTTACCGACCTTTTGTCTTTTGATGAAACTGTCACTGTCGATCAATAACTTTAGTATCTCTTCAACACCTTTCTTTTCTCAAAAAGTCCTATCGATGAAACCTTCCCCAGTTTCTTCGATCTCATCATTTTGCTAGATCTATCATCTTCGATGAATTATTTACATGTCCTATCGATATTGTAGTTTCTTCGACAGCCTTGCTTCATCAACGGAACCTCCTTTGGTTTCTTTGATATACCTTCTATCGATGAAAAATAATGCTTTTGATAAGTCCCTTTTGAAGTTCATTGAGGCCCAAGTCTGTTCAATAAATTATCTTATTGATGAAACATCGATAGGTTTCTTCGATACAACAGGTGTACCATTTCAGTCAAACTAGACATTTCAGTGAGAGGTTAGTGTGTATATCCGATGGCTTTGGTTTGGCTGATAACTTTTAGGATTATGATGTTGGTGGAAGTTTCAAGGGTTCTATCAAAGTTCTTAAGGGCATGTTTGATTTCTTTTTTTTTATAGAAAACTTCCGTAGCGCACTGTTGTTTCGATGGAATCATACACTTCGGTGGCATCACTTTATCTTCCTTTGAAATGTCATGTTTTATTGATGTTACCTTTTTTCGATGAAACCATCCTTATCATCAATGATGCTTGTGGTTTCATTGAAAGCTTTACCTTACGTGTTGATGTAATCTTCATCGGTTCATTGAAACCCTATTTTTGATAGGAATCCTTGTCACTGCATTTCACAACCGGCTTAATGATGATCGGCCTCAACCACCTTCAGGCTTTCTAGACCTTCCATGTGTGTGTATATATATATATTTGTTCAGACTCACATCTATATAATCATATTCATATATAGTAAATCCTATTTTCCTTCTTGTTCTCTCAGTTTTAAGTTAAATCAGTCTCAGATGCATATGTCAATTTTCCTCTTTCTTCCCAATAATCTCTAGCATCATATTATTAGATTAAGGGTCAACCTGATAAAAACATTTCTCACTTAAAGCTTTCCCATGACACTCAATTAGGGCCTATAAGGCTCTCGAACCATATTCTTTAAGATGGTAGCTCCCCATGATCTCTTTGTAGGAATATTTATGGAATTTTCCTCATTAATATTTATTGAGTTTATGCTCTTCGATGGGTAATCACTCTTGCATTATGTTTCTGGAGTTTTTTTGAGACTAACATTTTGAACTGTGTATCCTAATAGGGTGACCATCCAGGCAAGTATGATATATTGTATACATTGACCTATTCGGTTTTCCTTTTCCTAACATTCTGGTGAGAGATTTTCTCAATATTTTGTGCAACATAAGGAGCAGAGCATGCTTAACCCTGTGTTTCAAAAATAGCAAGAACTGTCACCCACAAATGGCAACATCACCCCAAGAGATGGGCAATCTGTTGCCCAACTTTACACAGAGGATTTCTACATACAATCTTCATTGTTTTGGACAAGTTCCCTTTGTGATCTTGTATCTCCATTATGTATCACATTCTTAATTTTTTCTGATCCTTGAGGGATCTGGGCTAGACCGGAGGTTTTCTTCCCTCCATTCTTTCCTACCGGTGCCCACACCGAATGGAGGTGTAAATGTAAATCTATCTATTTTTTAAATTAATAAAATTCTTTGGCCTCAGCCTTTTATCAATAAAAAACAAAAACAATTGTTTCATCATCTTGTTCAAGAACAATCATAACACCAGTTCATGAGATCAACACCTGGTTGACTTCATCATTTTGTTCAAGTCCATCAATAAAAACAAGCATAACACTCGCTCATGTCACAACTTTGAAACCAAAAACAATTTGCCTCATACACCCACACTTGATAGACTGGGGGTAAGAGAATCTACCACGATTGGATTGCTTTGAAAATGATAACGCTATAGCTAAACTCAAGGGTTCTAGAGTTGGATTTCCCTCTGATGATCCACAAAATCCAAAAACTAATAATCAACATTAGAGATGTTGAACATGTACACTTAGCTAAGTCCTTATATCCTATTGGAAAATACATCTTTATCTGACTCTTCAAACAAAGACCAATGAACTACCTACATGATATTATACCTAAAGGTTGGGTTAGTTTAGGTTTTACTTTCCGCATTGCATATCATATCATTTAAAATACTGCATTGCATATAGTTTCTTTCTAAGCACATCATATTTAATTTCATATAGTAGCACCGATAAAACAAGGCGATTGTCCACGTTTATCATTTGTTTGCATTCAAGACAAACAAGGGTCATATCCTTTCTTAGATATTCGAACATGAAGTCTTTGAGATCCTAAGATCATTCATTTTCAACATTACCCTGTGACGATGCTTTACTTATGGTTGGGTAGTAATTTCACTATTTGAGATTTGTTAACCCAAAATCTATCAATTGCTATATCTCAAACACAATAAGATCTCTAATTCATTCTAGACACCTAGTTGATCATATGACTAGTGAAAAATCTAAAATTCTACTTCAGCGTCGTTGTAATTGTCTTACCCAAGTAGGTTTCATTACTTACAAGTCAAGGCAAGAAAATAATAAAAGAAAAAGAGCTATGCCAAATAGCCATCTCAAGGAAAAAGAGCAATGATATATAACTGAAATATCATGTATACAAAATGCGATAAAAAGCTTGACTATGGGAACATGCAAGTAACTCCATCAGGGCTATGAATGCCTACTGGCAATGGAGAAATATTTGATAAATCACTGTCGATAACCTCATTGGAGCTCTCAAGGCTTGCTGGTAGCGAGGCTCTATTCAAGATGCTTTTGAAGTTAGAATAATCCATGTAGCTAGTCATATAGGATGCTAAGGATCTTTAGTGAACACAAGAGCATGAATTGACTCATCTGCACACACGTGGGCAAAAGAAGATCAAAGTTTCAAGAACCAATGGGGAAGTTTTCCACGTCTCCATTTGTAAATCCTAGTCACTAAGTATGTTGAGATGAATGTTCCAAGGGACCTTAGGGATCGATTGACTGCTTATCTATGAAATGTTTTGCACCTCCATTTCAATTGGTGTATTACAAATGCAAAAACAAACATAGTCAACCTTGTTCAAATAGGAAATGCATCTTTATCCTACATATTGCATTCACATATGTCATATAGGTCTGCACATTGGGGGCATAACTAAAAAAATCCAAAAAATCATATATAGTCCTGAAAAAATCCAAAAAATAATATAATGTCCTTCAAGAAAATCCAAAAACATTGAAAAAACACAAAATCCAAAAACAATGAAAAACTCAAAATCCAAAAACAGTGAAAACCATAAAAAATACCAAAAACATCTACAAAACAATCCTTCAAAAACCAAAAACATCTGCAAAATGTCCTAAAAAAAATCAATCAAAAACATTCAAATATCAATCTGCATAATCCAAAAACATCAAAAAATCTCTTGGAAAAGAACTAAAAATTGAAAACCAATCAATCAGAAAAACTTGCAATAAAATGTCTTGTGAGAAACAAATACCCTAGCAGATATCCAGCAAACACTTCGCACGAAGTTAACAAAGGATATGACTATCTAGTCAAACATCTGCAATCAACTGATCAAACTATCTTATCAATCGTATCATATCCATATCAAAGTGATAATTATCTTGTCTTAAACAGAAGAGGATACACTCAAAATTAGACAGGTTGGTCTTAAACGGGGTCCACAACTTTCTGAGATCAGACATTATCAACCATCACATTAAACAACTGAGAATGAAGGCACAAGGTCAGTATAGCTGCTGAATTTTGTCTAGGTCAATCTTTATCTTTTATCATTTGGCAACAGATATTGTTCCTATGCTACTCAAGGATGTCTACAAGTGACTAGAGGAGCTATGATGGGCGTTATCTTTTTCTTTGTTTGCTCCTTGTCTGCTACGTGTTTGTTTCTACAATGAGATATCTTTACATCTTGGTTCCTTATACCCTGATGTGCTAAGCTTCATTGTTCAATAATAAGGCTCAATGATGAATATATATTGGTGCAATAAAATAAATGACACAGGTTCGTGATCATTCAATTTCAATTTCAATTTCATCTCATTTGCTTTTTCTAGTTTGCTGATTCTTTTCTCATCATCTCTTTCTAAATCATTTTCAATCTATCATCTTATATCAATTATCTTCAATTGCTTCTAATTCATTATTCTATTTCTTTCATCAATCTATTCTCTCATATTTTATCTCAATATCATCTTCATATCACCTATCTCTATCTCTAATCAACTAACCATTCTAACATTCTTCTTTTTTTGAGCAATCATTCATGTCTTAATGCACAAACAATCTCTCGACGGGGCATTACACCCTAAGTATCATCAGGGCATTTTTTTTAATTTTCTTTGAAACAATGTCATTTTGACTTTGTCTCAAAGAGGGACATATGTAGACACCTAAAAATGTCTAATTGATCATGTACTAATTATTCCTCTAGTTAGTTAAATAATTATTTAATTATTTAATTTATTTAATTAATCTATTTCTTCTAATTTCATATTTCCTCATCATCTTATTAATTATTCTATTTTCCTATTCTATCATCATTTAATCATTTTAATCATTTCCTAAATATTAATTAAATATTAATTATTTAATTAATTATGATTAATTCCCCAATTTAAATAATCTTTATTATTTAAATAAATTGCTAATTATTCAATTTCTATTTCTAATCATCTAATCATTCAACCCTCTTCTAAATATTAATTAAATATTTATTATTTAAGTCATTATGATTTAATTCCTCTAATTTAAATAATCTTTATTATTTAATTAAATTCCATTTCTACATAATTAAATAGTTTCTTTAAATTATTTAATTAACTAATTAATTCTTCCATTTCCAAATCCCCAAATTCTAATTTCATTTATTCTCATATTCTTCTAATTTCTTCCAAATTCAATCACATGTGCATGATTTCAAAAGCCAAATTGAAAATCAAAGTCAAGTTCTAAATATATTCAAACACTAAATTGAATTAATAAATTCAATTATTTGAATTAAAATCTCATGCAAAGATCAAATTAAAAATCTAAACCTAAATGCAAACACGTGCTAAATTAATTAATTCAATCAATTAATTAATTAAATCATTTATCTCTCCAATCTCTATTTCTATCTTTCAGTTAGCTTTTTTCTAAATTAAGCTTTCTTTGTCATCCTCTTTATTTCCACCAATTATTCTTTTTCTTCCTTCAATCGGTTTTCTCAATCAGTTAACTCAATTAATCTATTCAATCTATTGAGTTTCACTCCTACAATCATCAGTTCAACTATCAATTTTCATGTGAGCTCACCTAAGTTCCACCTCTTGATCAATCTATTCCACCTTTCAATCAATCCTCTTCAATTTTCTATAAATTGAGCATCTGATCTCCATTTTCAATAATCACGAACTTTGAATCTTTGTGTCACTTGCAGGTTACCAGTGCAATATCTGAGAGCCATCATACCACAAAGAGGAGAAGAGCAATGGAAGTTCTATGCAGTCATGGAATAGGGAGTTTTTATTGATTTCATTTATAATTCCTATTTTGCTTGGTTGTATCATTTCATTGTTAGTTTGTTAAATTCTTTGATTAGAAGGAATTCGTGATTTCCCTTTTTGCTTCTAATTGATTACTTGTTTTGAATAAGATGAATTTTACATTCGACACTTAGCATATAAAAGATAAACATTTACAAATGAGGTTCCTCCTTTTATAGGAAAGGAGTGGAGAAAAATGTGGGCACAGTTGACTAATTCAACTGCAAAGTCCCACTTAACTACACGTACTGCATAAAATAAAAAACCAACTGCAAGAAAATTTGTAGTAAGAAAAGATGCAACTACATGAAAACTACATAGTGTCAATGACACTTTATTCTTTATTTTCCCCCCTCATTGATTTTCTAGAATTCCTCGAATCTTGCTAGCGTAGATTGCATCTTAGATTTGTCTAGCCTGAAGTCCCATTAGAAATGGCATGAACACGAGAGATGGAATCCTTGACTTCTGCATAATCCCTTTTAGCTTTCTTCAAAACTAATGCAAGATCATCTAAGTTGACTTTAATTGCAATCCACTTATCAAATGACTCCAGAGAAAATTGATCATATACCAACCGGTTGATCATGGTGAGGAATTCCTGTTTAATAGTCTCGATGGGTAAAACCTTCTATTCTGTATCAAATAACTACCAAGGTAATTTTTATATCCCTAATAAAATATTTGTAAATGCATCAACACATGCTTTCTTATCCTGATTCAAATCTTTTACCAACATTTTCATTAGCTCATCCTTGTGTGCCAGTATTGATTGGGTTTGGATGTACTCACCCCGAATCAATACCACGTTATTGTCAACAAGGATGTCTACTCTATATTCTCTCATTTTATCCCAGAGCACTAAATCTTTCTCAAGTTCTGTTATTTCTCAAGATAATAAAGATTGTACATCCTGAACCTGTACTTGTGCATTCTCAAAATCTATCAAAATCTTGACTACAGATTCAATGAGATGTGACCCTTATAACTTCAAGTGATCGATCTCGTCCTCCATTACTCTACCCCTTGTACCCAATTGTTCTACTTTTTTAAGTGTTGATGTGTCAACTGAAGAAAGTAGTGGTTGAACCTATTGTGATGACTGCGTAATTTTATGAAGAATGCTAGTCAGTTATTCACATTTCTACTTCCATTCAATCTTCTCATCCCTTTTCTGATCTAGTCTACGCATGAGAGAATTGAAAGTAGTTTGAGTATCTTGCTTAACACCCTCATGTGTTTCTACACCAATTTCTACAGTTTGCATAGCATAATCCATAGGTCGAATGTTATCCTTGTCTTTATTTGAAGATGGCACCAAGACCTCAACATATTTCCTTTTTCTTACTAGATCAACCAAGATTCTAGACATAGTCCTAGGCTTCTTAGTGACTTTCTGCTTGATAGGACCTAATTGATCAAAATCAAAATCATCTAGTGAGATTACCTACTTCTTTCTTTTAGGAGCCATAGTATCCAACCATGGAAGGAGATCTGATTTTGTTTTTGGAGTTGTGGTATCGGCTTGCACAGTCACAGGTACTTGTATTGTGGCCTAGATTATAGTTGTAACACCATGGAATACTGGCACAAGGGTTGTTGCATTGGCAAAATTATGTACTTGAGAAGAAGATGTTGTTGCCACAGTTGTAGAAATCAATGGTGGATCTTTTATAGTAATAATGGTCGAAACAAATGGCAGAGCTTCTACAGTAACAATGCCTAAAGAAAGTGTCAGTGGTTGTTGCTCTTGCAAAATTTGTTCCATTGCTTCTATGAAGTCTAAGATTGAAGATTCAATCATAGACATAGGTACATCATAAAAACTTGGAAGGCTTGACAAAGTCACAAATTCTTCTTCATCCTCTCCAACGTCTAAGCCTTCATCATCCTATTCTTCATCTTCTTCATCTGAATTAGACTCAATACAATGAATGGTTATCTGAGTTGAAGCAGGAACCTGTGTTGTTGTCGAAATGGTAGTAACTAACGTTGGAAGTGATTCCCCTACATCTTGCATTTCTTCTTCCTGTGGTACTTTTCCCTCTTCTTGTCCTTTTTTTAGTTCCTTTGATGTTGGCTCCCCAGAAACATCCTTTTGTGTAGCTTGAGACAAGTATTCTCCTTTCTTTGGCCCTTTGATAGTGAACTTGTATGTAGGTTTTTTCCCTTTTGACCTAGGAGATGCAATTGATGGTAGCTCATGTAGATCCTGTCTATTCTTGGTTCTCATTTCTGACATTTTACCCATAGGACCTTCATTATCCTGCTCCTCACCAAAACTTGTAGGGATTTATTTCATCCTTATGCCTTTCTTTAGCAGCCATGCATTAGTATTTTCCATGATGGAGGAAAATCTCACAGAAATGGATTTGTTTCCTTTTGTGACCACTGAATAAGAGGAAGGGGAGTATTAGAAATTTTTCTCTTGAGATAAATGGGATCCACAACATCATCAGTAGTATCATCCAATATATCTAGAATTTTGAACAAATTCAATTTTTCAGTCTGCTCAAGTGTGAGGCGACCGAAATCAAGTTTCCTCACATCTTCATCATCTCTACAATCTGCCCAAACATCCTCTAGTCGATGTACATGTAAATAATTCCTATGGATCTTATTCTGCATTCCATGGAAATCAAAGTTATTGAGGGATTTGAATCTTCTCATTGTTACCCACTACATTTCCTCCTCCATGTTCTTCGCTTTACGAGTGGTTAGTACTAAATACCTACCAATAGACTGGGAAGACATGAGACCAATCTTCTATGAAGAATATTGTCTCTCATGTACATAAACTAACTGATGGCATAGCTCCATTACAATAATCTTATCAGATGAATACCTTGATAGCATAAAAGGTTTTCTAGTGAAGCAACCTACATGGATGTATGTGAATGTTGGAAATTGCAAGAAGACACATCTATACTCACAAACTTTGTTATATGTTGCATCAGAAAGTCTTTTTTTCTGCAACTCTTTGTCAAATAAGCACTTCCATACAACAAATAAGGCATCATTGACCATTCGAAAGTAACTTCTCCAATTGGCAATGGTCAACTGAAAATAATAATCCCACACTGGAGTTTGTCTTCTATCACCTTTTGTAGATAGTCCTGGAAATTGCCTCATGGAGGCCAAGGTAGGAAGTCATATAGAATTTCAAGGTGGTTCTAACTTCCTTCAATTTTTCACAAATCGCATCACTAATTTGCTCACCCCAATCTATTTTATCATTCCCTTTCTTGATAATATTCATATACCAACACATCCATGTTTGATAGTAGTGAGAATCTAGAAGCCCTTTTATGTATGACAACAAGGTGATAATATCATTATAATCCTCAATGAAATCACTCCTATGAAAGAGATTTGGCCAAGGGGATGTTGTGGAGTTTCTATCAGTTTGCAAGAAAACATTATTGATTATTTTCTGACACTTATCTTCATTTTCCTCATACCTTTTTTGCTCACTTGCTAGAGTGATATCCACATCTTTCTCTATATAAGAACCTTTAAAAATACTATTAAAGTATTCACTATCAAGACAGGTGACTACATTCCCATCTGCATCTTTGAGCTATCTATTAGTAGGATCAAAGTGTTCTGCTTCCGCTAATACAAAGTCAGGATCATGAGCTACTACTGGGAAAGATGAATATTTGTGGAGCTCGCTATCTATGAGGCAAATCATCCTTGAGGGGGCCTCCTAAACACTTTTCAGAAACTCCTCCAAGTCAACATTTCATATTTCAATGTCTTGGATCTAGTCCATATTAGCTTTGATGGAGCTTTCTAGGTACATGTCCAAGTACTTATCGTACTTGTACTTCATTTTCTTTCCTATTGATTTGCTAGGAGAGGGTTCAGACATTTTCCAAAGACTACATTTCAAAACCAAAGATCAGTGTGCAGAGATCAACATTATCAGAGTTACATTCTTTGTTGATCAGAATGAAAACCAGAAGACAAAAATGCCTTAGGATGAAAAACAATAGGAAAATTAGCAAGTTGGGTTTCGGGTTTTAAAACCCAACCTACACTAAGGAAGATCAATCCTTCATATTAGGTTTTAAAACCCGATGTGTACGATAAAACAAATAAACTAACATGTCAAGTTTTAAAACCCGACATGTCAAGGGCATGATATGAATGGAAGGTTAGGAAATAAAACCTAACCTACACTAAGGGGGTAGGTCAACTTGCAGGTCCGAATTAAATTTCTGACCTACAACTTCATGCAAAGAAAAAGTCATGTCGGGTTTTAAAACCCGACATGCTCTTGGAGGCAGATCATATGGCATATCAAGAAATAAAACCTGACATGTCTTTTGGGTAAAACAAACTGGCAGGTCAGAAAATAAAACCTGACCTGCCTTATCAAAAGGATCAAATGGCAAGTCAAGATTTATTTTTTGACTTGCCAAAGGAAAGGGAAAACCTGCATGTCGGGATTTAAATCTTGACATGCCACTTGGGTGGATTATACCTTCATGTCAGGATTTAAATCCTAACATGAAGAATATGCTGAGGGAAAAACAAAATGGCAAGTCAAGATCAAAATCCTGACCTGTCTATGGGCAGATTAATCTCGCAAGTTAGACTTTGAATTTTGACTTGCTAAGAACACAAACCTATAGGTAGGGTTAAGAAAATCGACCTACAACTTAGGAGAGAGAAAAAAAGATGTCAGGGTTAAAAACCTCGATATGCCAAAACTGACACTAAACAAAAAACAATGAAACCCTAAACACAAAGAAAAATGCGAAAAGAAAGGAAAGCGGCAGAAACTTACCAAAATCAGCCAAAGATCAATGAAATCCAAAGAAAATACGAAGTAAGAAGACTCCACATGCTTTCTCAATGAAGAACACACCTTTCAGAGCTTGAAAAAAGAAATTATTGATCCCTTTATTCCTCCCATTCCATCTCATGAAGAGCCTAGCATTGATCCTAGTCCCCCTCGTGATCTTGATCCCCCTCATGATTCTAAAATGTTGGTGCAAGATGTTCAAGAACCCCCTACATGCACAATTGGTTCCTCCCCTTTGGTCCAGAATGATCCACTTCATGATCTCATCATTTCTTTCATATCATATCCACCTCATGATGAACTCGTGTCTTCTTCCCAAAGAAAAGAGTATCCTACGAGTTAAAATATTTATAAAGGGAAAGGGGTAGACCTTCACAAGAAAGAACCCCTCTATATCAAATTAAATATTAATGTTCATGGATTCAATGACATTCCTCAAGACATTTCTATCCTTGCAAAACCTAAATCCAAACATGCGCCTAGTCCTTCATCCCTTCCATCCATTTTAGGTCCTTATATCCCTTTGTCCCCTATGTGGGATCAGCAAAGGCACACATATCTGAGAACCTTCCATCTATCCAAAATACCTTCATATCATTCATATCCATCCATACATTCCTTTCCCCCTCCAAGCAAGTTGGATGCCAAGCATAAAAGTCATAAGTCTAGCAATCCACACATAGTCAAGGATAAACATGTCCAATCTAATAGATATGTCAAAGCAAAGAAAAATATGATCCAAAAAGAAAAATAATTTTCCAAAAGTCCAAAAAAGCCCACACCTCTAAGGAACCACAGAAGTATCAAAAATTCAAAACAATGTGGGCTCCTAAGAAGCTCCTTGAATAAAAATAGTCAAAATAAGAATCAAAATTGGCATCCAAAATTGCTATTCATCCATCTAAACTTTTCAAAAATATTCCTCCATCACCTCCTCCATCTATTTTGGGTCCTTGTGCCCCAAAATCCATATCCTTTCCTCCATAAAAATTTCAATATCCAAAATCCATTTTTCCTCCATTAGACCACCACCCCTCAAGGTGTGTGCCAATGTTGATCTTGCCATCATTTCCATTTGTCCAAGCACAATTCTTCCAATACCCTATCCATTATCCAATGCATATTTTCCATCGTTCCATCCCTCTGATCCAATCCTTTACATAAATTCTTGCCTTAGTCCCATCTCATTTCCATGTAATTATCTTGCTAATGTCTTTGAGAATACTTTTAATGGTCATGGTCCATTTTTCAAGGATACAATCCAAACAACAAGATGCTTGAGTCATTCTTCCATCCCCTATCATGTGTTCATTTTCTTCCAAAAAGTCAAAAAAAAAAAAAAAAGAGAGAAAATACAAAAAATTGAAAAAAAAAATGTAAAGAGAAATAATTCGTCCATTGGTGAAAACCTAGAAAACAGGTACCTTGGGCAAGTACCATGATGAAAACCTGGAAAACAAGCATCATGCATAGTCCATGAACTTCTTGCAGCTATACTTGGGGGCAAGTTTCATCCTTCCTATCCTATCCTATCATATATTATCGTCCATCCATTATCCTATCATCTCTAATCCCTCATATCCATATCTTATTTTCCACCTTTGATCATGACAAGGTTGAGAATCTTCATGATTGTCATGCATCCTATTCATAGCTTTCAATCTATTACAGCTTTTGGTCTTTATCCATTTCCTTATTACAAACTTTCATCCATATTCCTTGGCTTATTACAACCTTCTACCACTATCCCTTGGCCTATTGCAACCTTTAGTCCATATCCCTTATCCATTTTTGATCTTCCTTATCATGTCCATATCTTGTCGTCATCCATACACTCTTTCTATCCCTTGATCGTGATTCGACATAAGGATGTAAAATGCAAAGCATGGTTTCAAAAAACTCTTGACATGTCCCTCAAGCTATGTCATTGCTTTACATTGTCACATCCAATCGCTTATCCCATCGCGTGATAGCCCTTGGAAATTGCATCCACTTTGTCTCCATAATAAATGGCCTTTGTCTTCCCTCTATCCGCCAACATTTTAGCAATCTTATTTGTCCATTTATCATATTCCTTCACTTGCTAGACGCTAGGGACAAAATCATGAAAAAATCACTAAAAAATAAAATAAAGTCCTGAAAAAATCCCTAAAAATCAAATAAAGTCCTGAAAAAAAAAAATAGCAAAAAAATCATAAAATGTCCTGAAATAACACCAAAAAAAATCATAAAATGTCCTATAATTGTAGGCACCTAAAAATGGTCAACGCTTGCAGAGTCATACTTTAACAATTGCGCATTGCCTCATTTTAGGTTTTTGCGTCGCATTAACATTTCTCCTATGTCACGCAGTTGGTCTTTATCATTTGTGAGCATCGAGTCATTCTTCTACATTCTTCATTCATCTCATTCTCAAATTTGGTCTTGTCGACAACAATCTCCAATCATGATTTTGGTCAATTCTATCCTGTCGCATCAATGTGCGTATTCATTTGTCATCATTTTGGACATCGTCAATCCTAATTAGGGTTGTGTCCTCCTATCAATCTTATCATCAATCTTATCATTTTGGACATCGTCAATCCTAATTAGGGTTTTGTCCTCTTTTCAATCTTATCATCTGGCGATCGGTTTATCAATCTTGTCATTTTACGATCGATTTGTCATCGATCGTTGTCATGTTCAATCTTGTCATTTTGCGATCAATTTGTCATCAATCATGGTCATTTTCAATCTTGTCATCTTGCAATCTATTTTTTCATCAATCCTTGTCCTCTTGTCAATTTTGTCATTTTGCGATCAATTAATCATCAATCGTCATCATCCTTCTCAATCATGTCAATTTGGATCAATTAGTCATTGTTCCTCGTCAATTGACACCTATCAATTTGGTCTCCTTATCAATCTCGGTTAGTTTGTCAATCAATTAAATCATTTATCGCATTGGTCATTTATCAATTCAAAATCATGATCGACATTAATTATCTTTCATCAAGACCTAATTGTCATTCTCGCATTGCTAGCTCATCTTCTAGGGTTCCATGATTTAATCATTTAACCTAATGTGTCATTTCCTCCTCTAGGATTAATAGATTATTTATTTATCCTAAAGTCTTCTCATCACAATTAAATAATCATTTAATTGGCTAATTATTCCTCTCTTTGTGAATTAATTAATAAATGACCAAATTATTAATTAATTTACCTAATTCTTAATTCCTAATTTTCATCAATTTCAATTTTCTAATTTCTTAATTTCTAATTTCTTTTCTCTCCTATTTCATCTCCTAATTCTATGGGAATGACATTTCAATTTGTCATAATTTGTCATAATTGACAATCAATCAATTTGACATAGAATTTTGTCATAATTTGTCATAATCATCAATCAATCAATTTTTGCATAGAAGGTGCATAATTTGTCATAATTGACATAATGGATTTGCAATTTCCATTTGAATTGAATCATGCTAATTTGATCCATTTCTCCAATTTGTCTATAAATTGGATGAATTTCTTCAATCTGGCCCCTAATCAGATTATCAAATTTCTAATCAATCACGCTTCGAGTACTTTTGAGCAATTTTCTTACCTACTTGCTTTCAATCATGTATGTGCACTTGTAGGTGAAATCCACAACCAAACTATTTGAAGAGGAAAGAAGAACAATGGAGCCGCATGAAGGAGCATTCAAATCATACCTTTGGTTTGCTTAATTTCTAGTTTTGAATGTTTTTATTTCATGTCTCTATTGAGTGTGCTTAGGATAGATCAATTGCAATGAGCTTTTGTGATTGAGCTAGATTAGGTTTTGATATATTGTTTGTGATGATTTCCTATTTCCTAACGTACATTAATTGGTGAACCCGACGTGAACACTAACCATCTAACCCCTTAACTATGTTTTTGGGTGCTTTCAAGTTGATTTGCAGGCCAAAAAACCCAAAAACAGGGTCGTGCAGGGTTTTCTGGAGACTTATGCACCTGTGTCAAGCAACCTGCGCCTGTGTCAAGCAACTTGCGCCTATGTACTCTTGTGCCTGTGTGAGTACTCTTGTGCCTGTGTACTCTTGCGCCTGTGTGAGTACTCTTGCGCCTGTGTGAGTAATCCTGTGCCTGTGTAAGAAAGACATTTTGTGCCTGTGTCATGACTTCTGTGCCTGTGTCATGACTTCTACGCCTGTGTAAAGTCCAGAACAGAGGTAAAAATGCAGTGTTTTACTTGAAAATTGTCCTGATTTTGCATTCTATTTTCTATTTTCTTGGTTTTTGGTACTAATTATCTGTGCAGAATCTTGACATACGCATGGCAAAGACAACAAATCAAACTACTAATATGTTTTATGCAGAATCGATAGTCAAAGAATAAACACCTCAAACTTCTAACTTGGGTTTTGCAGGTTGCCTTGGAGAAACAACTAAACTTTGTGTTTGAAATTAATGTTTAGGCACCTAGTGATTTCTAAATAGGTTGGAATGAATCTATGTTTGATTTGATTGTTGAGTTTGACATTGGAGTAGGAGAGTATGCTCTCATCCTTTTTAGGGTGATTAGAAATCCAGATCTTAAATACCACGCTCATGTCTTTGATTGTTTGTCACCCTTAGAGGGCTTGCCTTCCCGACCATTTTCTTTTGCAAGCAAGTGATAATCGTGAGAAGGGAACGACCCAAAGTGAGTACAGCTAGAATACCTTGGCATTCTAACTCACTATAAACAAATACCCGATGAGCGAAAGCTTTGAAGGAAGTGTTACGTGGGAAGTGTAGTTACTTGGGAAGTGATGACCCTTGGACTCTTTCTCATATCAACATCTAAGTAGGACCTCACGGTCTAAATAGTGCTTGCGCGACTACAATTGTTTGGTATCTTGGTGGGCTTAATGTCTCAATCACGCTTGCGTGACCTCAAGGAGTAACACTTAATAGAAATCCTTACTAAACATCTTGTTTTTAGAGGCCAAAAACCCTTCTAGTTGCTTGAGAAGGACAAGTTCGGATACTTGGAAGAGATACTAAGTTCGCCATGGGGAGATTTCCATGGGGACTGATGCTTGGCTGCCTTGAGAAGTGAGTGTCGTGGAGGGGAGCCCGTGGGGTCAAGCATCTATGTATTCTCCTTGAATCCCATAATGAGTCTACCTCTCAAGTACCTAATGTCCTTGCCTACCATAAGAAATGTGTGAATGAGCATGATTGTCTTGAGTCTAAGTTGAAATATCTTGTCTTCTTTGTTTGTCAAAAGTTGAAATTGTATCTCATTTCAAGAACAAGGCAAATTGATTCAAAACAAGGTTAAACACAAGAACATTTCATCCAACAAAGTTCAAAACACCCTCAAACATGGTTGTCAAACATTCTTCAAAATCTTGTCTCAACATTCATGTCACTTAGATTTAGGTTCATCCTAGGTTTGCATTTTGCAAGTTCATTGTCAAGGTCAAGTTTCATCTAAGTCATACTCCTTTGCATATCAATAAGGGTCATCCATTTGCATGTGTCCTCTTGCAAATAGAGTAATACCATTGTCATACATTCATATTTGCAATACCCTAGGTCTCTGCATTAAGCTTAGGTCATTATCATATCATATTAGGGTCATTTGCATAGTAATTGTTCCTTTGCATATAGTGTCAAAACCAGGTTTTGTCATACTTGAGTAATCCAAATCTTTGATAAACCCTAAGTCATTGTTAGGAATTCTAGACCTTATCAAACCTTTTCTCTTTTTTTCATCAATGTCATTTGGTCAAACCTAGCTTAGTATCCAAGCATATAGGGGAGACATTGTCATCTTGTCCTTTTGTCACTTGGTCCTTTTGTCCTTTGAGGTCTAGACATCATTTCAATTTCCTAAGGGTCTCTTTCTTAGATTTGCATTCCAAAAGTTTGTCCAAAATCTTCAAAAACAACCAAAAAAAAATAGGTTGCATTCTTGCCATAGATTTGCATTTTCATCTATTTAGTTTGCATTTAGTTGCATATCATATATTATCCTTGAAATATTCCAAAAATATTACATTTGCATAAGTGACATGTCTATTGAAACAAGGTTCTAAGCACCAATGATGCAACAAAGTTTGACGTATCAACCGACAATGCAATCAAATTTTAATCCAAGGCAATCACAATTCTATCCAACCCAACAACAAGGCAATATCGATCAAATTTTTTATGATGAAACAAGTCTCCAAATACAAAAACTAGAGGAGAAACTAGCTCAAGAACAAGAGATTTTGGAACAAAGAGTGAAAAACATCAAGAAGAATATATCACAAATGTCCAAAATGTTTCAAAAATTTCTAGGTCAAAATCCAAAGATTGAGCCAATTGATGTAAGATCTCTTCTTGAACAATCAGACATACCAGCTCTCCTCTCCCAAATAGAGATGATGAAACAATTTCAAGAAAAGAGACAACATCAATTTCAACATTATGTTCCTCCACAACAAGAACAAGAAGGTGTTTGCTATCAATCAGATTTTCAACCAATACAACCAATGGTCCAACATATACAATCAACACAACCAATGTTCCAATTTCAACAAAATGTCCAACCAGCTATACAATGTCAACAAATGGTTCAACCAATGGTGGAATATCAATGTCAACAACTACAACCAAACATTCAAAAACAAAGGTTGCAGTACACACCAAGCCAAGTTTTAAACATGTCGGAACAATTGAACCAAGTCCAATATCAAAACATGACATCAAACCAAAAACACATTCAAATTCCAAATACAACTATGTCAAAACCTCAAAAGAAAGGTGGCTTTATTGCAATGCTCTTAAGGAAACTACCAAGTGAGTTCTTTGAGGAAGATAAAAATAATATACTTATGTCTAGCAATGCCTCATCCCCCCATAAACAAATTGACTCTCCAGTGGCATTTATCCCTACACCTTTAGAAGTTTCACAAGAACCTTCTATATTGTCCTCATCAAACAATACACCCAAGGATGCAATTATACAAGGGCTATCCATAATTGATTGCCAAGATAATCTAATTCATGATGCACATCCTTTTCATGTTTCAGAAATACAAGATCCAATGCCACCATGCACTTTATTGCCATTACCTGTTTTAGAGGACCCTATTCGAAGTCCCTCTTCCTCATGTTCAAGCATTGATTCCTTGCCAGAATCCATCACAAATGTTCAAAGTGTATTTCCTTCATGCCAAAACATTGATCCCTTGTCAGAATCCTCCATGCATATCCAAAGTCCAATCCCATGTCAAGAGGATAATTTAGAGCATGAAGAAATGTGTCTTAAAACAGATCAAGATCCTGAAACCTTATCATCCCATCCAATTGTTGACCAAGATCCCATGTTCCCAAACACTCACGATGATTCCCTTATTCTTGTCCATCCTATTCAAAGTCCTATTGACACTCCATTCCCCAAGCAAGATCAAGATATCCCAGTCCATCCAATCCCAAATGATCCCCTTCCATTCCAAGAATACAATGTCCTTTCAAATCCCATTGACATTCCACTTCCTCAGAAAGATCAAGATATCCCTTCCATTCTTTCTGATGATCCCATTAAAAGTCAAGAGAAAAGCACCTTTAAAGAGGATTCCAATGATCTTCCTCCTTGTCAAGATCAAATTATTCCTTCAGATCCTCCACAAGATCCACTTGTTCCTCCATCTCCTTGTCTTAATGCTCCATATACACTCCAAGATCGCATTTCTTTTGATGATCCTATTATTTTTCCCATTCCATCTCTTGAAGAGCCTATCATTGAACCATGTCCACTACACAATCTTAGTTCCCCTCATGATCCTATTCCCCCTCATGATTCTAACATGTTAGTGCAAGATGTTCATGAACCCTCAAAATTCATAATGGGTTCTTCCACTTTGGTGCAATCCGATCCACTTCAAGATCTCATTATTTCTCTCATATCATATCCACCTCATAATGGACTCGCGTCTTCTTCCCAAAGAAAAGAGTATCCTACAAGTCAAGATATTCATAAAGGCAAAGGAGTAGACCTTCACAAGCAAGAACCCCTTCATATCAAAGAGTATACTAATGGTCATGGCTACAGCGCTCACACTCAAGGCGTTGGTATCCCTTCAAAGTCAAAATCCAAATGTCCACCTTCCCCATCATCGCTTCCATCCATTCTAGGTCCCTATATCCCTCCATCTCCTATGCAACATCAGAAAAGGTACACATCTTGGAGAACCTTCCATCCATCCCACATAACTCCATTTCATTCCTATCCATCCATGCATTCCTTTCCCCCTCCAAACAATCTGGATGCCAAGTATAAAAGTCATAAGTCTAGCAATCCACATGTATTCAAAGATCAACATGTCCAATATAATCGACATGTCAAAACAAAGAACAAATTGATCTATAAAGAAAAAGAAATATCCAAAAGGCCACAAAGGCCCACTGAGAAAAATAAAGCAAAGTCAAAATATATATGGGTTCCTAAATCCCTTGTGCAAGCAATGCACTCCAAGGAACCACAAAAGCATGAAAAATCAAAAACCATGTGGATCCCCAAGAAGCTCCTTGAAACACAAAAAGAATAACCCAGATTGGCATCTAAAATTGCTATTCCTCCATCCAAATTTTCCAAGTCTATTCCTCCATCACCTTCTTCATCCATTTTGGGCCCTTGTGTCCCAAAATCCATAGTCGTTCCTTCGTCAAAATCTCAATATCCAAAATACATTTGTCCTCCATCAATCCATCACCCCTCAAGGTGTGTGCCAATGTCGATCTTGCCAACATTTCCATCCAGTGAAGCCCAATTCTTCCAATACCCTATCCATTATCTAATTCATATTTTCCATCCTTTGATCCCTTTGATCCAATCCTTTACATAAATCTTTGCCTTAGTTTCATCTTATTTTCCATGTCCTTATCCTATCAACGTCTTTGAGCATACTTTTAAAGGTCATGGTCCATTTTTTTTTTTTTAAAGGCTACTATCCAAACAAAAAGACACTGGAGTCCTTCTTCCATCCCCTATCATGTGTCCATCTTCTATTGAAAAAGTCAAAAAATTCAAAAAAAGTGAAAAAAAAAAAGAGACAAAAGAAAAGAATAAAGAAAAATAATTCGTCCACTGGTGAAAACCTGGCAAACAGGTGCCTTGGGCAAGTACCATGATGAAAACCTAGCAAACAGGCATCATGTGTAATCTATGAACTTCTTGCACACCACACTTGGGGGCAGGTTTCCTCCTTCATATCCTATTGCCCTTTATTATCTTATCATACCATGTCATACTCCTTCATGTCCTATTACCCTTCCTTGTCCTATCATCCCTCATGTCCATTTTCCTCTTTCCACCTTTGATCTTGACAAGGCTAAGGATTGTCATGTGCATCATGCATCTTGTTTGCAACTTTTAGTCTATCACAACTTTTGGTTATTTATCCATTTTCTCATTACAACCTTTCATCCATATTCCCTAGCTTATTGCAACTTTCTGCCACTATCCCTTAGCCTATCTCGACCTTCAGTCCATGTCCCTTATCCATTCTTGGTCTTTCTTATCCTATCCATATCTTATCACTATCCATACACTTTTTTTCATTCCTTGATCTTGATTTGACATAAGGACACAAAATTTAAACATGGTTTCAAAAACCTCTTGACATGTCCCTCATGCCATTTCATTGCTTTACATTGTCATATCCAGTCTCTTGTCCCATCACGCCATAGCCCTTGAAAATTGCATCCGTATTGTCTCCATGATAAAAGGCCTTTGTCTTACCTCTATCCAACAACATTTCAGCAAGCCTATTTATTCACCTGTCATATTCCTTGCCTTGCTAGACACTGGGGACAAAATCCAAAAAAATTGAAAAATGTCCTGAAAAAAATCTCTAAAAATTGAATAATGTCCTGAAAAAACCAAAAAAATTGAAAAATGTCCTGACAAAATCAAAAAAAATTGAAAAATGTCCTGAAAAAATCATAAAAAATTGAAAAATGTCCTGAAAAAATCATAAAAAATTGAAAAATGTCCTGAAAAAATCCTTAAAAATCAAATAAAGTCCTGAAAAAATGAAGACAAAAAAATTTGTAAAAACTTGAAAACCAAAGCAAAAATAAAAACAAGCATTTTGCAATTAATGATCCCCTTGTGCATAGACAAATTGCTAAGCATACATCCAACGATAATCAATTCAACACTACGCTTTAATGGAATCATGCATTAACAGATGAACTTTTTTTCATTCAAACCAAACATTCTTCCTGATCAAAATTGTCTTATCAATCAAACGTTACCATCAATATCATTTGTCCTTATTCCTATTATCATGGGTCTTATACAGGGTGTGGTATACTCGAAAACAGACTGTGTCCTGTCTTAGACGGGGTACCACATGTCCTGAAACCAGACAGCATGATCATCTTATCAACACTTTCAACTTTTGACAATGAAGATCAAGATGTTTGTTTGATTTGCTTGACTTTGTGCATCTTATTTTATTATTGATTTATCTTTGGCTTCGATCATGTTCCTATGTCGCTCGATGATGTCACTGAGTGATTTAGAGTGACTGGGATGGTTCATGGTCCCTTTCTTTTTTTCATTGTGCTTGTCATTTGTCTATGATGTGTCTGTCTTTTGCACAAAGGGTTGCCTTTCAGCTCTAGCCTTCAATACCATGATGCTACGCATCCATTTTACTACATAAAAATAAAGGTTCTCACCTACAAAGTGCATTACTGAAAGCAAGTTTTTCTTCATCTCTAACTGTCTTCTATCTCATTTCTTCTTACTAACGTTTCTTCCATTAGTTTGGATAGTCGGTTCGGTCTAGTGCTCCGATCCCCACACACATATGCTGCATCCTGCATTCATTGGTTAGTACATTTGCATTTATATCCAATATCATTTCATGCATTACATCAAGCATTTTATCCATTTCATATTATAAATGCATCAAAAATACATAAAATTATATCCATACATGGAAAATAACTACAAATCATAACACATTGCATCCCATCATATAGATGCATATCATATCACATATCACAATAATATCAGAGTACAAAATCGGACTGTCTGTCCTAAGTATGGCCCACAGGCTGACTACATAATATCAAACTACATCATGTCCACTGTCTGTCCTAAGGAGCACATGCCTCTGTCACTGGGTGCTCCCTCTGTCCTCCTCATCCCTGCCATGTCTCATGGATGATGACCCTCCTGCCCCTAGTCCTGGCTGTGGTGGTCTCATAGGTCCACTCACCCCCATGCTACTCACTGACCTTTGAGAGCATGCCCTGCTCTCTATCCTTGATCATGCTTGATATGAAGCTACCCTCTACTTTGGTGGAATGACACCCTCATATAGTGTCCTCCAATGGCATATCTCCTCTCCGGTCTCTACCAGCATCTGTGCCATCTCAAGTGCACTGGCATCCTGAATCGACCCAATGAACTCAGTGACTCTTTGTTCCTCTCGCTGTGCCTGAGCTATTGTTGTATCTCGATCCGCTATGAGTCTAGCTATCTCTGCTCTGAACTGCTCATGCTGTCTCTCCAATGTCGCAATGTGATCCTGCTGACTCACTATGGTAGCCCTGCACATCTCCATCTCCTCTATCCTAGCTGTCTCCAGCTCTATGGGTATATCATGCAATGCCTCCTGCTCATCATCCCCACCATCATCTCCATCCCCATCATCTTCATCCTCATCATCCCTCTCATCCTCATCATCCTCATCATCCTCATCATCTCCCTCCTCTCCAGTGAGTGGGAAGTCCTCCTGTCTCCTCGGTACTGGAATATCAGGATCTGTCAATGGCACTAGCCATCGCTATGCAAACCATATCTCATACTCCTCTGTCATCCCAGCATCTACCACATCTAACCTCCAATCCCACTGTCTCTACTATAGCTGTGCAAAGTCGGCATATGCTAAGTGTGGCTGAATCATACTCCCCCACTAACTTGTCTCTCTGTGAGATCGGGCAAAGCATGCAGTCCTCCTAGGTACATCCTGCCTCTCTCCAAACTGTCGTCTGACTCTCTCTGGCAGGTACATCTCAATCACTCTCTGGCGATTCATTGGTCGCCCAATCAGGTACCTCTCCTATCTGCAATATGATAGCTCCTCATGATCATCTGACCATCCAGGGCAATCAAGATATGGCCTCCATGTGAATTCTCTAAGTCTGTCTAGCTCATGTCGCTAGTACAATATGTATCCAAATGGACCCTATCTCAGTGCTCCCCCATAGCAGTATACATATGGTCGGTGTGGTACAACCTGTCTCTCTGTAATCGGTTGGCATATGGCTATGTGCTCAAATGCCCATACCTGAAGCAATGTGACTCCACAGCTCAAAGTCTGCACTCCCTGATACGCTATCTGATGCAGCTGAAAATATAGCATAGCAAGCACACATGGTCCCCATGCGTACACCGTACCCTCTGTCACCATCTGCTCTAGCACTCTTCCCCATCCAATAGGGAATCCATGTCCTCATCTGTCACCTGCTAGAAGGCATGCTATCACAACTGCTATCACCACATATCGTCGGTCATACTCGAAAGCCATGCTCTCCCAACTGATCTCCCTCTCGACGATGTCCAGATCATCTGCGTCACACTCAAATAGCCTGCATAACGCATCTCTCCCGGTCACTGGGTCATACTCTATCATCTCCCCATGTATCGAAATGCGGAGGATGCACCATACATCCTCTAGAGTCACAGTCACCTCGCCAGTCGCCAAATGGAATGAGGAGGTCTCCGAATGCCAGTGCTCTGCCAATGCGGTAAGCAATCCTATGTTTGCCCTAATCTTAGGCATGAATGTGATGTAATATATGCCAAGTCCTGCTAAGGTATCTCTGTCCGTGCTCCTAAGTCTATGTCGTAGCATGAAACAGTCTGGTCGGTTCTCTCGCGTGATCAACGGATACTGTCGACTCTGCATCACAATTGGGGCACAATTTTGTCAGTCTTAGGGTTTGCTCCTACAAGTTGCCTTTCCTCATTTTCATGTCCAAATCAGGGTGTTTTTCATCTAATCTGACCTATCCTATGCTTATCCCCCCTTTTTGGATCATTTGCAAGTCATTTTGACCAAAATTAGGGTTTACATTGCACAATTGCACCTGTGTCAAGGAACCTGGGCCTGTGTCAAGGAACCTGGGCCTGTGTCTCCCTACACAAGCGCAGTAGACCCTACACAAGCACAGGAGTCCTTTTCGGCATCCCCTGTGGGCCCCGCAATGTCCCGCAAGCAATCAAAATTCATGAAATTGAAAACATGGGTTTTTTCGATCAATACCGCTGCTCCTACGTCATCCAGTTGTCTAAATGTGCGTACACGTTCTCTGAGGTGATCCGCCATTGGAATATTCACCATCTATCTACAAGTGTCCCTGTCCAGAACAACAAATCCTCCTCTTTGGCTAGTGCAAATGAGCAAATTTCACTCTCTTGGCCTCATTTATAGATCTTTATCAGTGCATAGATGGACATGCACCCTCTCCATCTTATGTTGGTCATGGTCTTTTGTCATTAATTTGCTTGTCCTTCACGCATTCGATCTCCAATTGTCCGTTCATTCGATCCTATCATTTTTTATCGATCAATTGGCCTCTTTTCCGCATGTTTCTGGCCAATTCCTCGAGGGGGCATGCATATGTCATTATTATCATCTAGGGCATTTTCATTATTGTTCTTTGAAACAATGCTTAAAATCGCATTGTCTCAAAGAGGGGCAAAATGTAGGCACCTAAAAATGGTCAACGCTTGCGGAGTCATACTTTAACAATTGCGCATTGCCTCATTTTAGTTTTTTGCATCACATTAACATTTCTCCTATGTCACGCACTTGGTCTTTATCATTTTTGAGCATCGAGTCATTCTTCTACATTCTTCATTCATCTCTTTCTCAAATTTGGTCTTGTCGGCAACAATCTCTAGTCATGATTTTGGTCAATTCTATCCTGTCGCATCAATGTGCGTATTCATTTGTCATCATTTTGGACATCGTCAATCCTAATTAGGGTTTTTTCCTCCTATAAATCTTATCATCAATCTTATCATTTTGGACTTCGTCAATCCTAATTAGGGTTTTGTCCTCTTTTCAATCTTATCATCTGGCGATCGGTTTATCAATCTTGTCGTTTTACGATCGATTTGTCATCGATCGTTGTCATGTTCAATCTTGTCATTTTGCGATCGATTTGTCATCGATCGTGGTCATTTTCAATCTTGTCATCTTGCAATCTATTTTGTCATCGATCCTTGTCCTCTTGTCAATTTTGTCATTTTGCGATCAATTAATCATCAATCATCATCGTCCTTCTCAATCATGTCAATTTGGATCAATTAGTCATTGTTCCTCGTCAATTGACGCCTATCAATTTGGTCTCCTTATCAATCTCAGTTAGTTTGTCAATCAATTAAATCATTTATTGCATTGGTCATTTATCAATTCAAAATCATGATCGACATTAATTATCTTTCATCAAGACCTAATTGTCATTCTCGCATTGCTAACTCATCTTCTAGGGTTCCATGATTTAATCATTTAACCTAATGTGTCATTTCTTCCTCTAGGATTAATAGATTATTTATTTATCCTAAAGTCTTCTCATCGCAATTAAATATTCATTTAATTGGCTAATTATTCCTCTCTTTGTGAATTAATTAATAAATGACCAAATTATTAATTAATTTACCTAATTCTTAATTCCTAATTTTCATCAATTTCAATTTTCTAATTTCTTAATTTCTGATTTCTTTTCTCTCCTATTTCATCTCCTAATTTTATGGGAATGACATTTCAATTTGTCATAATTTGTCATAATTGACAATCAATCAATTTGACATAGAATTTTGTCATAATTTGTCATAATCATCAATCAATCAATTTTTGCATAGAAGGTGCATAATTTGTCATAATTTGTCATAATTGACATAATGGATTTGCAATTTCCATTTGAATTGAATCATACTAATTTGATCCATTTCTCCAATTTGTCTATAAATTGGATGAATTTCTTCAATTTGGCCCCTAATCAGATTATCAAATTTCTAATCAATTACGCTTCGAGTACTTTTGAGAAATTTTCTTACCTACTTGCTTTCAATCATGTATGTGCACTTGTAGGTGAAATCCACAAACAAACTATTTGAAGAGGAAAGAAGAACAATGGAGCCGCATGAAGGAGCATTCAAATCATACCTTTGGTTTGCTTAATTTCTAGTTTTGAATGTTTTTATTTCATGTCTCTATTGAGTGTGCTTAGGATAGATCAATTGCAATGAGCTTTTGTGATTGAGCTAGATTAGGTTTTGATATATTGTTTGTGATGATTTCCTATTTCCTAACGTACAATAATAACCCAAAAACATTCATAAAATTTCCTAAAAAAATCACTAAAAATTGTAAAATATCCTAAAATAAAACAAAACAATTGAAAAATGACCTGAAATAATCCACAAAAATTTATCAAAAGTCCTGAAAAAAGCACAAAAAAATTAAAAAGTTCCAAAACCCTACAAATTGGAAAATATCAAAAATCAAAAAACAATCATTTTCATTTCACCAATAAACTATCCTCTTTTTACATAGACAGACATTTGAGCAGACGACAAATAAATAACACAATTAAAAATTGCGCTTAACAAAATCATGTATCAACAAATGAACTATTCAACCAAACCAAGCATTCAAACTGATCAAAAATTGTCCTATCACTCAAACAACACCAACATTATCAGTCCTTTGTTAATTGTCATGGGTCTTATATAGGGTGTGGTATAATCAAAACCAAATTGTGTCCTATCTTAGACGCAGTACTACATTCCTTGAAACCAAACAACATGATTGTTCTTTAAACACAACATTATCACTTTTGACAATGCAGATTAGGATGTTTGTTTGAATTTTTTGAATTTTTGAGTCTTATCTTTCAATGGTTTATCTTCGATCATGTTCCTATGTTGCTTGATGATGTCACTAAGTGATTTAAAGTGGCCAAGATGGTTCATGTTCGATTGTTTTTTTACCTTCTATTTGTGGAGTGTTTTGTAGCATTTTGGGGAAAGTATATCTTGGGTGTCTATGATAAGTACTTTTACTTTGTGAATACCACACCTACCTCAACCTTTGACACATGTCATGTTTTAGGATGTTTTGACACACTCCTTGTCTATGACATGTCTGTTTTACGCAAAGGGGTTGCATTATTGCCCTGGCCTTCATTGCCATGGTGCACCGCATCTGATTTGCCATATCAAATAAAGGTTTTCACCTAGTATTGTGCATTTGTGAAAGCAAGTTTTTCTTCACCACTAACTCTTCTTCATCTAATTTCCTCTTACTAATAGTTCTTCCATCAGTCCTTGTAGTCAGTTCAGTCTAGTGCTCTGATACGCCAAAAAGAAGTTGCATCATGCATTCATTTGTTAGCACATTTGCACACCATAATTACTTACTACATTACAAAGACAAAAACAAAGCATGTGCACATTTATCATTTTGCATGAAAAAATAAAAACATAAAGCATTTACATCACATCATTAGTCATTGCATTCTATTAAGCATCATAAAATAGAAAAAGAACATAAGTGCATATTTCATTCATTGTGTCATATGAAATGTATATAAAGCATCCATACATGACATCATATAGAAAGAAACACAAATGCATATCATATCATATATATATGAAAATTGCTAGAGTACAAAATTGGACTGTTTGTCCTAGTATGACCTACAGGCTAAGTACATAATAGCAAAAGATGTCTAAAGCATAATAAGCATGTGTGTCGCTACCATAGTGTGCTCCCTCTATCCTCCTAATCTTTATCATGTCTCAAGGATGAATCTCCTCCTTTGCCTAGTCCTAGTTGTGGTGGTCTCCCTGGTTCGATCACCCCCATGTTGCTCTATGTCCTCCATGAGTGTGACCAGCTCTCTGTCCTAGACCATGACCGATAAGATGTTGTGATCTTCTCAAGTGGCACTGCACTCTTGTACAATGTCCTCAAGTGTTGAACCTTGTTGACTACCTCTTATAACATCTGACCCAACTCTCACATGTTCGCATCTCTCATGGAGCTCAAGAATCCCCGCATGGCCTCATTTTCCTATTGAGATTGGGAAACCATTGTGTCTCGAGAATATATTAGGCTAGCTATCTCTATGGTGTACCTCTCCCTCTTAGCTACCCACTACTCCTTATTTGTCCTCCATTGCTCACTCTCTAGTCGAAGGACAATAATATATCACTCTAACTGTGCAATGTAATCTCGCTAACTGCTCATTGTAGCCCTATATGTCTTCAACTCCTCGATCTGAGCCATATGGTCCCTAATGAGTATATCTTGTAATGACTCATCCTCTATCTGATTAGCCAAACATATGCATAGGACTCCCTCCCTCATCCCCATCCTCTTCATCCTCTGCATCCTCTTCATATTCTTATTCCTCCTCTCCATGCTCCTCTCCATCCTACTCATCCTTCCCCTCCTCATCCTCATAATCCTTGTCATCCTCATCCTCATCCTCCTCCTCTCCCAGGAAGTCCCCTATCTCCTAGGTATAGGAATATTTGTATCTATCAATGGTATCAGTTGATGTTGTGCAAACCATCTATCATAATCCTCTGTAGTACTTGCATCTCTAATGTATGAACCCCAATCCCACTATCTAGGTTGTAACTATTCAAAATCTGCATAAGCAATGTGAGGTCATATCATCCTACCCCACTATCTAATCTCTCTAGATGATAAAGCAAAATACGTTGCCCCTGTAGGCACATCTTGTTGCTCCTCAAACTGTCGTCTAACTCTTTATGGTAGATACATCTCTATCACCCTCTAGTAGTTCATTGGTCACCCTATCAGATACCTCTCTTGTCAGCAATATGGCAGATGCTCCTCATCCTCTGGCCATTTGGGGCAATCTTTGTAAGGTCTTCATATGAACTCCCTCAATCTATCTAGCTCATGACACCAATATAATGTGTACCCATATGGTGCATGAATCAATGCACCTATATATTAGTATACATATGGTTTGTGCGGTATCACCTATCTATTTATAGTAGGTGTGAACATTTCTATGTGCTTGAATGCCCATACCTGGAGTAATGTCACTCCACAGCTCAGTGTTTGTACACCCTAGTAAGCAATCTAATGTAGCTGAAAATATAACATGGCAAGCACACATGGTCCCCATGCATATACAATCCTCTTTGTCCCCGTGAGCTCCAATACCCTACCCCATCCAATAGGGAATTTGTGTCCTCATCTATCTCCTACCAATAGACATGCTATCACCACTACAATCACTACATAATGTTTGTAATACTCGGTTGCCATGGTCTCCCAATGAATCTCTCACCTAGTGATCTCCAGATCATCGGCCTCACACTCAAATAATCTACATAGGGTATCTCTCCTTGTCGATGGATCATATATAACCCTCTTTCCATGAATCAGTGTGTGGAGGATGCGCCATACATCTTCTAGTGTCAATGTTGCCTCATCGGTCGAAAGGTGGAATGAGAAAGTCTTAGAGTGCCACTACTCTGCTAATGTGGTAAGAAGTCTTGTGTTTGCTCTGATATCATACATAAACATAATGTATTATAATCCAAGTCCTTCTAGTAGGTCTCTATCTCTCATCCTCAATCTATGACATAGCTTGAAACAAATTGTCCTATTCTCTTGAGTGATTAGTGGAGAATGGCATATATGTCACCAATGGGGCATCACTTTGTCAATTTTAGGGTTTCTTCCTAAAGTCTACATTTTATCTTTTTGCATGCAAATTGAGTTCATTCATGTCCTATTTTATCTCCCTAAGGTCCTCTCTTCCCTAGGATCCCTATTGGCTTCATCGACAAGTTTTTCACTTGCACAACTAGTCTCGACCCTACCCTTAGGCACAATTGTGCTTCTACTTGACTTTCTTGTGCTTGTGCCATCAGCACAAGTGCAGAAAATGGACACATGGGTATAGAACCCACCCACATAGGCCCATTTATCTTACCCTTTCCCCAAACATCCCGTGACATGTCCTAGAAGCATGCAGAATTGACCAAAATTGAAACATGGGTTTTTGAGGCACATACCAGTGGATTGGTCGGTCGTCTAAAGTTGCATACACATTCCCCGAGGTGGTCCACCACTAGAATTTTCACCATTCATCTGCAATATCCTTTGTCCAGAGCACAAAATCCTCAAGTTTGCAAGTGAAAATGATCCCTTTTTCACCTTTCCTATCTCTTTTTATAGCTTCTCTAAGTGCCTAGATGGATGTGCACCTTTCCCAAGTTGTATTTTTTGCAATCTTTTATGCTTGTAATGCTTGAATCTTGTGCATTTGATCTTCAATTTTTAGTTTGTTTGAACCCGTGGTTTTTTGTCGTCATTGTCGATCAATTGGCCTCTTTTCTGGATTTTTCTAGCCAATTCCTTGAGGGGGCATTCATATATCCTTGTCGTCATCTATGGCATATTTTTTTATTGTTATTTGAAACAATGCTCATAATTGCATTGTCTCAAAGAGGGGAAAAATGTAGACATCTAAAAATGGTCAACGCTTGTAGCACCACTTTAACATGTCTGTGGGACCTTCTTTTAGGGTTTTCACGTCTTATTGACATTTCTTTTATGTCGCAAATTCGATCTTCATTGTTGGTCGACATTGTGCCTTTCTTTTGCATCTATTTCCTATTCAATTCTAATTCTCTCTCTTCTAAATTAGGTCTTGTCAATTTCATCTTTGAATTGCAATCATTGGTCATAATCAATTTCATCATATCAATTGGACTGTCAATCCTAATTCATGTCGAATTAGGGTTTTTTCCTAGGTTTCAATCAATTTTTATCATCTTGGGTCCACTTTCAATTGTCAATCATCAGCCAATCTTGTCAATTTGTGATTGATTTGTCATCAATCCTTGTCAATCTCGGTATCATACCAACCTTCATCAAGTTGACCATTTATCAATCTTTGAATGATTGGTAATTGATCTCAATCAATCATCAATTTCTACAGTTTTGGATCAATTAGTCATTGATCCTTTATCATTTGTCATCTATGAATTTTATCCTTTTGTCAATCTTGATATATTTGTCATTGATCTTCATCACTCAATCAATATCAATTTCTTGTCATTATCAAAACATTTGTCAATTTGTCCCTTTGATTGCAATCTTTATCACTTATTGCCTTCAATTTATCAAGACCTAATTTCTCCTATGGTTTAACTGAATTTATTCATTTTTCCTAAGTCCTTCATGTCACAATTAAATACTTAATTAGTCTTTTGTGAATTATTTAATAAATGAGAATTTATTAATTAATGCCACATAATTCCTAATCACCTATTTTACCAATTTTTCTAATTTCTCTCTTTTCATAATTTCCTAATTTCTAATTTTTGAATTTCAAATTTCTACTAATTATTCCCACTAATTTTTCCTCCTAATTAAATCCCCTTTTTGTGTTGAATCATATCATAAGTTATGAGGCTATTTTCTCTCTAATATGTCATTCAATCATGGAGCTATTGCTGCTCTCACTTGTCATAAATTAAGAGCTTTTTCTTCTCCTAATCATGTCATAATCAATTTGCACCAATTTCTCCTAATTTGTCATGTTTTGAAAAATCAATGTGTCATGAAAATTGTCAATTAAATTTATCATAATCTTGTCACAAATCATGCCAATTTCTTATTTTGTTGCCCTTTTTGAATCCTTGTCAATGGGTCTATAAATTGGTCTCTTTTCTTAATCAAAACTAACCACACTTCAAGTACCCTTATGCTATCATTTTCACTTTGAAATCTTTCTTCTAATCATACTTTGCACTTATAGGTGAAATTCACAAAGTCTAATTTGAAGGTGAAAGAAGAACAGTGGAGGTCAATGGAGGCAACATCTATGTTTTTTATGGTATACACTTTTGATGTTCATTTTTCATTCTTTGATTGAATGTATTAGAACTGGATTTCATTAGCAATTAGGTTTGTGGTTACCTAGTGTTTATGCTTTTGATGCTTTCTCCTATTTTTTTAGCTACATCTATGTCTTAGTTTCACATCTGCATTTTCTATTATTTTAGTTTATGTTGTGAATCTTGTTTGATCCCTTAGCTTAGTTTGTCATTTGCTAGCATTTTACTCATATCCTCTTCATAATTAGCAAAGGAATAGAAACCCTAAAACTGTTCCTTGACCCTTTTCCATAAGAGGAATTCAAAGTGAATCATCTCCTTAGGAGCTTTCATATTCCAATGTGTGAATGAGAGTGGGATTAGGTCCTAATTCACTTTATTCCATTTTCATCCTACATAGGTTGATAATCCTCTTTACGGACCACTTGATGATTTCAACTCTACTAGACCTTCCTCAAATGTTCCCAAAACTCCTTTGATCAATATGATGCATGTGAATGGTTATGAAATGCCTAATAAACCTCTCTTCATAGTTTAAGGTTATAGTCCTTCAAATTCTCAACTTCTTATCAAGCCTCTCTTTTTGGTTCAAGGTGGTTATAGTAATGATGCATTTTTCACTCCTAGCAAACTAGTTATTACTATGCAAGGAGGATATCCCCCCAAGAGTCCTTATGAGTATGCTAAACATATTACTTGAGATAGAGATAATTAAGTTTCCCACAAATATAATATGAGGAACAATAGGAAACCTAATCCTCTTCCAGTTATCCCTTCTTCACTTCCTACTTCCCAACCTATTCTTCCACAAGCACCTCGTATCACACAAATTGTTGGTAAGAAGTATAATCTTATTGAACAACTTAAAGCTACCCTTGCCAATATATCTCTTTGGGATTTAATTAAAACTTCATCCATGCATCATGGAATGTTACAAGATGCATTAAAGACTTTAGATGTCTCACCCGCAATGACACCTAATAATGTGGCTTCTTTGATTGACTCCATGACAACACCTAAAGCCTAAATTGTGTTCATGCAAGATGAGTTACCCTTCCATGAGCTTTAACATAAATAATATGATCCCCTCATGATCATTGTACTTATTAATAGTAATGCTATAAGGCAAAATTTTATTGATAATGGCTTTGGCCTTAATGTTTCTAGCATTAATCTATAGAATAAGATCAATGTGGATACTTCTCTTATTAAACTAGAGTCTCTCACTATTTGTGGCTTTGATAATGTTGCTAGATCTTCTTTGGGTATTATAACCTTTCCTATCAAGGTAGGACATATTATTTTACCTTCTTCTATTCATGTCATGCCTGATACTCTCATCTACAATCTTTTGTTAGGAAAACCTGAGATTCATTATACGCAAGTTGTTCCGAAATACTTTGCATAGGCAAGCTAAATTTACAAGCTTGTTTGCAAACCTCATCTTCTAAGTCTTCTTCAACTACTTCTAATTCTTCTTCAAATACTCTTTCATCTTCCAGTACTCTTATTTCTTCAAGTACTCCTGATTTTTCTTCCACCTAATTTGAATCACCATATTCTCTCAAAGACACTTATTGAAGCATTCACCAGTGAGGAGGGACATCAAAGAGATCAATCCAGACCGATCAGCAAGAGTAAACTCAACGGAAAACACAAAGATATGATGGAGGAAATGTAGAACTGATTGTTTTTTTTGATGAAAAATGATTACAACCAACCAGTAACAAGCGGGTTACAGCATAACTGGCTCATAGGCCTGGTAGAACATAGAGAATAGGTCACAACCAAGACCTTGAATCTTAAGATCTATCTTTTATGCATAGTCTCGCTACTTGATTCTTCCATTGATTACATTCTAATGCAAATTATAATTATATATATGATCCAAAGGATCCAGTTAGCCCAAAAAGGGATCAAAACACAAATAACAAAACCTAACGTGTAAAATAAACAAGGTCAACCTATGCCAAGAGATTCCTCCAAAAAATCCAAAGGATGAACCATAGATCATGGGAAAAGATCGGCCACACACCAAGGAACATTGAAATCAATGCCCAAGGCTCTGCAAGATTCAGAAGGGGTTTTGGTAAATCACCAAAATAGGTCCAAGCAACCGGTAACAAGAACTATCAACCGGTAACAAGAAACTATAAAGGAAACCGATAGCGATATCTTGCCAGAAAATGATCCAAATACGATGCAGTTTAGAACTAAGAAAGATGATCAAGTCTCCAAGTAGAATCCAACTTCATAGGATCCGGTGAGCCAAAACTAGGACACACAGAAAGAAAATATGAAACTACAAACAGAAAGCAAAAAAGAAAGAAAATGTTTTTAGTTGATGCAAGATTGCTATGAACCGAGGATGCTCCTGCATCACTTATTCACCAAAAGAAGCTCTCTTAGGTGATGATTTGGGGTCTTTAGACTTTAAAAATTCTTATGTAGGAGAATATAAAGTCCCTCTAAGAGAACCTAAGATTGAAAAGGATAAAGATGTAAATGAATCTAAAATGCAACTCACTTTATCTAAACAACTCAATAACAATTTTGTGGCTACTTCAAAATCTGAAAATTCCCCTACTCCTTCTACTTTAACGAATTATGAAAGTTAGACATATGAAGTCCCACCTTCCCTTAAGGAAATGGCTGCTCTTTATGGTATTGGTTTTCACATCTTAGCTAAGAGTGGATATAATGGCAATGGTTGTGGTGCACATGAACAAGGGATTAAGATTCCTTGATAGTATAATATTTATGAAACATCTTTGGACTTGGATATAATCCCTTTAAACCCACCAAAGCATCTAAAAGACCATCTCTCAATGTGAATTCCATATTTAGTAGTGATGACAACTTCATCTTAATTACATTATCCTCTACATCTCTTAACACTCATCCCACTCATAAGGAAATTTATGATTATTGATAAGTCTCTTCATGAATCTCCCCAAGAGATTAACAATCACATTTATGAGACTTTACCTTTTATTCATTACAATACTCTCCCTTATATAAATGAGGCCCTAATTAATTATACTTGTCCCTCTCCTAAGTTTTTTGTTATGTATGAGGAAATTCGCCTACAAGAGGAATATGACTTAGTGGCCTATTATTCTCCTAGAGACTACTTTCTTAATCAACCCATTTCAATACTTATCATCTTATACATATTTTCACTCTCATTGATTGTAGATAATTTAACATGTCATATTCAAATTATTCATCCAATCTATCATATAATTAAATAAATTTAGTGGCTATTATGTTTCTCTTTACCATGTGACATTGGTAGCTTACCTATTGGGGGTTAATTGTCATTCATGGTAGTACAATTTAATGTACAATCATACTTTGGAAGCAATAGAATAGCCTATTTTTTGTACCATCTCTTGTCTCTATGCTAGGGGGAAAGAATGATTCCAAACATCTCTACTTCTTAAAGATTAAATCTTTTCCTTTTATGAAGTAGTGTCTTCTATAAGGATCTCTTATTGATTGTGTAGGTGTATATCCATGTTGGGGATCTCCTTACTCTTATTGGAACAAGTATCCCTAATGAGGATCTTAAGTACATATCCTTAATTGGGGCCTCTTCCTTAGTGTTGGAAGTCTATAATAATTCATCAAATCCTTTTCTTTATTGAGTGGTATCTTTTATAATGAACCCTTCTATATTTTGGATGTGATTATCCCTGTTGAGGATCTCATCCCTCTTGCAAGAAAATGAATCTTTGATGAGGATCTCTTTCCTTCTTGTATAAGAGTGTTTCTTTTATAAATGATCTCTCTTTGGTGTCCTTGTCTCCATACTTGTGGGTCAAGAATAATATTTCACTCCTTTATCTTTTCTTCAATGATTCGCCTCTCCTTTGTTGAGTTTCATCATCAAGGTATAAGACATTTTCATTCTTAGTTCTAGCCTCTACTACATATCATCACGCTTTCCTTTAAGTAAATTTAAATTCAATTTCAAGGTTGATTCCATTATTGGGGTTTGACATAGCTAGATCCCTTTCTACCCAATATTTTTTCCTCTTTTTTGTGTGTAGGAATAGGGGAAAAACCCATATAAATAGGTATAGAGCAAGCAAGTTGAGATTTATAGTGTGCAATTCATCGAAGATAAAACCATTGGAAGTAGTTCAAGCTAAAAACCTCAATCTTGGAAGAAGGTTGAGCAGGGCACCCCAATCCCTCCAGTTTTTCTTAATATTTGTTTGTGGGTTGGTTATAGTATTCCCTATTGGATCTTGTTCCAGAATTGGTCTACTTGTTCACAGTTTTCCTATGCACACAAAAAGGTCATCCTTTCACCCTATTTTGCATCCCTCTTCTTAAAATTGTAGTCACCTTTCAACTCCTCCCATGAAGGACCACTAAATTCACCTTGTTCCTAAGAATATCTTGGGTCAAGTGGGTCATTTTCCCTCTCAAGGTAATGAAAGCAGAAATAGGCCTAAGCTTCCTATTTCTCCCTTACAAGCTAGTAAACCATATTTCCCCACATTACATTTTGGTGAAGTCGACATGTCCTAGACTTCCATATTTTTATTTTCAAATCTAATTTGGATTCATTTCATTATTCATAATGGAATTCACTATATCCGATTGGTTTTCTATTTCACATATGATTACATTGCTTCTTAGTTACATTTATCAATTCATGTGTTGGATAATGGTTTCTTTCACTTCATGATGCTTATTTTCATTCATAGTACTCTTACATATGCCATCATTAGAATTTCAAAGATATTTCCTACTTGTAAATCATTTCTCAAAGTTTTTATCCATGTTGTATGTTGTTTTATGCTTATATTCTTAAAAAAATGAATAGCATATGTAGATCACATAAGAGCTTTTTTAGAAAGTGATAATCCTAGAGATGAAATTGAAATAAACAACACTTGTACCTCCCCTAGGTTATCTTATGTTAATGAGGCTAGAGTCCATACTTCAAGACTCTCTCCTCACAAGTATACCTTGGTTCAAGAGGGACAAGCTAAGCATGTTAATTTAACCACCTCAATAACTTTAGATCTGCCTTACTCCTACATCTTATCTTCACCAACAAAATATTTTAAACAAGATGAGGTTATGCATTGTATTCATGATATATCTCCTAACATAGCATTAAGAAAAGATGAAGAATTGAATGATCATCCTTCCAAACCTACCAAAGAGAACATGAATAATGATGATAGAAAGGAGAATCTTCCTACAAAGGATATTCCTTCTTCATCTACTCATCCCTTTGGCCCTTCAACTTATCCTTACACAAAAAATTTTAAGGAAATTCATGATCAAAGTCCCTCTCCTTCACAATTAAAAATATCCTATGATGTTGGCTATGATATGATTTCAAAACAAGGCTATAGAGGTTCAAAGGACTAATAAAAAAGAAAAAGGAATCAAGGTCCCTATAGATCTTACCTTACAATCTACTATAGAAGTTTTTGGATATCCCAATTCATCAATAGCTAAGGATGATCTTCATTTGGAATTTTGGTGCATTTTGTATGATTGGTGAATGATATGGTTTTCATTGTTGGAAACATCATCTTCCAAGTCTTCACAATCCATCGGTAAAGAAGTAAAGGATAACCAATAAAGAACAAGAGTTCTTATTCATATTGGTAGTGAGTAGACCAGTATACAAAGGTTAACCGGTTAAGCAGTATGTAGACAAGGTAAGCAGAGTATAGACCGGCTATGTAGTAAGTAGATCGGCACACACGAGGTCAACCAGCTAAGTAGTGAACAAATCAGTACAAAGGAGGATAATCAATTGAGTAGCTAATAGACTTGTATACAGGAGATAACCAGTTATGCAAAATTGATTGGTACACCGGCATAATAGGAGTCTCAACCGACAAACCACAAAATGTCCAGTTAAATCGGTAGTCTTTTCCAGTCAACCAACGGACTTATCAGCAAGACCGACTATCTTGAATGATATTCTTGGAATGATTTCTAGAGAGTAATTTATGGTGTAGTAACATAATTTTCAATGAGATTTTTGGAGGGAAAGTTTGTGCCAAAACCAAAGGGAAATAAATTCACTTAATTCATTTTTGATGAGGGTGTTGTGCATATGAAAAATATCTGGAAAAAGGTTAACGCAAGGGGAGAAAAGCAGAGTGCAGAGCTGAGGGTGAGAGAACTGGCAAAGTGCAAAGCCAAAGGTATAAGCAGAAAATTGGTGTTGTGTAGAGCAGACACAACCGGTATGGATAGATTATGATTTTCATTGTGATCTGATCAAGCTATCAGTAGCTACTCCAGCAGATCATCTTTTTGTTTATTTCTAACCATTTCAACTCAAAATCACTTAATTGGGTGTCATCTTAATTGATGATCCTAAGACCTTTAACAGGGTAAAGGCACTGATAGGCTTTAATCAAAATCCCTTAACCGGGTGGCACCTAATATTGTCTTTGTAATCTCCTAACAAGGATGGCTTCTCACTGAGCGTACTTCAGAAGAGTACAAATTTTGTGAGTTCCTACTCACTCCGTGGTTTTCTCCCATTTGGGTTTCCACAAGATAACTCTTGGTGTCATTGTGTATATTTTCATGCATGCATATTATTCTAAAATAATTGTTTGAATTGATGAATATTAAGTAAGTGCAAACTTGAGTTAAAAGTTTTAATTGTGCAAAATTGGTAAAGTGTTGATTCACCCCTCCCCTCTCAACACCGGTTGGGACTAACAATTAGTATCAAAGCTCTAGTCCTCTAAAGTGAAGCTTGAAAACTTGAGGATAAAGATCATGGAAGAATACCGGTATCAAAAGAAGATTGATGAAGCAAATGAAATTATTGCTTGGCTAAAAGAGAGACTGAGAAAATCTCTTGCAAAAAGAAAGGAACTAGCTCAATAATTAAATGAGAGTCAAGACATCATAGATCAACTCTCTGAATAGAGTGGATCTGAAGAAGTTGAAGAAGCAGTCTCAGAACTAATGGAAAAGAACAAGAAGTTGATAGAAGAAATCACACATCTCAAAAGAGAATGTGAAAGTCAAGCCCGAAGAATGACTGAGTTACTAGAAGCTAGCAGAAGTGTTGATGAAAGAAAAAGAGATGCAAAAGAAGCTTTGTCAAAAGCTGAAAGAGCCAAAAGGCTTGCTAAATATGCCTTGAGAGAAACTAATGCAATCATGATTGAAAAAGATGAAGAAATCCAAATTCTCACTCAGGAGAATGAATACATACATAAGCATCTGCATGACAACACAGAAGAAAAGGAGAAGATGATGAAAGAGATTGAACAAATCAAGAGTGAGTTCAAAGCTAAAAATGAGAGAAATGAGAAGCTGGGGAAATTCAATGAAAGCACTGAGAAGATAGAAAAACAATTGAAGGCTCAGAGAAGATCAAAGGAAACAACTGGTCTTGGTTACTTCGGTATAGGTCCTATGGAAACTAGAGAATCATCTAAATCCAAAAAGATAAAAGATGATAGAAGGAATCATTCAGAAGTGAAAGGTATGAAGTTTCCCAAATCTTTTTGTAATCATTGTGGTAAACCAGGTCATAAGTCTGATGTCTATAGAAATAAACCGGTTAATCAAAAGAAGATTTTCACCTTTGATGGTTACTACCATAATATTCATAAGTATGGCCACACTACTTATGAGTTTAGATCTCAATCTAGTAGTATGTCAAATAGAAGAAGATTCAATAGACATTTCTTTACATGTAATAAGTTTGGACACAAATCTGAAGAATGTAGGTTCAAGTCAAATGTACAAGATCACCATTCAAACCGATTAGTCCTAATAAAAGGAGTAATCAGCTCAATGCCACATCTTCCACTTGTGGTAATTTTGGTCATGTTGCAACAAATTGCAGAATGAGAATGGGCCAGAGAAATAATTCAAGACCATGGAGGACAACTGGTATGGCATGCTTTATTTGCCATAAGATCGTTCACTTAGCCAGAGAGTGTAGGAACTGATCCTATAACCGATCTGAAGGCAAGAACCAGTTTAGCAAGAAGAAAGAGAAAAATGACCTGAAAGGAAAGAAGACAATTGAAGAAGTGAGAAATGAAATGAAAAAGACATGGATCAAGAAGGAAGAAAGAAAAGAAGGAGAAATTCATTCTAAAACCAAGTCATCATCTATCGGTGATGACAGTTCCTCTTCTAACTAGGCATACTGATAGTCAGGGGAAGCACATATGGTAAGATTACTTTTGAATCCCCTTAATAAATATAAGGTTATGTCTATCTACATAGTTGAGATGCATAAAAGTTAGCCTAAAATTTCTTGGTTGAGAAATGTCTTGTCAGTTAGTTGTTTGTGTATCAGTATCAGTAACAAACAACCGGTAAAGGGTAAATCGGCGTACCTTAAGTTGTAAGTTTCAAAACTAACCATTGTATCATAAAACTGATAAATCTCAACAAATAAATAAGGAAATGTCAATACATTTCACTTACCCTGATTTTTTGTAAACTTTCTCGAGCTCTTGTGCGACCAAAGGTGATTGAAAACTTTCTAGTAATATTTGCGTGAAGACTTCAAGTAGAGTGATAGTGCTATCGTATATCTCTGAGGAGAAGGTATTTAAACATTGCTTGAGAAATTTGTTTGAAGGTCATCATGGCAGCACCGATATCGAATCATGTGTTGGTTGAAGCTATCAAATAACCCCAACCTAAGTTCAAGCTACATCCAATGAAAGCCGGTGAGATCGACATGACCAGTGCCTTATCATTTGTGCCCTCCATTGTATTATTGGTTGAAGACATTCGCTCCTACATCCATTACAAGCTCAAAGAACTTGGAGATAAATTCATTCAAAATGAATCTAAAGGGTTTTGTGTTAATGATCAGTTGAAGGCAGAATATCTACCTGTGAGGACCAAGGGTTTGTCTAATGTTGTTAATTTTCCCGATCAGTTTCATGTCGACTGGGTTAGGTATGTATTGAGTAGAGTTCATGATCAATTCTTGTGCTAGAAACTCAAGCACCGATCAAGATCACAAAGGATGTAATTCAAAGAGTGTTTCCTCATATTTGGCATACCTAAAATTTGAACTTCAAATTGGTCTTAATGTTGAATGAAGGTCCGATAGGTGTTTATGTGTAATGAGTGAGCATGTGACCCAAGGTCGTTAACAATCAGAATATGAAAAATAGATGAGCTTTTTAAATTACCAATAATTGAGGGAAATAATTTGATAGACATGTCCTAAGAATCATTTTGTGTCATGTGGTCAATTTTTGCTTGAACCCAATTCATAGTTTATCATATATTAAACTTTCAAATTTTGATGTCCCTCGGCCAAAAATGATTAAAATCTCTCATCCTAGGTATCATCGTGAGGAGTAAATGATGATGTTTTCTTGTTTCCCTACCATCAATATGTGTTTCATATTTTAGAGCCTAACTCCTTACTGTTTCAAAGATATGGTCGTCTTTCCTAAGTTTGGGCATTAAATTAAAAATATTTAAATTATTTTTCAAAAATAATTTAATATTTTAAATTGTTTTAATATTATGGTCATTTGAGGGAGAAATTTATCTAAAATGTCATTATTTTCATTTCACCTTTGTTCTCCTTCGTATTCAATGGTTTTTGGAGGTCAAAATCATAGTCTTTGAAAAAAAATGGTTAAGAATGCTCTGTTTTTTAGCATTCTTAACCCATATTTATAACCTCAAAAAGAAAAAGGTTAAGAATGCTCCAAATCAGAGCATCTCTAACCTTATTTACTAACCTTGTGTGGACCCACTTTGCATAAAAAGGTTAGAAATGATCTATTTTGGAGAATTCTTAACCTTCTTCACAAGAGATTTTAAAAAAATGCTCAAATGAAATGCGTCTCATGGCATTACACAGTATGAAAAATATGGAAGCGAAGACAATATGGTTAGTAATGCAAATCTGATCCTGCAAGTTTTTCTTCCATCCTTCCCGTCCATACAAAAATGAGAGCTTATGAACATGTCATGGACATTCATCAAAGCTTAAAAGGGATAGAGGAGGTTAATTGGATGTTGTAGTTGCAACTACTCTGGTGATATGAATACAAATTGTAGAGGCATGATAAAGTCATTGCAACTATTGATTGCAAACCATAAATGCATGGTAAAGTCATAAATTGCTTTGTAAAGTTGATATGAACGCAGTGAACCATGGACATGGAATGCAGATCGTGGAAGCATTGACATGGCACGTGACATTTGATAGAATGCTCAGGCAGAATATGAAAGTATAGACAATACATGTCGTGGAAGCACAGACAATGCACATGAACTATTTGATATAATATGTGCACAATAATTGTTTGACAGAATGCATTGGATAAATGTCATCTTGCAATGCAAAGATTGTTAACAATATAGAAACTATCAAGCAAGTGCAATTGGTAGATGTAAGGCCAAATTCCACCACCTTTAAATGGGAGCTTTTGACCAGGTTATGAACATTCATCAAAGCATTAAAGGATAGAGGAATTTAGTTAGATGTTGTAGTTGCAACTACTCTGGTAGACAAGAATGCAAATCATGGAAGCATAGAAAATGTCGTGAATTATTTGATAGGATGTCACATCTGCATAGACAATGTAATGGAACGTTTGACAAATGCAGATCATGGAAGCTTAGACAAGGAAAGTGAATTGTTCAGCAGGTTATGTCAAAATGATCTCATCCCATTGCATGTAATGATTATGGCATATGCATAATGGATTTGACAGAATGCTTTGCAGAGATGTCATCTCAAAGCTTGCAAAATTTCCAAGCAAATGCAATTGGCAAGCGCAAAGCTAAGTTCAACAACTTCGCCAACATTCTCCCTAACTATGTAAAATGGGAGCCTTTGTAACAGGTTGGAACCTAACTGCTTGACAAATTGATCTAAGAAATGGAGTCTCATAGAATACGATGATTGAAGGAGGTGGCATATGAACTATGTGACAAATGCCTCAAGAAAATACAAATTGCTAAAAGAGAAATCATCGTGTAGATTCCACCAACATAATGTGCACAAAATGAATTTGATGTGAAGGCTTTAGAAACTCCAAAGCAAAATGCTATTTGCATTGTATAATAATGTAGAGGACATATCGTATATGTCATTGTATTGCATGCAATTACCTTAGAGGGCTATGTTTATAACTATATGTGACCGAATCTTTAATTCAACTTCTTTGTCGTGTCACAGTGTTTGAATGAAAATTGAAGAGTTGATAATGGCTTACCAAAAATTCAAACATAGGTTATGAATTATGAAAAATTTTGTAAATGTTGATGAAAATAAAATCACGAAGCACTATCTCAAAGGAGTTTTAAATAACATTTAAAGTGCCAATAAAAATATAATGGTTATGATTCTTGACAAGTGAAAATCTCTTCAGATGTTGGTGAAGAAGTTGGTAATAGTTATCGAGTGAACTTGATATTCATAAATGGCCTATGTGCAAAATGTGAAGATGTTGACAATGCATGATGAGAGCTAGACAAAATACAAAGAGGAGATACTTTTGTGACTAGAATGAAAGTGGATAGAGTTATCTCTGATAGGAATGAATGTGCATATTTCAAATAAAAGTTACTCCAAATCAAAGAAGACCACCTTTATTTCATAATATGTTTGATGCAAAGGATTGATGGATTACTACATCATACACATGATGTGCATGCCCAAGTGTCATCAAGAGAGATGTTGGTTATATGATTATGAGATTAGATGAAGTGGATGAAGGTGGATAAGTGCCTCAGCATAATTCAAGAATTGTCTTTTCATGTGAAATTGTCCTTTTTGAAAAGGTGACTTATGTCACTTATTGTAATTATAGTTAATTACAAGCTTTATTTTTGAAAAGTTACGTAAATCCTAACTTATCTTCAAAAAGGGTGGTTATTCTAAGTAGTTAGGCTAGGTGGTTACACATAGTTATTCTCTCAAGACTATAAATACAAGGCTTTTGCATTGTAAGGGGAAAAACTTTTACGAGGGGGAAAACTCTGTAGAATTTTTTAGAGAAATTAAGTGAGCACTTTTGATGTTCATACCTTTTTACTAAGGGGGTTTCTGAACTTGTATATTTTCAAAAAGAATAATGAAGAATGCATTGACTTTGTGTGCCTTGAATGTATTCATGAGTTATTGTCACTAATTTATTGTATGTTGAATTAGTAATCCCTTTATGTATTGGTGAAATCTATTGATGAAACACATCATTTCATGGTATCTTGACTTGCATGTGCTAGTACAACCTATCCCTTTGTATGTCGAGGTTTATTGTACTTCTTTCATCATCATTGCATGGCTAACCTGTCTAGTGGTAATGTCTTTTGTAATTGTTACCTTTTATGGAATTCTACTTGGTATCCGTATGTCTTTTAGTAGGGTTTCTATTATTAATCTTGTTTAAGTTCTATGTTTTCTCTTTTATGTACTTTCAGGTTAAAAGTATGCAAAAATCCTAAATACCCTTATCATACGAGGGGGATGCCCCTTTCAAACATAGAGGAAGATTGTGGTTTTACTCCAATCTCTCCAACTATTGGAATGTTTGTCACTGCTCATCAGGCAAATAGGGTCAGTTTCAAATAAACGACTGCAGGGACAAATTTGTTTACCAACAAAGAGTTATAGGGTTTAGTGAAACCGATGAAGCACTAACCCTAAGAACAATTTCATCAAATGAAGTCACTAGGTTAATCAAATCCAAATGTGACAGTAGAGCAATGACAATCGCTCATATTGAGGATGTTGAAGTAAGATTTGCTTTTGTAGTGCTGGGTTACAGGGTTTATCAATCAAGCCAGATAAATAGTGTACTGAGCGGTGTCATACATGTTGCCTATTGAATCATCAAGGAAGATGCTTCATATGATATCTGTGAGATGATCAGAAGCCAATTTCTAGTAAACATGGAGAGAATCAAGAAGGACAAGAAGTAGTTTTTCAAATATGGGTCACTTCTGGTATGTATATTTTTCTATGTGCAAAACTTCTTTCTCAGTAAGGGTAATATAGTATGGTCTAAAGAAAAACCTATCATGGTTCAGATAGGTGAAATGATTAGGGATCTAGGAGATAGGTTTGGTGAAACAATGTGGGGATACTTTAAGAAATTTCAAATCGGGATGCACAAAAGGGAAAGAATACCAACTGATATAGTACAAAAGTACAAAGACAGCATTTGCTTTCTTTTTGACACAGATTGTTGCATCATTTAAGAAGTTCAACACAGAACCTTTTGGGTTCCACCTATGGGTTATGAGGTTGCAGTAGATATTGTTAAAATTCATGTAAATATGCTACTGTCCAAACTAGTAGACCACAAGGCAAAGGGATTTGGAACTTGTGAGGAGGCAAGCTCCAAAATAAAATAGGAACTTCAGGTGCCAATCATGAAAAGAAAAGTAAGAAGAATGATTGATACTCTTGACAAAAAATATGGAGGTGAAGGAGCTGGTGCCACTACCTCCACCAGTACCAGTGAACAAATAGGGGCCAAACCTAATAAAGATGAATAACTAACAGGTGAAAAGAAGAAAGTATCAAAGACAAAACCCAAGGGAACTGTAACTACCAAGCCAACAACATATACAAAAGAAAAGGACATAGGCACTCATGTATCTTCACCAAGTAAAGAGAGATTGGTAGGAGTAACTTATGCCAAAAAGAAAAAGAGTGAAGGAAAAGTTGACCCAAAGGCTTAAAAGAACCCCAAAAAGGATGAAAAAGAGGGTGATAACATCGACACTCGATCAGATGTGGAAATTAAAGAGGTTAGAAGAAGTGGAAGATACATAGCTCCAACAATTGATGAATTGGTCCATAGGATCAAAGAATTTGGAGGTATGTTAGGTGTTGGGAAAACATATTCCCTCTGTAATGAAGAAGACAAAAGGCAAATTGAAGAAGCCCTAATCTGGAACTTGCACAAATTTTATAGAACTCCCAGTGAATTATATGGAATAATTTCATCAGATTTGCAGAATCAAATTGAAGGGAGATGGAAAACATCTCTAGCCATTGAGAAAGAGCACACGATAAAAGCACTTATGGAAGTGCAACATGATTTCGATCTTGATCAAGCCTCACTAGTAGATGAAGCATGTATTCAACATTTTAAGATAAGAACTAGAACAGGGAGAGTGGCTATAGGTGAAGTTGAAGCGGTACATGAAGAAATTGTTGCCTTGTGGAAGAAAATCATGAATCAGCAAAAGAAAGTTGAAGAAGAAACAGAAAAGGTAAACAAACTAGATCAGAGTGCAGCTACCCTTGACAAAGGGAAAAGTAAAGAAAAGGGCTCTACTTAAGGTTTTAATATTTTCTTAGTTGATGAGATCATAGGAAATAATGTGTCAGACATCCCCAATCTGACAAAGGATGTCAAGAAACTAGTTCACACTACATCAGTGAAGGAAGTTGATCAAACTAAGCTTCCTGCTCAAGATGAAGTGAAAATTGAAGACATTCCTTATGAGGATACACCTCATAGGACTTCATTGACACCAAATCCTATTCTGTCAGAAGAAGGAAATGAGGAAGAGAAGAAAGTAAAGGATAAGAAAGCATTAATGGATACTCCTCTGGCAAAGAGGAAGTTAGACTTAGAAAAGGAAAGTGAAAAGAAGAAATTAAAAATCATCACTGCAGCTAGTTCAAAGGTTGAGACTGTAGAAAAGGAAGATGAAACCGAGGAGGAAGAAGAGGGAGAATCAGTCATTGATATAAAGAAAATGGCTCCCAAACAATTGATGAAAGTCTTAGAAAAAATGAAAATTCAAGCTGAAAAGGCTAAATTGAGAGCAAAGAAAAAGAAGGCAAGATTTCTCAATTCTGCCAAGACAATTCTATCTAACCTAATTCCTGATATTGTGGTTGATGACAATGCACCCATCATTGATCCATTGAGTACTCTTGTAACAACAATCGGTTCAGAGGCAACTGACTTGGAGAAGGTTACAGTAAGGCAATATTGATGAATACTAAGAGGGGGGGGTGAATTAGTATGCCAAAAATCTTTGCACTTAAACACTTTGCAACACAAGTAGTAAACAGGTAAAACAGTTTAACAGACAAACTGGTGAACAAACATGCAAACCAAATAGCTAATAATGCATTCACCCACAGTAGCACAAACACCATAACATAAGATATTTTGATGTGGAAACCCAAATGGGAAAAACCCCGGTGAGATGGAACTCACAAGTAACTATCTGCAGAATAGGAACTACACCGGTTAAGGTCTTACAATGTTCTTTACCAAAACAGATCCTATTAAGAATCTCATTCTCTGTTAGGAGATAAGTCTGATTAAAGACTACCTTGCTAGAGGATTTTAGATCCACAGATGTGAACCACCTTGTTAGAGGATTTACAAGAGGCTTTTGGGCCTATCTGGTTAAGGGCTACAGACTCGTCAAAGATGTGAGTAATCAACAAGTGTTTGATCTAGCTAATAGCACATACTGCTCAGTTAGATCCTTGATAGCTTATTCTTAATGCACTATACCATTACTTCAGTCTTCTACACATTCATAATCTCTCCAACTCCTCAACCACCTTAAACCCTAGTCGCAATATCAACTATTGCAACAACAATAACAACAACAACCTAAATCCCTAGACATGATGTCCTTATAAAGGAAACTAATTTCACGTTGGTCCAATAGGATTACATTACAATTTCCTAGGTTCAATGAACTTGGAAATACTAGGCAATACGTCACAAAAAGCATCACTACAGTGTTGACACTATCAAACAATTGGTGGGTGGTAACTCATCACAAAGTATTACCGGTTCATACAAAATGCCGGTTGTCGGTTTGACAAAAATGAAGGCTGGTAGAAATGTGTTATGCCACTTTAATACCTCGTACCACTTGAGGTAAATATGCCGCTTCAAACCAGGAAACACATTCTGCAAAACATCAATAGTCTAAAGACTATAATACAACATACCGGTTGGAACAAGTACCAATTGTGCTCTAACTTATACATATAAAGAGGATCTCAATGCAAGTGTGCGTCCATCAATGACAATCACAATATAAACATCAAAAATGCCAACAATCTCCCCCTTTGGCATTGATGGCAACACTTAGGAAAATAAAATTTTGACATCTAAGTGTTTTACAACAAAATCATGCCATTAGCAAAATTGCTCCCCCTAAGCATATACACTATCCCTTTGACAATACAATGTATAAAATTTTTGCATAAAGAGCATAAACATTAAGATATATAGAGCATATAATCAAAATTTTGATTACCAGATACTTCTCCAAATAGAATTCTTCTCCCCCTTTGCCAACAATGACAAAGTATAGTTGAACAACCCTATTTTCATTTGATATTAAAAAAATAAAAGTTTATGACAACAAGGAATGATACTTGTCAAAAATAGATTTAAAGTCCTACAAGAATTGTTTCATCAACAAAGACCAGGACTCAAGTAGGGAGGTGGCTACTTCTTACTCTATCTGCATCTAGGAGACCTATTCTTCCATGGCATCAATTGTGCTCATCTCCTATGTAACTATTAAGGCATCCAGGTTCAGATAGCACTTCTAAAGAATTTGCAATCATGGGAGTAGAACCAGTTGTAGCTCTTGCAAATCTCTAGATTGAGTGTTGATCTCTTGCTCCATTTTTACTAACTGGATGTGAAACCGGTGAACAGTTTGCCTGTAAGTTGTAAAGGAATCATAAGGCAGCTTGAATGTGCTCAAGTAGGACTGCAAGTCCTTTTCAAGTTTTTGCTTCTGAGCTAGCACATCATCATAGAATAGATGGGGTTGGCAGATTTCGCTAACTAGCAAATTCCCCTCATCTAGAGCATCCCTTATATCCCTTTGTTCTTTCTTTAGTTCAGTCCGGAGCTCATTCAACTTCTTCACCAGAGCTATATTAAGAGCTTTTTGATGCTCCTTCTTGACATTAGCCTCTGCTGCCTCTTCAAGGCTCTGCACCTGATCATCTACTACTGTGCATAGGAGCTTAAGTCTAGCTAGTGATGAATCAGTGTTTGGAAGATTTGTACCGGGTATCAAACCGGTAAGCATATCCCCAGCTACTTGGATTACATCCTGCTCCTTCTTCCATTGAATGATTTCAAGGTTCTCTTGAGCTACCTTGATGCTCTGCATTAGCTCCGTTTCACTTGCAGACTGGAGATCTATAGGACCGGTGAGATCATCTGGTTTAGCTTGACTCTCGGTTGCCTTCGGAGTCTCCATCTGGGTGCTCTTCGCCGCTTCTCTTGCCTTGTCCTCTTCTGCTTTCTTCTTCTCCACTTCTCTCCTCTTCTCTACTTCCTTGTCCTCCTCAGCCTTTTTCTTTTTTGCTTCCTTCTTCTTCTCCTATTCCTTATCTTCTTCTTCCTTATTCTTCCTCTCTGCTTCCTTCTTCTTCTCCTGTTCCTTATCTTCCTCTTCCTTCTTCTTCCTCTCCACTTCCTTCTTCTTCTCTTGATCCTTATCTTCCTCTTCTTTCTTTTTCTTTTCATCTTCTTGCTTCTTTTTCTCTTCTTCATCCTTTTTCTTCTTCTCCTCTTTATTTTTCTTCTTTTTCTCTTCTTCATCCTTCTTCTACTTCTCTTCTTCATCTTTCTTCCTCTTCTCCTCTTCATCTTTCTTCTTCTTCTCCTATTCATCTTTCTTCTTTTTCTCCTCTTCATCCTTCTTTTGCTTCTCTTCTTCATCCTTTTTCCTCTGCTTTGCCTCTTCCTTTGCCACTTCCTATTTGTCCTTGGCTTTCTTATCATCCTATTTAGCTTGTTGCTTCTATCCTTGGCCTCAAATGGTGTTTCCTGAGTATCATCCTTAACATCCAAAGCATCAACATCAATGGTTTTGATTGGTTCAACAATCAGATTTCCTTCATCATCAAATACTTCATCCAATTTGGATATAACCAGTTCTTGTTTAGCTTGCCAGTTGGCAAGATGCACTTTGTGAGTCTAGATAGCGGTTTTCATATACAAATGGGTTTCTTTTTCGACATCAACAACTCTACCTTCTAGCAGCTAGAGTCTTCTTTTTCTAGTGAAGAAGAGTCCTTTATTTTGGTCAATAACATCATACAACTTAGAATTTGACATGTCGGGAAAGTACTGTGCAAAAACCTTCTCCCTAATTTCATGTTCTTTCTCTATGGCAATGTGCCATCAATTATCTAATGACATATATAGAGAATCCAACGTCTGAGATTTAATCTCTGAGGGTGACCGGTCATTAATACATAAATACTAAAATATTTCCTTTTCAATCGCTTCCTTTTCATCCTCATTGAAGTCATCAAAACACTCAAGTAAGTCATTTAGCACTTTTCTCCTAATATTTTTTATTGTTCTTTGACAATGTGTCAAAGGTTTATAGGAAGATATATCTATATTTACCGGTGCATATGATGCCAGTTCATTCTTTGTCTTCCTCTTTGTTTGACGTGTTTTCTTTGGCTTTTCCTTAGACAAAGTTTCTTCTGAGTCTGGAGAGGTGTTCCTTGTCTTCCTCTTTCTCTGGAACACTTTAGCCGGTGTAGCTTTCAGTTTCTTCTTGGCTGGTGACGGCTTCGTCACTTTTGGAGTTCTAGTAGTAACTGGTGCGGACGTTGTAGGCACTGCCTTTGCCTTCTTCACTGTCGATTCCTTTTCTTTCATTATTGGTGGTTCCTCAACTGGTGCTATCCTCTCTAGGTAGGTGTTGATTCTCTTTTCCTTATGATCAAGCAGTGAGGCAATAAGGGTAGAGGCATACCCTTCCAGCATATCGTACATCACCTCATAACCCATTGGCTCCACTTCTTCCTGTCTAGGCTCAACAACCTCCATTATGCATTTATCTACTTGGATGGTGAAGCAGATATCATCTTCATATTTCTTGACGATGTCACTTGATATCCTCACTCTTTGGCTCATTTTCCTTCTGAACTCATCAAAATACTTGTTCAAAATATCAGGGTAACTGGATCCAAGTGCTTCAATGCTTTCCTTGATTTGCTTGGTTACCGATTGGTCACCAGACCACTGAACATCTCCTACTCCTGGGAAGTAGCCTTGGAAATAGAAGAACATCCCAACCAGTAGCTATCCAAACTTGAACCTAAGTGCATTATCCTATTTGATTTCCTTCAGATTCAACAGGAGTTGTCTCTGCATGCTAGTGCACAGATCAAATGATGCATCCTTCTTTATCATCCGGTAAGTGGCATTTACCGCTGCAGTAAATACAGAGTTAATTCTGCTGGCTGAGAATGTCTGGTATCCAATCACCATACACACATACTTAACTAGATCATCCTTGATAGAATTTACTGTCATGCCACGTAAGTCACTCATTGAACTGGTGAGCTTGGACATTTTAGTTTTGCTTACCATTCTTAGGGCCGACACTTCCCCTGTGTTGTAGAATCCGGTGACTGCATGAATTACCTACGGCATGATGTCATGTGTTCTCTTTAGGTACATCTTATCACCATGGACTCTGCTCAGAATGATCCATATATGATCCTCTGTTAAATCTTCTAGGAAGTAAATAGCATTGTGGAGCTTTTTCTTCTCCAAAATATTAAACTTCAGTTTGATCTTCTTATCTTTACCGCAAAATAAACCTAACTGGGTGTGGATAGCTAGAGACCCTAGGTCTTCTATTTTGCAATCTATGCAGTCAGAAATTCCCTCTTCTACTATAACACCAGGAGGAACTTGTGATAGGGCATTATACTTGGACTTTCATTGAATAAAATTTGCAAACTTGACAGATGCACTAGAACTGGTATGAGATGCGGAAGCCATGATAAAAATCTTAAGAACTTGAGAAATACCTTTTAAAACACATGAAATTAGGGCTTGCTGAATCTCCTTCACTTTACACTCTGTCAGTTGCTGAATCACCGCTTTGTGTTCTCCACTTGACCGTTTCTAGTTTGAATTTGAATCTCATTGGCGGTTTCTCAATTTCTCAAAATCTCTGCTCAAATTGCCTTTTCATCACTCTACTCTTTGAAAAACTTTTCTTCGCTCAAAAATTGATAGTGATAAATGATTTGAAAAATGCTTTTAAACATATTCCTCACCTACTGTCATTAATACTCCTCCATTAGGGCGTAAACCCTAATTTTGCCTTTTTACCATTTCTGGTCTTCTGCCAAACGATAGGTATAACATACCAGTTAAGGTCTTTTACTGGTGTAAATCAGGGGTTTGAAACATTTTACCATTTGCTCCCCCTAAGCTTTTCTGAAGCTTAGTTTGTCAGTTCCATGATTTCCACACTAGGTGCAGAAACCAGTTCTGTTATCACTGATTAAAATTGGGTTTTTCTTTTCCAATGATTGGCTATGGTATGTTGATTTTCTGAATAGGGTGTAATTCCAAATGCTTTAGCTTTGTTTTAGACTTTAAGGGTTTAAGGGTTTTTGATTTTAGATCCTATCATATTTGTTTTAAGCCCTCTGGTTTCTAATCTTCCATTACTTTATTCACTTAAGTAATGGGTCATGGGGTCATAGGAAGTGTCCCCCCTTGTTGTTTGCCTAGGCGGTTATGTTAATTAATTGAAAATTTTGTGCCTTATATGTTTTTCTCCTAAAGTTGTTGGGCCCAGTAACTAGTGCGCATCTCGTGAATGATCCAACAGCCCACGCTATTTCGCAAGGGTAAAATGCTCACTCTTTATGCCTGCAAAATAACGAGAGTGAACGAGAACCGTCCACATGTCATGATGGAGGAAGTAAAGGGTGTAGTTGTCAAGAGTGGTTAGAGCCCCGTGGATTTCTTTTGGCATATTAGAAGGTGGCACGTGGCACAAGTCACCACAGTCAGTGGGTCAGGATTAAAGGTTCAAAGCAGGCCCCAGAGGTGAGTCAAGCCGCAGGTAGAGATGACCTGGCAGGTACAGCTATTAACAATTTATTGAAGCCCCGTGGTTTTCTTCTGGTAAATGATAGAGTGACAAATCAACTCCGCAGGTGACTGGATGCCAGGTGTTCATGATGAGCCAGCAAGCCCACCCCTCCTGAGAGCCTTTTCAGAGGATTAAATGCCAATCAACTTGAGATATTATCCAACGGGCCGCACTATTTTGCAAGGGTAAAATGCTCACTCTTTATGCCCGCGAAATAGCGAGAGTGAACGAGAACCGTCCACGTGTCATGATGATGACTTGGAGGATATGGCTGTTGAGATGAAAGTGGGGCCCCCGTGGTTTCCTTCTGGAAAATGACAGAGTGACAAATCAGCTCCGCAAGTGATTGGATGCCAGGTGTTCATGACAAGTTAGCGGGCCCACCCCTCTTGAGAGCCTTTTCAAAGGATTAAATGCTGATCAACTTGAGAGATGAACCAATGGGCCTCACTATTTCGCAAGGGTAAAATGCTCACTCTTTATGCCCATGAAATAGCGAGAGTGAATGAGAATCGTCCACGTGTCATGATGACACGCAGTCTAAGAAGAAAGTGTGGGCCCACCGTAGTATAAAAGAAAGACACGTGGCCAGTATCAAGTGGAATGTGAAGGGAATTTCAAGGCCAATGGTTGGGTGCCGCGTGGTATTATGTAGCCAATAGAAAAGCGGGACCCAAAGTAAAGCCAAAGTTGTCAGTTAACGAAAGAGTAAAAATGAAACACTTGCAGGAATGTTATGACCCGTTGGAGCGAAAAATACGAATTCTCGTATGAATTCGATTTTGAAGGGACGGCTGAAGCATGCGGAATCAATGTTATAGTTAAGGCCCCGAGTACAAATATTTGATTTCCTAACAACCAAATGAAGATATCTTTTAAAAGATTTTGCAGAAGAGTAGACGCAGAGTTATTTTCATCAGATACAGAGCAAGTTAGTTCAGTTGCAGAGCAATTTCCTTCAAGCAAAGAACAGGTCCTCTCATATTTTGTAGCAATTCTTGTGTAGTGTTCTAAATAAGATAATTCATTCGTGCAGGACTGTTTAAGAGTGATATTCATATTCTTGCATTTTCAAAGTGGCTCCTAAAAGGGAATTCTCCGGCAAGGTTAACTATTTAGAAAGAAGTGTGTGTGATGATTTTTTAGAATAGTTGACGTTGTTAACCAACCAGGCATCCAAGGCTAAAGAGTTAGTGCCCAGGGCTCCCCATCTAAAGATAGGAGAAGGATTATATGATAAAGGTAATTGGTTGAGAGACCCACAGGTTGGACTATCCGGGTTGGGGTTGTTTAAAGTTGGATTCGGAATGAGAAATTCTCCTGCCCTCAAAACAGTATTTGGGAATTAGATGTTGGGAAATTAGTAGTCCCAGGGGTATTCATGGATACAGACCTGCTAACCCAAATGGCGTTAAATTATGATCTAGTCACAAGATGCATCCGGGATGTAAATGGGAAAACCCTTGTGGAAATTAATGTTGAAGAGTTTAGGACAACATTTGGGCTTAATGAGTTCACAAACTTCTTAGAACCTATAAATTTCACATCATTAGTCCAAGTTTATGATGCACAGAGGAGTCATCTCAGGAATGGGCCTCTTAAGGAACTTTTTGTGAAAATAGGAGGGTTAACAGTTGTAGGACCCAACACACAAGAGCCCTTCTCATTAAGTACGTTTACCTTGAGGGCTAAAGGAATGTATTGGGCACTTTGTCAAGTTCTAGGAGAAGATGCTGAAGCAAATATGCCGAATCATTACTTGAGAATGATTGCTCAGATTTTGAATCCTTCTCTTGCTATCACATTTGATTATGCCTCTTTTATTGCCGATGCTATCCATGGAGGGTTGATAGGAATAAAGAATGGAAAGGTGGACAGACCTTTCGGATGGTATTCACTCCTAATGCACCTTTTTCTCTTTAAAGGTGGTGATTATTTTGCCAGTGGGCTTGACCGTGCTAAGGAGAAAGGAGGAGAAAAAATGCCAGTACAATTATGGAGTACTGTGTTGTCATGGGATAGAGAGGATGCCAGTTTTTTGAAGTTTGATAAATATTTTGCATCCAAAATAAGGACTCTCCTCTACTCTGATAACCCAAGAATCCCTAAGGTTCTTCTGGAATTCATAAGACCAAAAGAATTCGCAAAGAATATAAAAATTGTTCATAACTGGGGCGACATTTATTTATATCCAGTCTCCACAGTTTTCAAAGTTTTTGGTTTTAGGGGCACTCCATTTTTGTTACCTTACAAAGTCCCTCTCAAAGTGGGAATAGCGGAGATCCTTAGGAAAATTGGTGGCCTGCAAGAAGCAGAGTTGATAGGCAGAGGTAAAGGGACTATTTTCCCTGCAGCTACTATAGCCCACCAATTTGTGATTACAAAGGGAGGCTAGAACTTCTTTGAGGATTTCCTCAAGCCTTATCATTTGTCCACTACAGTGTCTAGGTGTGCTGATCCAGAGGACTTCTTCAACGGTGTGTTTAGGAAGAAGGTAGCATGCAGAGGTAGGCCTCATCAATTCCAGTTTCCTGAAGACCTCATCAGAAATGAGTTTGATCTAGATGAGCAGGAGCTAAGGAAAGAAAAGTGGGTGGCTTACAAGAAAGCCTTGGATTTCGTGCATTAGTTTGATGCTAGCTATGACCCATTGTCTAGCTTCTTCCCACTAGAAGAAAAAATAAAGTTTTTGATTGTTTTCTTTGAGGATGTGATGCAAACACTAAAGGAGAAGAGGGAAGTTGTGATCAAGAGCAACCCTAAAAAGGCTAGAATGATCCTGAGCAGGTCAGCTTCCAGCAAAGCAATTCCTCCTAGTGATTACACCTTGCATAAGAAATCAGGTTACAGTGTGCTGGTACCTACAATAGGGGAGCCCTCTACATCCAAAGTAAAGAGGAAGATACAAGATGTCATTGACATCCAAGACAACCCAAAGAAGAAAAGGGTGGGAAAGGAAGTGCAATCAGATACACCTTTGTATTCCCCATCCCAATCCCCTATCCATATAGGAGATGAACAAGCAGCAGCTGAACACCTCTTGCAGTTGGGTAGTTTAGGGGAAATTGCATACACCTATGATGAAGTGGAGGAAAGGATGCCAGAAGAACCCATTGATGCTGAAATGGATATCACCTCCACTGAACTTAAAGGCCAGGAGTGGGATCCTAAGATAAAAAAGGCAAGTAGTTCCTTTCTAGCTGATGACAACTTTGTCACATCGGAAGCATTTATGCAATTCATTTGGAAACAACATATAGATAGATATAATGCTAGATGTGAGACAAGAAAAGCTAAGTAGCCCAATAAAGATCTAGCCTCAGTGGAAGAAGAAATAAAACAAGAGATGATGGGAGAATTCAAGATCATCACCCCTGAGTAGGGAAGGGATATGGTAGCACAAGCTGGAGTTCTTATCTTGCTAGAGTGGGATATTGCAGATGCCCTGGTGTTAGATGCAGTAAGAAAAGAGACCAAACCCATGGAAGGGGTTACCTTCAATAAAGATAATGCTGCACTAGTCATGTAGTCTCTCAAGAGAAATGAGAACAAGAAAGGCAAAGACACCCCAGGGTCAAGTTACCTTGGTGGAATGATGGTAAAGAGAGTACTGAGTACAGGGGTAGTAGAGGCTGCTAGTACTGTGTTAGAAACTGCAAAATTCAGTGTTGCAGTGGCAGAGAAGGAATCCAAAGAAAAAGAGGCCCTCCAAATTAAGTTGGAAATAGTTTTGAAGGCCTATAACAATGCCAAGGAGGAGGTGAGAGGTAAAAATAGCATCATTGCTAAGTTGCAAAGCAAGTTGATGGGACAATACCAACAAGGTGAGTCTTCAACACTGATGATTTCCTCTTCTCCTGCAAGACCTCCACCTATTAGCCCTATCATTGAATTTCCACCATCTCCAGCACCCTCCAGCTCTCAAATGATTGAGATTACTCCTCAAGAACTAAAAAACCTAAAATAGGCTCAGGCCTTATATGCAGGGAAATATGAGGAGAAAGTAAGAGCCACAATCTCCAGTTTTGCTGATACAATAAATGCCTCATTACTTTACAACAATGTGGGAAAAATTATGGAGATATGGAATGAGCTGAGGAGAGATAAGGCCATTTTGACACCCATTTTTGACAGATGGAGGCCTAGGGAACAAAATCTAGAGTTCATGTGTATATCCTGTGATGAAGCAAGAGCCAATCCCCTTATCAAATCCACTTCTGATATTGCTAAGGTCTTAATGCAATTGGTAGCAGAGGTGGATAATGTGGATAGAAAGGTTAATTTGTGTAAGAAGGAATACACTGATCAAGTTTTTGAGTTGCTCCCAAGAATTTTTGCTAATCCGGATCAGTTAAAAGATAAGCAAATATGGCTTAAGGAGATAGAAGCTAAATTATCAGCAAGAGTTAAAAGAATCATTGATCTTGATGATACTTCTTTCTTTGTTGTGACAATACAAGAGATAGAGAAAATTAAATCACATTATGGTTTTCTTAATTCAGAAGTCAACAAACTAAGAAATTCTTGGAAAAGGTTGACTAAGATTAAAGATGATGTGATTAATTTTTTATGGCCGACAGAAGAGATATATAGCAAGTGGGAAATTAAGTATACCACCCATGATTCGTAACAATTGGAGAGCGCCCTTGAAAAGATAGAAGAGATTGCAACCGAACAGCCTGTTGAACAAACTGCAGAGGCTAAAAAGAGCTTGTAACTGCTTTTTGCGGAAAATTTGTAACCTCTTTATTTTTGAAAAAGAAATGATTGTAACAAACTCTCCTCGAGAAGTCTGAAGCTTTGTGCATCCATGTTGTTATAAATGGATACCAGGACTATTGGAAAAATGATCACAAAATTTTTGTAAGAAAACGCTGTAGAAATTTATCTGAGCTTTTCTAAGTCTAATGGAGAATTAGAATTTATTGTAATATTTCTTGAACTGAATATTAATATACAGGCCATCAGTTTCCTGTAAATCTTTGTGTTGTCTTCAAGTTTGTTCACAAATTTATTTACTGTTTTCATTCTTAATAATCCAGGGTTGTTCTGTTTGAATGGAATTGCAAAGCAATTTTAGTATAAGTGTTTGCTAGCTTTTCTCTCTAGGAGGGAAATTAAATACACGGGATCACTCATACCAGTAAATTCTTTGGAAGGAATTTTGAATTTTTGAGGACCATAGCTTAATTTGGGATGCTTGAATTCTTATGTGTGTCAAGCATATGTAAGGATTAATAGAAACCAAGCCGATGGGAAGCATAAAGATGTATTGTTTGAGGAGTTTTATTTGAGTTTAGATGACTCTATAACCTTGGATAAGGCACTGATATTAATCAAAGTTGTTTATTGCATGCTTTGTTGATCAAAATGCTGAAGTTAAGTATAATTTCCATCCTTTGTTTTCAGTTGATTTCAAGGTGAATAAATCCACTAGTTTGCTGGACTGGTTTGCTGTGGGTTTGTTGTTTGAAAGTGTGAATTTAAATTCATAAAGGTATACCCACCTGGGCTCCAAGGAAGCCCAAAGTGTAGAAGGTCTAATCAAACCTTGTCATATGTTGTCTTGAGAATTTCCTTATCTTTGATGTCTCTTCTGCACCAAGCTTAAATCATATTATTATAAGGACATTAAAGGGAAACAAATTTTGAAAACAACAGGTTTCGCTTGTAACACCACTGGTTTCTTCTTCCAAGTTTTGTTCATATCCGCTTGAATGGTGTCAACATCAATGTCTCCTTCTGGAGTGACCAGTATATCATTAGATATGTCCTTTCTTGATCTACAAAAATTGGCAATGTGACCCGGTTTGTTGCAGTGATAGCAGACCAATCCAGGTGCTCTCCAAGGTCCATTGTTCATGTTTCCATTCTTCCTTGTGCATGTTGCAGCAGTGTGACCATGACCATGACAGATCATAAAATTTTCTCTCCATCTGATTGCCGCTTGATAACCACCACTTCTTAGCTGATGATTGAAGACATTAAACCGGTTGTGATTCTGATTCACAAAAGGTTTAGGACCAGCTCCTTGGGTCCTCTAAGGATATCTTCCAGTGTTATTCATAATAGACCTGCATTTAGATGCTCTATGCCCATACTTGTTGCATGCATAACAGTTACCATCAAATCTATAGGATCTAGGCTTATCATTTAGGAAATAAGGAAAATTGTTGTAAGCCTTACTCCTACACACATTTGCAATATGTCCTTCTTTAAGATAGTTGAAACAAACAGGTTTAAACTTTTGCTTACCTTTATCCTTTGATGCTGGTTGTTTCTTTGATTTTCTAGCATTTGTACTAGAGGTCTCACCTTCCTCATTACCAGAATAACCAAGTCCATTGGTATTCTTGACCGATTTGGTAGATTCAAGCTTTTTCTCTAGCTTGATAGTACTCTTGTTGAACTTAGTAAGTATTTCCTTTGACTCAGAGAGTTCTTTAGAAATAGCAGCATTTGTTTCCAACAGGTTTTCATTCTCAGAGATGGCAGTGTTCAGTTCTCCTTGCATGTCTTCCTTTTCCACCTTGCTTGCATGGAGTTGAGCATTTAGGGCACTCATCTCTTGTTTCAACTTGGAGATCTCAAGATCTCTTTCTTTCACTAGGTCTCCAGCTTTTCTCCGGTTCTCAAGCTCTTGACACATCTGGATAGTAAGTCCTTCCAACTCCTTTCTCAGGTTGGAGTTTGATTCATTCAACTTATTTACTTCAGCAATTAAGACTTCCATGTCTACTTCATCTGAAGAACTATTTTCAGATAGCTCCATCAGCTTTTTTGCATGTTCTCTCCATTTTGCTTGAGATGCCTTGTATTTGACCATAAGATCATCATAGGCTTTCTCAGACTGAGTGAACCGGTGGGTAAGATCCCTCAATGTGTATCCCCTCATACCTATTTCCAAGTGGTTAAACTTATAGAAAGGTTGGCTCTGATACCAATTGATGAATACTAAGAGGGGGGGTGAATTAGTATGCCAAAAATCTTTTCACTTAAACACTTTGCAACACTAGCAGTAAACCGGTAAAATAGTTTAACAGACAAACTGGTGAACAAACATACAAACCAAATAGCTAATAATGCATTCACCCATAGTAGCACAAACACCATAACATAAGATATTTTGATGTGGAAACCCAAATGGGAAAAACCACAGTGAGATGGAACTCACAAGTAACTATTTGCAGAATAGGAACCAGAACGGTTAAGGTCAGACTAGTTAAGGTCATACAATGTTCTTTACTAGAACAGATCTTGTTAAGAATCTCAATCTCTATTAGGAGATAAGTCTAATTAAATACTACCTTGCTAGAGGATTTTAGATCCACAGATGTGAACCACTTGTTAGAGGATTTACAAGAGGATTTTGGGCCTACCGGTTAAGGGCTATAGACTTGTCAAAGATGTGAGTAATCAACAAGTGTTTGATCTAGCTAATAGCACAGACTACTTGATTAGATCCTTGATAGCTCATTCTTAATGCACTATAGCATTACTTCAGTCTTCTACACATTCATAATCTCTCCAACTCCTCAAAAACCTTAAACCCTAGCTGCAATATCAACTATCGCAACAACAATAACAACAATAACCTAAAACCCTAGACATGGTGTCCTTATAAAGGAAACTAATTTCATGTCAGTCCAATAGGATTACATTACAATTTCCTAGGTTCAATGAACCTGGACATACTAGGCAATATGTCACAAAAAGAATCGCTACAGTGTCGACACCATCAAACAATTGCTGGGTGGTAACTCATCACAAAGTATTACCAGTTCATACAAAATGCCAGTTGCTGGTTTGACAAAAATGAAGACTAGTAGAAATGTGTTATGCTTCTTTAATCCCTCATACCGCTTGAGGTCAACATGCCACTTGAGACCAAGAAACACATTCTTCAAAACATCAATAGTCTAAAGACTATAATACAACATACCGGTTGGAACAAATACCTGTTGTACTCTAACTCATACATATAGAGAGGATCTCAATGCAAGTTTGTGTACATCAATGACAATCACAATATAAACATCAAAAATGCCAACAAATATGAATCAAAGAGAGGAGAAAATCTATTGGAACAAATATCATTTGGAAAAGTTGTCCTCTCCACCCGAACAGAAGAAGTCAAAAATATACTACAAGAAGTTGGCCAATTATTGGTCAAATCTTCAAGTTTTACTAATTTAATAAGAGATCTAGAAGATAAAATAAATCAAACTCAAAAAGAAATTCAAGAACTGATAAGTTGTCTTGATCCTCTTACCAGTTCAGCATCAACTTTTAGTGGCAAGGTCAAACTGCTCAATCATGAAATCAAAAGGTTGAAAGAAGAAGAGGACAAACAAGGTCTTATTTTGTTAGAGCTACAGTGCTATCTAGCACCAATTATTGATTTCATGCAAATGAATATTAAAGAAGCAGAACTCCTCATAACTGAACCTGACTGCAAGACAGTCAATGATATGGAGGTTTTTATTGGAGTTTTGCATGGACACTTTCCCAGCATGAAACAGGTAAAATCTTCATGGGAATCCTCTTTGAAAGTAACTCAAGAAAATTTCAAAGAGATTTTTGCTTTACTTTGACAAATTATTTTGTATAGTCTTTTCCATTGATGGAAAAAGGGGGAGTTTTGGAGATTTGTACATTGTGAGTAATAGGGGTCAAAAACAAGGGCTAGAACCAGCACATTTTTGTAGTGTTTACCACCAAAGACAAAGGGGGAGTTTGTTGGCATTTTGTATGATTGGTGAATGATATGGTTGTCATTGTTGGCAACGTCATCTTCCAAGTCTTTATAGTCCATCAGTAAATAACAAGAGTTCTTATTCATATCGGTAGTGAGTAGACCGGTACACAAAGGTTAACTAGCTAAGCAGTATGTAGACAGGGTAAGCAGAGTATAGACTGGCTATGCAGTAAGTACATCGGCATATGGGAGGTCAACCGGCTAAGCAATGAAAAAAACGTTACACAGGAGGATAATCGGCTATGTAGCTAATAGACTGGTATACAAGAGATAACCGATTATGCATAATTTGATTGGTTCATTGGCATAATAGGAGTCTCAACCAATAGACCAGGAAACATCTAGTTAAACCGACAACCTTTTCCAATCAACCAGCAGACTTATCAACATGAATGACTATCTTGACCGATATTCCTGGAATGATTTTTGGAGAGTAATTTATGGCACGGTAACAGAATTTTGAATGATATTTTTGGAGGGAAAGTTTGCACCAAAACTGAAGGGAAATAAATTTAATTAATTGTTAACATAGGGGGAGTAGAGCAGAGTGCAGAGGTGAGGGTCCAAGAACCGATAGAGTGTAGAGCCGAATGTATAAGCAGAAAATTTGTGTTGTGCAGAGAAGACAAAACCGATATGGATAGAGTATGATTTTCATTGTGATCTGATCAAGCTATCAGTAGCTACTCTAGCAAATCATCTTTTTGTTGCTTTCTAACCATTGCAACTCAAAATCCCTTAACCAAGTGGACTTTAATAGGTCCCATTGTAAAATCCCTTAACTAGGTGTCATCTTAATTGATGATCCTAAGACCTTTAACAAGGCTGCCTTTAATAGGGTAAAGGCACTGACAGGCTTTAATCAAAATCTCTTAACCAGGTGGCACCTAATAGTGTCTTTGTAATCTCCTAACAAGGATGGCTTCTCATTGGATGTACTTCAGAAGAGTACAAATTTTTGTAAGTTCCTACTCACACCATGGTTTTTCCATTTGGGTTTCCGCAAGATAGCTCTTGGTGTCACTGTGTATATTTTCATGCATGCATGTTATTCTGAAATAATTGTTTGAATTGATGAATATTAAGTAAGTGCAAACTTGAGTTAAAAGTTCTAATTTTGTAAAATTGGTAAAGTGTTGATTCACCCCTCCCCTCTTAGCACCGGTTGGGACTAACACTTTGTAAGGTTCAAATTCTTAAGGAGTACTTTGTAAAACATAAAAACTATGGTCCATATAAACACACTTCTTCATCAAACAATCCTCCTCCTTCTTTACAAGAAAACAATCCTTATTTTTCCACTAGTATATCTTGCCCTACATCTCAAGAGAAAAGACCTATCCATATCGATAATCAAGAAAAACTAGCTATAAGAATATTTTAGAGATTGAAGTATGATAAAAATGTTACATTTCCTTTCATAAAATATAATAATAATTATAAGAAAAAAAATGATGATGTGTATTGTCTCTTTCACCAGATTTATTCTCATTCTCTTGAAAATTGTAAAGCTTTTAAATGATTTGTTTGAGACCAATCTGATCAAGCTCATATTACTCTCACAATTGATCTTGTTTTTTTCTTGATGAAGAGGTTGTGCCTTAGTGCCCTCTTTAGCTATTATGTTGCTCCACACCATGCAATCTTAGTAGTTTACCTTTAAGGGGACTCTTTGTTTTGTATGGTATTATTCTTTCATTTTCAATCTTATTGTGTGAGCAACGTAATAGCTATTTTCCTTGACCTTCATGCTTTGGGGGTGTAAAGCGGAAAATTGATCGAACCCTAGTTGCTCTCCCCTCTTCCAACTCCAAGGAGAGAGAAGGGAGGTTGCTAGGGTTGATGGTTTTCACTTAGGGAGACTTTACATTCAAAAGAGGGGTTGAAACCCACAAGATCCAATCCCACACAATGCAAGATTGGATGCTAAATGCGTTTCAAGGGTTAAGATAGCAACGCTACCCTCTTTTGTAAAGAATGTTGATAGAATGATTAAGCTAGGAATGCATAGAAAGTGACAAAGATTCGCTTATAAACTGAGATAGGGATATAGGATGAAGCTGCGGACCTGGAATTAGTAGTAAAATGTCTATATGGCGATGTCCTGCAAATTTGAGCAAAAGTTGATGGGACGATGGCGCTCGGCGTGCACACGGTCCTCCGAAAAATCCGCGAAACGAAGGGGGATCTGTTCGTCTCTGCACAAGGATTCCAGATTTTCAATTTCAGCCGCGTACCTGCAACCTACACACAGAAAAGCAAAGATGATTGGGGGGTTAGGGATTAGGGGTTTGCCTTTAGGTCAAACCCCGGTTTTGGAATTAACCAAGAAATGAGAAATGCTGTAAATGTAAATGTCTATAATGTAAAACAAGTACTAATACCTTGTTGTAAGGATGTTTGTATCCTTATGTGTGAAGGTATAGATGTTGTTGTATGTTGTATGTAGTATGTAGTAAGTGATCTCCTCTTCAATGGTTGAATCCTTGTCTTGAATGCAACACTTAGCCTTGAATGGAGACTTAGAAGGAATGCTTGAATGCTTGAATGTTTGAGTGCTTGAATGTTTGAGTATCATTTCCACGTCTTGTACACATATGTCCTTCTTTACCCAAATGGGAGAGGAAAATGTAGTTTATATACTTGTCAATTAGGGCTGATAGACTGATTTTTCTGACCTTGGGCCGACCAGGAAATGTTATTTTCCAAATTGCAAACAAAAAGACCCGAGACCCCATAGGAGACCAGGCCCAAAATAGGGCCAGGGACCAGGGCGTTGGGCACCCTGGACCTGAAGGACCAGGGCGCTAGGTGCTCTGGTCCCACCTCCCGGGACAACAGGGTGCAAAGGAGGTTCAGGCCAGGGTGCTTGAAAAATGCAGTTTTTGGTGTCGTGGACAAGTTTTGGGGTCTCCATTTAGGTTGCGTGTTGCGTCGCCATCATGAAGACCGAAATGCAGTCAAAATTGCAAGTGCCACAATTTTAGGACACTACATTTAGCCCCCACTTTAGCGGGAGTATGTATGCTCATACTTCCGGTAAAGTACAAGGAAACAACATTGAAAGACTTTCACCATGTCAAGGAGGCAAGACACACCAAGCCCCCAGTGGACTAAGGATCTTACGACTTCGATTGACAAAGTAAAAGGGAAGATCACGAGGGAGAACCATGACTATCAGTAGTAAGGTTCCCTCACTATGAGTCATGCAAGAGAAATACCAAAAATTTTCAAGGCAAAGCTAAGTTCGCCAAGAAATTTTCAAGTATCCTAAAGGGATAGACAGGGTGTATGCCCCCCTACGTTAAAGCGATCGCACACGCCTCAACGGGGGTGATTGTTTTAACGTAGTGATACACATAAGAAATGAAAAAGGAAAGGAGCACGTTATCACAAAGATTTAGCCCCCAAGTGTGAGATAAACCCAAGGATAATAGACACAAAACACAAAGCACGAGGTGACTTCACTTTCCTCGGGGTCAGTATGTTGTATGATAATTCATGTATATATATCATATGTATGTATGCATAATTGTTCTTCATTCCCCAATCAAGGAAGGTCACCTAGAAGAAGGGAACACATGTGTCTTTTGAGTCAACATGAGAGAGACCCAAAAGAGATCTCAATGCTTTGCATCGTCCTCAAGTAGACAACACTAAGGACAACAAATAGAAGAATGAGAATAACATATAGAAGAAGTAACAAAAGAGAGGAGGAGAGAATCTGCTATGCTAATGTAACTAGTCTAGCACGTCATCTACCCCCTGATCTTGCTAATCAATGTTTCAGGAAGGCAGGGAACACGCTAGAGGAGGAACATCCAACACAGCAGATGGAGCTATCACAAGATCCAAACAAGGGCTATGTTCATGTTCCGAGCCACGTTGTTCTTGTCTAGGAGCAAGGATAAGTGCTTTAGAAAATTCATTAGATAAATGGTTATCAACATCAACAAGTTCATATTCACTATCAGAAGCAAGAGGAGTAACATGTTCATCATGAATAACATTTTCATCCATATCATCATCAAGATTTATAAAAATAGGATCTTTAACTCGCACAGGATCAAGACCATCATGCATCTTATGTTTAGGAGATTTAGGCTCAATTTCTGGCTGAGGAGAAAATGGAATAATGCCTGTTGAAGGTGTTTTTGGAGATTGCAAAGTTTGAGAAGCAGCTGCTTGAGCCCTAAGACGACGCTTTCGTCAGCATTCACGTGCAGAACGATTTCGTCTAGTCTTAGTAGGAAGTGGAGAAGATTGAGGAGGAGGGATGTTCTCATCCTTATCACTTGGGTGTTTAGGTTGTGGTCTCTTAGGCTGGATAATAGGAGAAGAGGAAGGTCTCTTCTCTCTATAAAAGGAAGGAGGAGGAACTGCTCCATATAAAGGAGGAATTTTTGGTTTAGGAAGAAGACCAAGTCCATCATGACGAGGAGGTATAGGTCTACTTTTAGAAGGTTTATTAGGCATAGACATAGTCACATCCATGGGGATGGGTTGGGAATCTTCTTGAGGAAAGACATTAGTTTTATCTTTCAAAGGAAGAACTTCCTTCTCAAGAACGATAGGAATATCAAGTTTGGGTGTTCTAGGTTCACTTAAAGATAGGATCATATCTGTTTTCCACTTTTGATAAGATTTGAAAAGATGATCACTTCACGGAGGAAGAGATTGGAATTGTTTAGGCCAAAAGTAATCTAGAGGAACACTAGAGGTTCTTTTAGCTGGTTTAAAGAGACTATGATTGACAGTAACAACTTCACCATGATGGGGAAATTTCAAACACTTATGAATAGGAGAAGCAATAGCTTTCATGGAAGATAGCCAAGGATAGCCAAGCGTCACACGAAATTGTTTGGATGAAGGAATAATAGCAAAGTTCACATCAAGGGATTTGTTATGAACTTCAATAGGTAATGTAATAGAACCAATTGCAGGAGAAGAAAATGCATCAAATAATCTCACAACCACATCTGTTTTGTCATAGACCACTTGATTCAATTACAAAGTAAAAAGAAATTCTTCAGTAATAACATTAACCATGCACGAAGGATCAATAAGCACTCCACGGCAAGGTGTATTCTTGACTTTTGCAACTATGTATAAAGGACCATCAGGTGCCCTAATGGTTTCACTAGAATCAAATGTGATGGAAGGTTCTTTAGGGTTTTCTTGTTGCTCTACAAAGTTAATCACATTTAGAGTCATAGACACAAGACCATCAGATGAGAGAGAGGAATCATTAGCCTCAATCGCATTAGAGGTATGAGAAGGTAATGGATCAGTAAAAATCTGAAGATTTTGGTTAGGAGGAGCTACAGATGTATTGCCTTTATCATTCACTCCAGAAACAGAGATAGTATTATTATCAATCAAATCTTGAATTTTACCCTTTAAAGAAAAACATTTTTCAGTATCATGCCCAGGCTGACGTTGAAAGTGACAAAAAGCTTTGTTATCAAAATAAGGTGAATTTATCTTTGCAGGATCAATTTGCCTTATAGGAGGAAGAGTAAGCACATTTTGTTCCAATAACTTATTCATAATACTATGCAATGATTCATTCAAAGGAGTATACTTTCTTTCTTTCTTGAAAAATTTAGAAATAGGAGGCACACCTGATGCTGCATTCACATTGTTGTTGATGATGTTTTCATTGAATTTGATGGAATCTCTGTTCGGTTTAAACTTTCCAAATGGTTGTTGACTGCTATCACCCTTATCACTCGGAGCCATAGGATGTGATTGTTCCATTTGACTCACAGTCAGTTGATAATTGTGAAGAGTTGCACACAACTGTTGGAAAGAAGTAAACTCAGAAAACAGAAGTTTGTCTCGAATATCTTTTTGTAAATTAGAAATAAAGATTCTTTGAATATCATTGTCAGGCACTGGAAAAGAAATTTGAGCATACAAATGCTTATATCTACCAATGAAATCAGTCACTTTTTCTTTAACACCTTGTTTACAATGCATTAAATCAATCAAAGTAACTTTAGGACTTATATTGTTTTGAAATTGTTGAATAAAAGCATTTGCAAGTTGTTCGAAAGAAGTAATAGAATAGGAAGGCAACAAGCAATACCATTGTAGGGCTTTGTCTCTTAATGTTCTAGTAAACAGTTTTGCAAGCAACCTTTGGTCATAAGCAAAATCAGTACATATTGTTTGAAAAGTCTTAACATGTGTTAGAGGATCACCTTTACCATTATAAAGCTCCAAATGCAGGATTTCAACATGTTTAGGAGGGATAGCTCGAACAATGTCAAGAGAAAGTGGGCTCGCAACATCAAATGTGGGCACACTAAACTTAGATTGATTTATAGAGGCAATTTGTTGCTGTAAAGAAGAGACAGTTTGTGCAAGATTGTTAATGGTCGCTTCAGTTGAAGAATTCATATTAGATGTGTTAGATTGAGATGGAGGTGTTATGTTATTGAAAGAAGGTAAAGAGTAAGGTGGCGGGACACTATGATAGTTAGTCATAGGAGAGGATTGGAATGGAGGAACACTACAAGGAGGAATGGAATGGTGGAATGAATTGCCCCCTTGCGTCATGTTCATTTGCGGAGATATAATGGGAACACTCATTGAAGGAATGAATGAAGAAGTCAGATTGAATGAAGGAAGAGGGTTAATTGAAGAGGAAGGATTGCCCCCATGATTGGTAATCATAGGCGGAATATCTTGTATAGAAGCAGTCATTATGTTTGATGTAAAAGTAGGTATGCTAGCAATAGAAGTTGTCAAAGGAATAGAATGATTGACTTGTGTAGGAGGTTGTGTATAACCTAAAGTTTCAGCACAACTCTTCATAAGCATCACATTCGAATCCACAATGTGTGCAATACCACGCAAAATATCAATTCCATTCTTATCACTTTGAAGCATATGTTTTAGACCCTCAATTAAAGGAAGAGCTTGACTATCGGGGTATTCTTGAGACATCCATTGTCGAAAATCATCAAATTGGTTATCCAATTTTGCAAGTTGTTCTACAGAAACCTCATGGGGAGCTTCTTCATCATTAGGAGGATTAAAGGAATTACCCATGTCCTCGTTAAAAAGGCTATTCAAATTAGGTTCCATCTCCTCGATAATTAAACCTCGGAAAGACTTAATTCTACGGTTTCATCTAACGGGAATAGTGTAAGTAGGGCTTATTGTTGTAAAACTCATGCACTAGAGAGGGAGAGAAAATTTTGAATTTTAGAGGTAGCAAATTTCAGTAAAATCAGCCAATCTCCTGGATTTAGGCTATTAAATGCAATCACGACAGTCTCTCGAAATTTCAGAAAAAATGCCCGGGACCGTGGCGCTCGGAGTGCACACGGTCCCTGCAACTTTTTTTGAAATTTGCAGGGGTAAAAGTTATGATGATTTTAAAGCTGATCTGAAAAAATTGAGTGATTTTACGATCTGTAGATAGGCCAAATTAAAGTTGCAATCTCGAAATTGAACCCTACCCAAATTGTCGAAAAATGCAAAAATTTGAATTTTGAAAAAGAGAGGGAAACTGAAATTTTGAATTTTATGATTTTAGAGGGAATGTCAAAAGCAATGCAAGTTTTGAAATTTAAAATTTGACTCAATTTCACGCAAAATTCAATTTTGAAAGCAGAAATCAAAGTTGTTGTAATTAAGCACTTAATTTCAAAAGTCACAAATTGCAAGAATTTGAATAAAGCACTGAAATTTCGAATGAATGCAAACACACTTTTCAGATTTAGGACAGTAAGAACACAATTTTGACACAAAATTTCAATTTCAACAATTTTTGAATGATTAGAAGCCTTAATCCAAGCAATCACAAGACCAACTTTGACTGTAATTTTGAAAGTGTTAGATTTGATAAAATCAGCCAAAATTCTAGATTTTAGCAGGAAAATACAGTAAGATCTAGCTCCCGAAATTTCGAAAAAAATGTCGGGGACGATGGCGCTCGAAGTGCACACGGTCCTCGCAACTTTTTTCCAAATTTTCAGGGATGAAAGATATTGTGATTTTATTGCGGAATCCAAAGTTACAGCTGATTTGGAGATGTTTTGATCAGTGAAATTGTCGGACAAAGGTTGAATCAAGAGGGTTTCAAAAATTAGGGTTTTGACACTTAACCACTTAATTTTCAAAATTAAAGCACAGATATGAATTGATAATTTGCAACAGAAGGGTAGATCTGAAACAAGCATTAATAATTAAACATTTCACAAGTTCAATTTCCAAAAAGAAAATTTAGGGTTTTTATGCAATTAGCCTCTAAAATTTGTAAAAGATCAAACATGGAAATGTAATCAAGGAATCAAATTTTCAGATCTAACCATGAAAAATCAGAAAGGATGTTCACGTCAGGTTCACCAAAATGTAAAGCGAAAAATCGATCGAACCCTATTTGCTCTCCCCTCTTCCAACTCCAAGGAGAGAGAAGGGAGGTTGCTAGGGTTGATGGTTTTCACTTAGGGAGACTTTACATTCAAAAGAGGGGTTGAAACCCACAAGATCCAATCCCACACAATGCAAGATTAGATGCTAAATGTGTTTCAAGGGTCAAGACAGCAAGGCTACCCTCTTTTGTAAAGAATGTTGATAGAATGATTAAGCTAGGAATGCATAGAAAGTGACAAAGATTCGCTTATAAACTGAGATAGGGATATAGGATAAAGCTACGGACCTGGAATTAGTAGTAAAATGTCGATACGGCACTGTCCTGCAAATTTGAGCAAAAGTTGACAGGACGATGGCGCTCGGTGTGCACACAGTCCTCCGAAAAATCCGCGAAATGAAGGGGGATCTGTTCGTCTCTGCACAAGGATTCCAGATCTTCAATATCAGCCACGTACCTGCAACCTACACACAAAAAAGCAAAGACGATTGGGGGGTTAGGGATTAGGGGTTTGTCTTTAGGTCAAACCCCGGTTTTGGAATTAACCAAGAAATGAGAAATGTTGTAAATGTAAATGTCTGTAATGTAAAACAAGTACTAATACCTTGTTGTAAGGATGTTTGTATCCTTATGTGTGAAGGTATAGATGTTGTTGTATGTTGTATGTAGTATGTAGTAAGTGATCTCCTCTTCAATGGTTGAATCCTTGTCTTGAATGCAACACTTAGCCTTGAATGGAGACTTAGAAGGAATGCTTGAATGCTTGAATGTTTGAGTGCTTGAATGTTTGAGTATTGTTTCCACGTCTTGTACACATATGTCATTCTTTACCCAAATGGGAGAGGAAAATGTAGTTTATATACTTGTCAATTAGGGCTGATAGACTGATTTTTCTGACCTTGGGCCGACCAGGAAATGTTATTTTCCAAATTGCAAACAAAAAGACCCGAGACCCCATAGGAGACCGGGCCCAAAATAGGGCCAGGGACCAGGGTGCTGGGCGCCATGGTCCTGGGGGACCAGGGCGCTGGGCGCTCTGGTCCCACCTCCTAGGACAGCAGGGTGCAAAGGAGGTTCAGGCTAGGGTGCTTGAAAAATGCAGTTTTTGGTGTCGTGGACAAGTTTCGGGGTCTCCATTCAGGTTGCGTATTGCGTCGCCATCGTGAAGACTGAAATGCAGTCAAAATTGCAAGTGTCACAATTTTAGGATGCTACAGGGGGAAAGGATTATATCTCTTATTCTTTCTAAGGATCCACTTTTTTTTCTTTGGTTGGGTGGTATTTTCTTATGATACAATGTCATTTCTTATGTGGAATCATTTGTTTGCTCAAGTATTCTCTCTTATCCAAGAGGTGTGTATCCTTGGGTACAACATCTTCCTCGCTTGATGATGTATGTCTATTTTAAATAAATCCCTCAGTTGGAGCCAAAAAGTGTGTTATCCTTAATCAAGAATCTCTTTACCTAGCAATGGGAGGAAGGTGTGAATTCTTGTTCTCCTTCCTTTCTTTTGATCAATGATGTTATTTTCATTCAAGATCTCCTCTTGGAGGTAGATGTCACAAAGATATCTTCCTCCTTCTTCTTGTGTTTCCCTCAAAAGGGCCCCTTTACAGTTGTTGCAATATATCTCACAATTATCTCTTCCGTATCTCATAAGAGTTATGTCTCTTTGGCTAGGGTTGCATGTACATTCTTGTTTAAGGGCATCTCCTTGGTGATTGAATTTTTGTATCCTTTTTCTTCTTTTCCCTAAGATGTCACCATAGCTTTACATTGTCATCTCAAGGAGGGGGGTATATATGTGACCTCCTTGTGTAGTATTATGCAAATTTACTTGGAGACAATGCTTTCCTTAGTTATCCTTTTTCACCATTTTTAGCAAATTTCCTTGGAGACAATGCTTTCTTTGGTCATCCTATTGCACCGCTTTTAGCAAATTTCCTTGGAGACAATGCTTTCCTTGGTTATCATTTTGCATTGTTTTTGGTGAATTTACTTGGAGACAATTCTTTCCTTATTTATCCTTTTGCACCATTTTTGGTGAATTTCTTTCGACACAATGCTTTCTTTGGCTATCCTTTTGCACCATTTTTAGCGGATTTCCTTAGAGACAATGCTTTCTTTGGTTATCCTTTTGCACCATTTTTAGTGTATTTCCTTGGAGATAATGTTTTCTTTAATTATCCTTTTGCACCATTTTTAGTAGATTTACTTGGAGGCAATGCTTTACTTGGTTATTCTTGGGATGGGTTGACTAGCATAACACAACTTGCTAGACTATTCAACTCTCTCTCTTCATCAAAATCTCTTGGGATGAGTGGAACAAACATAACACAACTTGCTAGACTATTTTCTGTTGGCATTATTGTCACTGATTTCAAAAGGATGTCATATGGTTGCAGAGAAGCAGGTAGATTTCAAGGGGTGTCCACAGGTTGTAGGTTGTTGAGAAGCTGATAGCAATTACACATCGTGTTATGCTACAAGGTTTTCAACTAGATTCATCATCATGTTTTCAACCTAGTCCAACATCTTCACACATCAGTCATGTCGGCAATAGTCACTGTGTCGATCTCCACGTGGAAATAGTTATTTGTATCACATGTATCTGTGAGTATCATGTTGTGATCATAAGAAGAGAAGAGATTGTGTAGGATAACATATGCTCAATGAATAAGGTGGTCCCTCTTATCCCGCGGTATCAAATGTGACCCTCAATTTTCACACAAGATAACTTAAGTTTGGTAAGAAAAATGGTCCCTCTTATCCTACATTGTCAAAAGTGATCAACGATGGTTGTCCGGGATAAGAAAGTCAGAAGTGGTCAAAGCGGGGAGTTCTTCTCTTTTTATCCCGTGGTGTCAAATGTGACAAACAAATGTCATGCGAGACAAGAAGCTAAAGGGATTTTTGTAGATTCCCTTATCTCGCACAAGCTAAGATGCACATTAAATGTTGCACGGGCTAAACAAGTGAGAGCATGTTGCGAAGAAAATCTTATCCCGCACAAGAAAATGGTTATGTGGTGGTCCCGCGAGACAAAGAAAAAGCAAAGGATACTAAGGAAACCCTTGTCTCGCAAGGGTTAACGATAGAAATAAGACTGTTGTAGGAGAAGAGTATAAAGAAGGAAAGGTTTCCTTATCCCGCGCATCTCTGCATGGACAAGGAAAGGGTTGTAGGACAAGAAGATGCTTGTCAAGGGAAAATAAAGCTTATCTCACAAGGAGAAATAGTGTCAAGGAATATAGTGTAGGACAAGGAGAAGTAAAGGACAAAAGGGAGAAGTCTTATCCCACATGTGTTGAGAGAACATGCAAATGAGATGCAGGCTAAAAAAAGAAAGAAGAAAGTTCTTGAAGCTTGTCCCACGAGGCATATAACACGAATATTAGCCATGGTATGAAGTTCAAAGGATATGAGAATCCTGATGGTCCATATGGGCGCTGACCAAGTCTGGCCTAAGGACGTGGCATGTATGGAGTGAATCAGAAGACACTTGTTAGAAAGTTGAAAATTTTGATTGACTTTGTGGCCATACCTGCATGTTGATAGACTCAAATGTCCTCATGGACTGTTGACTAGGATTGACTATCTGATCTGGACAAAGAATGTGGAGATATATAGCTCTCTAGCTAGTCGAAGAAGATATCTGATACATTGAAGTCAATGACAGTGGATTTCAGTGTAGTAGTTGTTGAACATTTCAGAGAGGATGGAGAATGCATTAATGGCGAATGAGTTGTAGATAGTTGATGGGCTCAAGGAAATTGACAGAGGCAAAATCAAAACTAATAGATAGATCAGGGTTTCTAAAAATAGCAACTTAGTACAGAGAATGATCAGAGGAAAGATTGGAAGCATTTATTGTAGGCTACAAGTATGAGATCATATTTAGGATAGAGTATGATATCTCCAAATTTGCTGACCTCCAAGACAATTGACTTAAATAAAATATTCAAGATTGTTATAGAAGACAAAAATCTAATGAGTACAAAGTCAATCCAATCTAGCAGTAGCTGAAAATGTGACTCGACATTGGCAAGTGTGGCTGATGAGACAGTGACTAAGGTGGAAACAAATATATCTTCATGAGTCGATAAAAAATAATTGTATGCAGGAGTGTTGAAGTGTGGTGTTTTTTCTGCTGAAGGAAGAGTGAGTATTGAGTGATAGAGAGAGATAGAGTGTATAGCTACAAAAGAGGAAAATAGAGAAAGAATAGAGCATTATGGTCCAAAGTAATGTTGTAGTAGAGAGAAGAAGATAACCAGATAGAGGAAGGAGGAGAAACTAAGGAAAAACTTCAGCAGGCAGAGAAAGTCATTCTCATGATATAAGAAATCTATAAGTGTTACAAAATTCATTTGTAACAAGGTTTTATCATTACATTGTAAACTTGAACAATTATTGTATTTCTCTGTGTGGGTTCTCAGAGCAGGGGTAGGTGCTCATAAAATTAGGGGTTGGTGCTCCTTAGGTTGGTGCCCTAAAATTTCAGGGGGTGATTCTACTTGGGTTGGTGACCTAAACACTGTAATTGGCTATTCATTGTGAGGCTATATTGGAGAAGTAGTCTCCAGCAGCTATTCTCACCAAGGTTTTTCCCACATTGGGTTTTCCTTGTATATCTGGTGTTATGTGACGTGCTCTTGTGTGTATGTGTTCTCAATTAATTTGCAGTAGTATTATTAGCACACATAGTTAAAAGTTTTTAAAATACACTGATTCACCCCCCTCTTAGTGTCCATTTGTGTTCCTTATTTTCCACTCTTCCTTCCTCTTTCATGGATCACCTAGCATAACACATCTTGCTAGCCCATGGAATCCATGCTCTCCTTCTCTCTCCTCTATGATCCCATAGCATACTTTGTTAGTTGATTGGACCATGGAGTCTTGTCTCATCTTTTATGTGTTCTCTTTCTCTTTCCTAGTCAACACTTGTGCTCTTGTAATAGCATTCTGAGGGTGATATTAGTGGTTGAGAAATTTTTATTATCGAGGTCTCTTCAAATAGTTGACTTGGATCCTTTTTTTTTAGTACTAACCCCTTTGTTTGTGTGTTTTTTGTTTTTGTGTGCCCTTGCACGTGATTGTATGACTTAGGATCCTTGGCTTGGGGGCTTGTTCCATTGAACATAGTGATGTATTATCTATTTTCAAACTTGCCTAATGTTTCTCTCACTCTTTCTTTTTCTTCTACTTTACCATGAGTATGTGTGTAGCCTCATACTTCCACTAAAGTGGGGGCTAAATCTAGTGTCATAAATTGCATCCCTATGCAATTTATTTCTTAGCTAGGCCCTATTTTAGCATGTATGGCCTCTCTTGCATTTATTCATGTTCATCCCATCTGAATTCCACATCTCATTCTAGCTTCTCCTTCTGATTTGGACCTTAGGTCCTAATTTGGGGCCACATTGGAGGGAGCAAGGCGCTTAGGGTGACCTTTTCTTGGGATTGGGCCAATCAAGGCACCTTGTTCCTCAGTGTTTGGACCCAAATTCAAACCACTTAATGATCATCTTGGTTAAGTGAGAAATCTTTTCTTGTGATGACCTACTTCAATTTTTACACCCCAAATGCTTGGGAGAGGTATATAAGAAAGATAGCCTCCCTCATTTTGGGTAAGGACAATGAATCATAGAACATGAATAAATAGTGCAATACCCTAAAAATCCTCATCTAAACCATGAGCCCCTAATCTCGACAACATCACCAAGGTCCTAACCAAAGTAAATTAAATAAATCTTGAGCACACAATTAATTCTAAAATCATCAATGTCACATGGCAAAATTAAGCACTCAATATTAATTAAATATTTATTTATTTAATTAAATCATTCCAAGTAAATCATTTTAAACAATTATCTTATTTATTTTATTAAATATCCTAGCATATTTAATTAAATAAATCAATTTGCCATTAAATCATCAAAAAGAGGAATTAATTTGAAAAATAAATAAAAATTGTCATAAATCTTCAAAAAAGGAAACAAATGAAGAAAGAGGAATTGGAAATTATGAGCACAAATCTTCAAAAAAGGAAATAAATCAAAAAAAGAATTAATTGACAAAAAAAGAATTAAAAATTGAAAAAAGAAATCAATTGGAGATAATCTTGAAAAACAAATTAAAAATTGATAAATAATCTCAAAGAAAGCAATTAAAATAATTAAATATTAAAATTGAATGAAATAGAGAATAAATCAGTTTTTTTTTTATTTTATCTTAATTTTAGTTCAATTTCCTTTAAAACTAAGAAAAGCATTCAATCACATCAATTCACCTGGATTGTACTTCCTCTTGGAAAATCTTGACCACTCATCATCATTTGATCTCAGCCTTTGGTTTCTTTCTGAATTTTCTATAAATTCACGCTCTCATCTCTCATTCAAAAATCCTAGAGAATATGTTGTTATTATGTTGTTTTTTCTCTAGGTTCATTGAGAATTTGCATTGAGATATTGCATATTAGTTATTTCATATTGTTTAAATCATTTAGCTTAAATATTCATATATTGCTTAAATCATGTTACATTAATCTGGCATTCATCTAGCTTAAATCCATGCTCATATCTAATTAAAAATCCTTCGTTTTGGTGTTGTCTAGTCACTGGATAGCTTAGCAATCTGAGAGCAATCTAAACTCGCATCTACTAGAAGGTGATGGGTCGCTTTGTAATGGTTTATTATTCATTGATTATTGATTTACTAACCATGCATTTAATGACTTAATTTAAGTGTTGTGTATTACAGATCCAGATACAGGTCCACTTTTCACACACACATTTTTGGTGCCCACCATGGGGTAGAAAACTAATTTTTCGGCCTCAAAATCATTTTTTTTATCCTGCAGGTTTTGTTCGTATAATCTCTATAAAATATCATATGAGTGGTATCACTACATCATACGACATTATATTGAAGCCTGTTATTTGTCATATGAATGATAAATTATGTTGTATGACATACTGTTTTGATTATCTGATTTTATATTATGTCGTCCTATGCTTAGTTCTGACTCGGATGATAAAATCCTTTTGTTGTTTCATTCTATGATAATTATCGTAAGATGTTGTATTCTGTTGGGTTAAAATAGGTTTCACTTTTCAGGTCTTCTGTCAAATTTTGATTACACTAATGCTAATCCTGGATCGTCTTTTGTCTACCTGATATTTTCACAGCTTAACCAGTTTCTTGCAGGATGCTTGTCAAAGAATTTATCAATCAAACATACACCTGTCAAATAATGAAAACAACATGACTACTGATACATTGCTTTTGTAGGTTGCCTAAAGAGAATCAACCACACATCGTATATTCTTTAAATTCATTTTTAGGCACCTAACTTCTATCTAGTTAAAGAACAAATCTGTATTTCGTGTTTTAAGTAAATTCTGAGAGGTAGGAGAGTATGCTCTTGTCTTTTTAGACAATCAGAAATCTAGACCCTTGAGGTGTTTTTTTGGTTTGAGATTTGTACATCTTTAGCAGGCTTGCCCGCCCGAGGAGCTTAAAAACTCCTAAAGTCATTACGGCTGGTGTGAGGGGAACGAACTAAGTGGGAATGGCTAAATGCCAAGTACTCCAACCCACTATAAAATAAACATGATTTGATGAATATCAAGTTGATGACTATGCTCAGGAATAGCTCTCCTCAGTACCTTCGGGTATCTTGAACCTTGGTTTTCAAGGCTGGGAGACTTCTTAATTGAGTTTATACCTCGACCCGCCAAATGGACCTCTTACTAGATCCAATTAAAATTAGAAGCTACCTGATTCACCTCTGAAAGGTTGATAATCTTTGTGCAAGAGAGATAGTAACTCTCCCAAGACACTTGTCATATCGTGCCCCCATCAGCATTTGGAGTCGGCTAATACGGCATTGAGAATCCATTGCGTGAGACTCAGTGGATGTATTCTGATTAGCTATTGGGTGTGTACCTAAGTCAGTAAGCAAAGGTTTTCTTCTCTAAGCCAACTTCCATAGGGTTTGCATGCTGTGATTGGAGTTACTATTCATACTACGTGTTTTTTGTGTTTTCATCCCTCAAACTAAAAATGGAATACTAAAACTGGAGAAAACAAATCAACAACTCAGTGATAAACTCTGTTCATGTTAGAACTAGTCTACCCTAAGTCAAAAATCTGTCCAAAACTAGTCTATCCTGGTCAAAAATCAGTCCATCTCAGAATCGGTCATACTCAATTGTCATACTCAACTATTTAAAAACTCAGAATTTTTGTCTTTGTCCTGTTAACAGTCATACGAACCTAATTATTTATCATCCTGCACCATATCTTGTGTCATATGAGTTTGATAATCTGTCGTCTAAGCTCAATTCTCTATCGTATAAAACACAACAGTCTATCATCTAAAGCTAAATCCTGTACCATACAAAATAAAACTAAACTAAATATTTTGTCGTTCTAGACATATGTTGGCATATGGACACTCCAATGAGACATTGTATGTGATTGAAGGTTTTGTCATTGATGGCAACCTTGCAATCCTATGGCACCGGCAAGACATTATACCAACAAAGCATTACATAGGCAACCTTGCAATCCTATGGCACTAGCAAGACATTATACCGGCAAAGCATTACATCGACGAGATAGTGCACCGGCATCAGTAGAACACTTTACACTGGCACTGGCACAGAAGAAAGAAAGTATACTGGCATAGAGGCTGACAGGTTTTTTGTTATGTAATATTTTGTTTATTATTGTAAGTTGACTTGGCAAATTGTAAAATGACTCTTGTATATAAAGGAGATCATTGTAGACATTTGTAGAAGTGATGGTAGAAGCATAAAGGAAAATATTAGGCAGACCTAATGTGCAAAATATAGGTCAAGGGTATATGTAAAGAATAAAGCAAGAACCAGTACTGAATCTAGCATTGAAGATGCTATTGTAAAATAGTACAAGTCACTAGATTAGTATAATCCTTATTGTAAGTCAGTGTGACTTCCCATTGAGTAGTGAGCTCTAGGCAATTGGCCTTCCTGCATGTGCAGGCCCCTATTGTAAGTAATATTATCGTATTGGCCAGTGAGTGAATATTGTGGGTCACAAATCCCATCGAGGTTTTTCCCACATCGGGTTTCCTTGTTAAACATCTTGTGTTATGGTGTACTTTTCATGTGGATATTCTTGATTCTATTTATTGCATTATTTCTTGCATACCGGTACACTGTTATATTATGTTCTGCATGTTTTAACTTAAGAAAATCTTATTACCGGTTAGATACTGATTCACCCTCTGCTCTCAATATTTGTGGGACCCCTAACAATTGGTATCAGAGCCTAGTCCTCTATTTTCAAAAGCCTAACAGCTTGAGGAAGATCTTGACACCAGAAAAAATGGAAAATCCGATGAAGCAACTTGAAGGAGCTCTTACAGACTATGATGCAAAGAAATTGAAAAATATCAAATTAGAAGATGATTTAAGGGCAGCTCAAGATATCATTCAGGCACTTGAAGAAAATTTTACTGTTGCAAGAAATAAGAGAAGAGAACTTTGTGAAAAACTACAAAATGAGAATGATGAAAAAGAATCACTCAATGATATGATAAGAAAGTTGAAACAAGAGATCATGACAACAAAAAATGAAATGCAGGATATTACTATGAGATTTTGCAAAGAGATTGAGGATAGAAAGAAGAATGAAGAAGAATTGACCAGAAGACTAAGTGATGCAGCAAATGAGAACACAAGACTTAGCTATGAAAATGACATGTTGAAGATAGATCTGATGCATACTCAAAATGACTCAAATGAACTGATGAGACGAAAGGAAATCTTGGAAAGAGAACTGGAAACTGCAAATCAACACAAAGAAAAATTCAAGAAAAGCTCAGAGGAACTTGGTACCTTGCTGAAGAATCAAAAACCTAAATGTGACACTTTTGGAATTGGCTTTGAAGTTGGTGAAAGCTCTAGTACTGCAAATACTCAGGATGATAGCAAACTTGTAAGACAACCTAATGTTTATAAATTCAATGGAAAATGTTTTAACTATAATAAGTATAGTCATAGAGCAAATGAATGTAGAGCTAGGAATTATCAGAATATCAACACACCCACCAGTCAATGTTCAAAATGCAACAAAGTTGGTCACAACTCTGAAAACTGCAGAATGAATGTGAGATGTTATGTTTGTGGAAGATTTGGACACTTATCAAATCAATGTAGAACACAAACCAGCATAGGTTATGGGAAAGCTATTCAAAAGAATAATGTAACTTGTTATGCATGTAACAAGATTGGGCATATTGCTAAATTTTGTAGAAGTAAAGGAACACTGGTAGACAACAAAAGTGCTAGCTTGAAAGGTAAAGAAAAAGTTGAAGAGGTTAAGCAATAATTCTCAAAACAATGGATTAGAAAAGCTTATCTAAATATTGGGAATACTTCTCCACCGGTAGAACCAACCAATGCTTCACCAGTACAAAGTGATACTTCATCGGCAGGACAGAGTAGTGCTCCATCAGCAGGAAGTTCTTCATCTGATTGAAGAAAATTTCCTTGAGGGTTTGGCAATCTAATGACACATATGCTAATTATTCCCTCGGTTAGAGATAAGAAGTTGAAAATTACTATCACCGACAGACAATGTTAAGTGAATACTTAACCGACATGTAATAAATGTGGTAGATGGCAAAAAGACATTATAAAATAAGGTTTTGGCTCCATTTTATTTCACTGTGATTTCAAATTTTTAGAGAGCTCGAAGATTTCGAGCTAAGGCATTTCGAGCAAGAAGCAAGCACACTCCAAGCAATCATCCATCCAAGACAGTAAAAGGTATTTAATCATGGCATCCACCTCTGCAATTGAATACATAGCAAACCCTACTGTTGTTGAGGTAATAAAAAGACCTAGGCCCGTATTTTAGTTAGTTGCCAAGATAGCAAAGAAGGATGATACCTTAGGTGCATTTTCTCAAATTCCTAAGGGAGTTGTATATGCTGAAGACACCAGAATGTACATCCACTACAACATTGAAGAGTTAAGAGATGAGGAAATCAAAACCACGTATAAAACAGTAATATGTGATAACACCAGCAACGTGAAGGATGAACACAAGATTATTGAAACCCTAGGATTTACAGAAATCCTTAGCATTCCTAAATTTCCTAAGGATGTGATTAGGATAGTGTTAAGCAAAGTTCATGGAGAATTTTTCTGGTTAGATGCAATACATAAGATCACCAAGGAAGCTGTGAAAGCTATCACAGGGTTACCGACCACCGGTAAGAGACCAGATAAAACTAAGAAGGTTCCAAATGACCTAGTTACAAAACTAACTGGTGCAAAATTTGACAAGAGATCTTTAAGGGTTAATGATATAAAAGATATCAATGTGAGATTCATTAGTATGATATTAGGTTATAAAGCCACTCATGCCAATAGACTTAACTCAGTTTCAAGTTTATGCATTAAGAGTGCTTATGATATGGTAATAGACAATGCAAAAATCAACATATGTGAATGGTTAAAGGATGAACTAATTGACAACCTTGGAAAAATCAAAAGGGACAAGAAAGGAACTTTTAGATTTGAAAATTTGTTAGTATGCCTAATGCTACACGTAACAAAATAGGTTCTTGGTATAGGTTATAAAGAACTTGGATATGACATACCGGTAGGAAAGCAATTGACAGAACTATTCAATAACATAGGTGAGAACAAGGAGAACAATATTAATGACTTCTTTCAAGCATTAAAGACCAAAATGAAGAAAAGAATAAGGTTATCTTAGAAAATAGTAGACAAATACAAAGATGATATATGCTTTGTCATTAAGAAAGATGAAATTTGGATGGAAGCGGTCATCCCAAGAACAATTTGGGTAACCGAGATGGGCTATGAAACAGATGACCACATAGTTGAAACATATGCTAAAGCACTTCTGGAAGCCCCCAATGAACCTAAAGAAGAAGTATTTGGTAGTGCTAAGACTATAGAAAGTCAAATACAATCAAAGAAAAGAGTAAAGAAGGTTGACGCATTTGTGAGGAAATGATCCAGACAAGCAAAGGCCATTAAGGAAGATGTATTGAAGAAAACTGGCATAACAGAGGATGAGTTGGAAGCTCCACAACCTGAAAGTCATCTATCACCGATAGGTACTTCTTTGAAAGGTGACATGCCAGCAACTTTTAAAAGAGTTGTAAGAAAAAGAGATCCCTCACCGACAACCACTCCTTCACCTAGAAGGACAAGGCAAAAGCAACAAGCTGTGAGATCACCGGTTAGAAAGGCCACACCAAAGAAGAAGAAAAGGACAAACAGAGACTTGGCACCTCTTGATGTACTACTAAATGAAATCACAGAGGAAGGAAAACTAAAGAACATAGGAAAAATCTATGAAACTCTAACTGCTAATGAGAAAGAACAAGTTGAAAACAATGTTATACTGCATATGGACATGTACAAGAAATTTTTGATGGAAGTAGCAAATGAAATTCCTAATGATTTATTCAAAAGACTTGAGGCCAGAAGGCAAGCAGTGATAGAATTAGATAAGAAAATAAAAATTCAGAAACTACTTACTGTATATCTAGTAAACTCTCCTAAAGAAATTGATGACTTGATTGCTCAAGCAAACCGGTCAATATTCTCTACTGCACACTGACATATTTCACTGATGGCGGGAAGAGTTACTAAAGTGACAGAGGAAATAGAAGATGGATGGGATATATTCCTGGTTGACAAAGAAAAACAAGAAGAATATAGGAACCCTAAACCTATAAAGGTATATCAGAAGGATAGGGACAAGGGGAAAGGCAAAGTTGGTGGACCACCAAGCATCAAAGTTAAAGACAACCTACCCCCACCGGTAAAAACAACAACTACTTAAGATCAACCGGCAGCAAAAAGTATGGATGTAGGGGATAAAAATCCTAATTCTGAAGTTCTATATACTATAAATGTTGATACTCAGAAGATCAACATAATAGTAGATAAAGATTCAACTGACAAGTCAGATATGGCTAATGAGCCTCTAGTAGTAGGGGAAACAGAGAAATTGACAGAGGATATAGAGAAAAAGGTAGAGATTGAGGCACAGACAAAGACAACACAACATACAGAGAAACCAATAGAGCTAAAGGCTCCAGAACAGATACATAAGGAAACAGTTCCACCGGTAAGTATTGAAGTAGGAAAACCAGTGCTAAAAGAAATGTAGACACAAACTGACCTGCTAGAGGTCAATACAAGCATGGTTACTTCCACCGGTACTCAGATTGTTGGATCATCATCAATATTCAAGTCAACAAATGTGACTGAGGTATTACTTGATTCTATTAAGAAAATAACTAACTGCAACTCATAGTCTTATAAAGCAATTGACGATTCCATACCAATTTTGAAGGTAATTGCACCTAACTATAATATAGATAATAAAGATTCTTTAGGGCAATTGGATACATTGTGTAAATACATTTCAAAAAATATTGAGAAAATAAAGGAAGAATCAGTGAAGGATAAGGTAGAGACTGAAAAGCAGAAATTCTTTGATGAGGAAATAAAGAAGTGTAACAGAGATTTTGACACACTTCTACCGAAACTATGTAGTTTGTTGAAAGAATACAAAAATTTGTATAAAGATACATGTAAAACAAACTTTTTGACTATAGATATTGACAAGAAAATAAGAAAGGCACAGGATTAGATAAATAAGCTTGCAGACAATTTTGTAAACTCACCTGATTCACTATCAGTTTTTGAAGAGAAGATAGCAAATTTTGAGGAAGAATTACTCAAATTAGAAAGAGAAAGAAAGAATAATAAATAAGGAAAAACATTTGAGATCTAAACTAAGTCCAAGATTGTACTATTTAGCATTTCTGCAGAAGGAAATTTCAGAGGCACTAATACAGGGTAGCAAAACACCGGTAGAGCATTTGCAGCATCTCACCGGTACAGTAAAGAGGACTGAAATAGCAATAAAAGATAGTAAGAAGTTTATGGATAGTATAAAATTAATTTTGGGAGATCTTTTTCAGATAATAACTACCCAGCTACAAGGCTGAGGATATAGATAGATGAAACTACAAACTCTACTAACATCTTGACAACCTTTGTCATTGATGCCAAAGGGGAAGTAGTGGGATGAAAAATTTCAAAACACAGGAATCATATGCTCAGGGGGAGCTCTCACATTATTTTTTAGTAACATTTTTGGACTGCACACTTTTTGACACTTTTTGAAATTTCTCATGAGTGTTGCCATCAATGCTAAAGGGGGAGATTGTTGGCATATGGACACTCCAATGAGACATTGTATGTGATTGAAGGTTTTGTCATTGATGGCAACCTTGCAATCCTATGGCACCGGCAAGACATTATACCGGCAAATCATTACACAGGAAACCTTGCAATCCTATGGCACCGGCAAGACATTATATCGGCAAAGCATTACACCAACAAGATAGTGCACTGGCATCAGTAGAACACTCTACACCGGCACCGGCATAAAAGAAAGAAAGTATACTAGCACAGAGGCTGATAGGATTTTTGTTATGTAATATTTTGTTTATTATTGTAAGCCGACTTGAAAATTTGTAAAATGACTCTTGTATATAAAGGAGATCATTGTAGACATTTGTAGAAGTGATGGTAGAAGCATAAAGGAAAATATTAGGTAGACCTAATGTGCGAAATATAGGTCAAGGGTATATTTAAAGAACAAAGCAAGAACCGGTACTGAATCTGGCATTGAAGATGCTATTGTAAAATAGTACAAGTCATTGGATTAGTATAATCCTTATTGTAAGTTAGTGTGACTTCCCATTGAGCAATGAGCTCTAGGTAGTTGGCCTTCCTACATGTGCAGGCCCCTATTGTAAGTAATATTCTCTTATTGGCCAGTGAGTGAATATTGTGGGTCACAAATCCCACTGAGGTTTTTCCCACACCGGGTTTCCTTGTTAAACATCTTGTGTTATGGTGTACTTTTCATGTAGATATTCTTGATTCTGTTTATTGCATTATTTCTTGCATATTGGTACACTATTATATTATGTTCTTCATGTTTTAACTTCAGAAATTCTTATTACTAGTTAGATACTGATTCCCCCCCCCCTCTCAGTATCTGTGGGACCCCTAACAACATACCCATATGTCATACTGTACTAGGCAGCAAATCGTACGAAACATAATTGTTGTTGTCCTATAACTATTAAATTGTCATCCGACTCAGTAAATCCTGTCGTACGAATCTCTAATTTTTTCAATACAAAATAGTCAAACTTGTCTAAAATAGTCTACAATGAGCATAAAACTGGTCATCATCCCCCTGAGCATAAACAACCTTGATAGTGTACCCCTGTCATTGTGTTGCACGATTTTGTCGATCATCTCTCAGCTAGTTCAAACAACATCTTATCAAACCTAAGTTAACTTAGATAATGTCTTACACAGGATAGATCATTCCTGAAACCAGACCAGAACTTAGTTACTTCACTCAATCACTATGTTAAATGAACAACTAGCTCCAATTTGATCTTGACTTCTGCAACACATCTAGCTCTCCGTCCTGTCGGTTGTAAATGCCTATTCAAACTAGAAGCTCTTCTAAAGATTCTGACAAAAGTAAGAAGCCCATGGCTGACTTAGCTCAACAAATTCAAGATCTCAGAAAAGAAATATATGACATTCAAACTCAATGAAAAGATTCAATGACTCTTCTTGAGATGAAAATTCATGATATTAAGAACACTAGACTTCAAGAAATGCTAAAACAATTACATAAGATGGAGCAACAAATAATTGACAATCAAAGACCAAATCTCATACAAGATCACAAAACACATTCACCAAGACAAAAAGACATCTATTCCCTAGATAGACAGTTTACACCTTTGGGGTAATCTATTGAGTCATCTTTGGAAGAGCTTCTTAAGAACAATCTTATCATATTGCCTAAAAAGACCACATAGGGATGTGAAGTTTTGAGTAGTTACTATGCATATCATAGGCATAACAAACATAAGACTTCAATGTGTATGGAATTGAAACATAAGATTCAAGATCTCATTGATAATGGTGTCATTGGAATTGAAGATCCTAATAACTCACCTAGAGAAAAAGAAGGAACTACTTCTAAGCATAATCAAAATCATGAACCTATGTCTAGCAAGGCTCCATATGTAGCCCCCATCCCTTCCATGATGTCTTCATCTCCTTCAAACAATGAAACTTCTCATGTTTACCTTCAAGGGCTATCTCCTATGGAAATCCAAGTTAATCCCAATGCTAATACAAGTTCCTCTAAAGATTTTAAAATCCCAGATCCTATGCCATCATACACTTCAATTCCAAATGTACCCACTCCAGAGAGTCCCACTCAAAATGCTTCCCTAGCATGCCAAACTATGAAGACCTTCCAAGAATCCCCTATACCTATGCACAATCCTACTCCTTCCTTAGAAGTGGTTCCATGCCAAGAGGATAATTTGAAGAATGAAGAAACAAGTCCTATCATAAATCAAGATCAAGACACCAAAACTCCTCAATCCCATCTAATGATTGAAAAAGATCCTATTTCACTATAATCCCATGATGATCCCCTTATACCTTTATATTTCTTCCAATATGACCCCCTTCCATCTCAAGAGAAAACCATCCTTCCAAATCCCATTCCTAGTCTACTTCCTAAGCAAGATCATGATACCTCTTCCACCTTTTCAAATGATCCCATTCAAAATGAAGAGTCAAACACCCTTCCTACTCTATCCAATGCTCCTCTTCCATGTCAAGATCAAAGTATCCCTTCATCTCCTTGTCATAATCCTCCATGTTCACCTCAAGATTCCATCATGCCCATAATGCCCTCTCATGATCCTATCATACCTTGCAAGATACCTCCACCTCAAAATGGACTTGCCCCTAGCATCAAAAGTAAGAAGAAACCCTTTGTTAAAAAGATCTTTCAAAGCATGCATTATCAAAGAAAAGGGTTAGACATTCATGAACATGGTATATTAGAACCCCCTTCTATAAAAGAAAATTTTGATTATATTGGCTACATTTCTCACTCTCAAGATGTTGGTATCTCTCATAAATCTTGCATTTCTCCAATTAAATCCAAATATACGCTTTCTCCTTCGCCCCTTCCATCCATTATAGGTCCCTATATCTCTCCATCCCTTATGCAGGATCAACAAAGGCACACATCTTCAAGTACCTTTCATCCATCTAAAAGACCTCCATATCATTCCTATCTACCCACGCATCTGCCTCCAAGCAATTTGGATGCCATGCATAAAAGTCATAAGTCAAGTAATCCACATGTATTCAAAGATCAACATGTCCCATCTAATCGACATGTCAAAACAAAGCAAAGTATGATCCAAAAAGAAAAAGAAAAATACAAAATGCCATAAAGGCCCACAAAGAAAGAAGAAAATTCAAAATTTATATGGGTTCCTAAGGAACTTGTACAAGCAATGCACTCTAAGGAACTACAAAAGCATGAAAAATTAAAAACCATGTGGATCCCTAAGTGGCTTCTTGAAGCACAACAATCTAAAGAAAAATCAAAATTGGCATCCAAAATTGTAGTTCCTCCATCCAAACCTTCCGAGTCTATTCCTCCATCACCTCCTTCATCCATTTTGGGTTCTTATGCCCCAAAATTTGTAACCTTTCCTCCATCCAAATCTCAAAATCTAAGATTCACTTCTCTTCCATTTGTCCACCATCCCTCAAGATGTGTGCCAATGTTGATCTTTCCAACATTTCCATCTAGCCATACACAATTCTTCCAACATCCCATCCACTATCCAATGCCTCTTTTTCACCCTTCCATCCCTCTTATCCAATCCTTTGCATAAATCCTTGCCCTAGTTTCATTTCATTATCCTGCCAACATCTTTGACCATACCTTCATAGCCATGGTCTATTGCAACTCATATTCCAAGGGTACCATCCAAAGAAGTGAGATGTCGAGGTCCTTCTTCCATCCCCTATCATGCCTCTATTATCTTCCAAAAAATATAAAGAAAAATGATGAAAAAGTGAAAAAAAAATCTTAAAAAAAAGTAAAGAGAAATAAATTCGTCCTTGTGTGAAAACCACTTCATGTGGCACTTTGGGCAAGTACCATGATGAAAACCTAGAAAATAGGTGTCATGCGTAATCCATTATCCTTTTTCACTTTACACTGGGGGAAACTTCCATCCATGTGCATCCATCTATTATCCTTCATCCTCCATTATCCCTCATCCGCTCTATCTACGCGCATATCCCTTTTCCACCGCTGATCTTGACAAGGTTAAGGATCTTTATAGGCTTCATGTGTCCTATCTATTACACTTGATCTAGACCCTTTAGCTCCTCTCCATTGCTTTCTTACATCCTTCATTACCACCTTTGATCTTGATTATCCTATTTGTCCCCTATCCAGATCTATTCCTTGATCTTGATCAACACTATGGACAAAATGCAAAAACATGTTTTCCACAAACCTCTTGACATGGCCACTTCTTTGGACCATATGGCTTCGTTACGCTATATCCTTGCTTTACATCACTAAAATCCTTTCTTTACATTGTTGTATCTAGACCCTATGCTTGGACTAATGTTGTGAGATAGTCCTTGAAAGCGTCCATCATCATTTGCTCATCCATTCATGTACTCAAAATCCCTTTTGCCTTGCTAGACACTAGGGGTAAACATTAAAAAATCAGAAAAAGTCCTGAAGAAATCCTAAAAAATCAACCTACAATATTTCCAGGATAGATTGTAATTTATCTTTGGTCAAAGTCAAGAATTTATTTCAATCTTCAAGTCAAGTAGCTAAGCTTCATCAAATCAATCTCTAGGGGCATATTAGTTTCATTGCTTCAAATCAAGCTAATATTGTCTTTGTCTGAATCAGTGTCTTAACGTTAATCAGTTTCATCACTTGTTATCAAGCTTATTTTTTGTTTAAACTCAATCAAGGGTTTAAAGAGTATCTTTGATCAAGCTCAATCTAAGCAGGTGTTCAGTTTCATTGCTTCAAATCAAGCTAGACAATTTATCTTCACTCATCGTATCTTGATTAATCAAGTTCAAGATCGATTTTATCTTCACTCACTGTGTCTAGTTCAATCAAGTTCTAGATCAGTAAGATCCGCTTCTTGATCAATCAAGTTCAAGTTCTGTATCTTTGCTCATGTCTTGATCCATCAAGTTCAAGATCGATTTTATCTTTGCTCACTGTGTCTAGATCAATCAAGTTATAGATTAGTAAGATCCACTTCTTGATCAATCAAGTTCAAGTTTGGTATCTTTTCTCTCTATCATTCCTAGTTCAATCAAGTTTAGGATCAGTATTGCTTTAATCAACTTTGTTCATTTTCATTGCTTCAAAACAAGCTGAATACCTTGCTCTTCATCTAGTTCATGATCAATCAAGTTCAGAACTAGTATCTCCTAGACATCAAATTTTCTTTGAACCAACGTGTTGCTCGCACATTAATTCAAAGAGGGGCAAATGTAATACCCTAAAAATGGTCATCTAAACCATGAGCCCCTAATCTTGACAATGTCACCAAGTTCCTAACCAAAGGCAATTATATAAATCTTGAGCACACAATTAATTTCTAAAATCATCAATGTCACATGGCAAAATTAATCACTCAATATTAATTAAATATTTATTTATTTAATTAAATCATTCCAAGTAAATCATTTTAAACAATTATCTTGACAAAAAAATAATTAAAAATTGAAAAAAGAAATCAATTGGAGATAATCTTGAAAAACAAATTAAAAATTGATAAATAATCTGAAAGAAAGCAATTAAAACAATTAAATATTAAAATTGAATGAAATAGAGAATGAATCAGTTTTTGTTTTTTTTTATCTTAATTTTAGTTCAATTTCCTTTAAAACTGAGAAAAGCATCCAATCACATCAATTCACCTGGATTGTGCTTCCTCTTGGAAAATCTTGACCACTCATCATCATTTGATCTCAGCCTTTGGTTTCTTTTTGAATTTTCTATAAATTCAAGCTCTCATCTCTCATTCAAAGTCCTAGAGAATATATTGTTATTATGTTGTTTTTGCTCTAGGTTCATTGAGAATTTGCATTGAGATATTGCATATTAGTTATTTCATATTGTTTAAATCATTTATCTTAAATATTCATATATTTCTTAAATCATGTTAGATTAATCTTGCATTCATCTAGCTTAAATCCATGCTCATATAGATTAAAAATCCTTCGTTTAGGTGTTGTCTAGTCACTGGATAGCTTAGCAATCTAAGAGCAATCTAAACTCGCATCTACTAGAAGGCAATGGGTCGCTTTGTAATGGTTTATTATTCATTGATTATTGATTTACTAACCATGCATCTAATGAATTAATTGAAGTGTTGTGTATTCCACATACAGATACAGGTCCACTTTCCACACACACAAATAGGAGAATAGAACAAGGAAGCATTTCAATTCAAGGATTTAAGGCATTTCATCCCAGCATATTCTTCATTATGGAAACCTTCAACAACCTTCATGCAAGAATGTCTTTTATGATTTATTTTTAGGTCTTTTTTGGAGTCATGTTATTGCATCAATATTTGTGATCATCTTCAAATAAGCATTTGCATCATCAATGTATAAGAAATTTTCATTCTTAGATATAGCCTCTACTACATATCAATATGCTTTCCTTTCAAGTATATTTCAATTCAATGTCAAGGTTGATTCAAATATTAGGGTTTGACTTAGGACAAACCTCTTTCTACCTAATATTTTTCCCTCTTTTCTATGTGTATGAATAGGGGATGGACCCACAAAAACAAGTACAAAGAAATCAGCTAGATATTTGCAATCTGCAATTCATTGGAGATAAAATTGCTGAGAGCGGGTTGAGTCGGGCACCTCGGTCCTTGGAGCACATCAAGAAGGGTACCCCAATGTATCCAATTTTGCCTTATCTTTGTTTTGTTGGTTGGTTACAATCTATCCTATTGGATCTTCTCCTAGAATTTGTTTTCTAGTTCACTATTTTCCTATGCACACAAAAAGGTCATCTTTTCACCCCTTTTTTCGTTCCTCTTCTTAAAATTGTAGAGTTACCTTTCAACTCCACCCACAAGGGACCAATTAATTCACCTTTTACTTAAGAAAATCTTGGGCCAAGTGAATCATTCTCCCTCTCAAGGTAAATAAAGCGAAAGTAGGCCTAAGCTTCCTAGTTTGTCCATACAAGCTAATGAACCCTTTTTCTCCATAATACACCTTCTTATCCATCTTGAACTCTCTCATATAAAGTAACCTCATCTTTACTCAGATTGACTAGAGATCCCAATCATATCTTGAGGCATTGTTATTTTGGATCCTCTAAATCCTTTGAGTGTCTTTACTCAATTGTTTTGTGATCTTCATGCTCTTCTAGTCATCCATTTTCTCATTGATTTTTATCGACAAGGCTTCATATCCCTTTACATTCTAAAGAGTCATCTACAATTAGTACCTCTAAGATTGTATTCAATCAAATTTGGTGGTCTTTTATACTTATTACTCAGTGACTGATGGTCGAGGAAACACATAATCTTGTGTTGAGTCTTATAACTCATTTATTTTCTTCATAAAAGGACATACCTTTTTTTATTACTAATACCTTCATATCTTGTGCTCAGTTCATAAATATTATATTATTTTCACTTTCCTACTAGAATGCTTTTTTATGTTCTATCTTCCTAACTCTAATTATATTTTCAAATGTTTGGTCTTTTGGTGTAACATACTAACTAAAAGAAATAAATTTTCAATGCATAGAATAAAGTTCAACTAATTGCATGTACAATTTTATTTTTTAAGTTTAGTGTCATAAAATTGCAACCCTTGCAATTTGCAACCATATTAGGGTCTTCACATTGGTGATTCAAATCCCTAAGCCTAATCAGAGACCCGAGACTTGCTCAACCCCCAGAAACTATCTTTTCCTGCCCTCTGCACTGCCTGATCCTGCTTCCTGTCCTGAGACAAGGGTAGGATAGGGGCATGGCACCCTTGTCCCCCCTAGGACAGGGGCATGGTGCCCTTGTCCTTTCCCTATTTTGGGGGCCCCTCTATTCTATCTTTGCATTAGACATTTCATAAAATGGGGAAAACCTTCCATGTGTCAGCCTATGATGGAAAATCAATTAATTAACCCTAATTGATGAGTATATAAGTTGCATTCACCCTCCCATTTTCATAAATAAGGTGGGCATGAGATCAAGCATTCAAGAGAATTCAAGCATTCCTTTACAGCATTCAGCATTCTCATGTCTCCCTTCAAGGCTAGGCATTGCATTTAAGTCAAGGATTCAACCATTGAAGAGGAGATCCCATTCAACATTCAATTTAATACAAGCAAATCTACCTACATTATATCTACAACCTCTCTTGAGGTGACTTACATTTCAGTCTTTTATTTACATTTACTTGCAAGTACTTTCTTGCATCATTTGGTTAATTTCAAAATTGGGGTTTGACTTGGAGGCAAACCTCCAATCCCAAACCCTTTTCCTCTCTTTTTTGTGTGTAGGTTGCAGGTGCACAACTGTGTTTGTAGATTTGGACTCCATTTGTAGAGGCGAAAAAACCCTTTTCATTTCACGGATTTTTTGGAGGATGGTGGACACATTCAGCATGGTCCCAACAATTTTTTCTCAAATTCACAGGACAGCTTCATCTCGACATATTATAACCAAATCTAGGTGCACAACTTCATCTCATGCTTCTATCTCAAGTTATAATCAGTTCTTTGCTACTTTTACACTTAACATAATTCAATCATCTTTCATTCTAAAAGAGGGGTTAGCTTATCATTTCTATCCCATTATCAATTCATTTAGTATTCAGTCTCTGTCCTAAGAGATTGGATCTAGTGAATTCCCCCCTCTTTTAAATGTAATGTGAATAAGGTGTTTCAAGGGAAATTCACAGTGAAATTTTCATCTCTCCTCAGAGGGAAGAAAATCTTTCCTCTTGATCTCTCCATCATTCACCCTTTTTCACCATTACATTTTGGTGAACCCAACGTCTTACATGCTTTATTTTGAAAATTATTACATATTTTTCATTTATAAGTTTAATTTTTCTACAAAATTAGTGGTTAATTCATTCAAAACCCTAATTTTTAAAATTGAAATTGAACTTGTGTTTTGCAAAAAAATTCTATCTATTGTTTTAGATCTAAAAATTTCTTTGTTTGTCAAATTCAATTTCTTCATTGTCTTGTTCAATTTGCAAATCAAATTCACAAAATTAAGACATTAATTGTCAAAACCCTAATTTTTAAAAATCATCTTGAAATTGTGCAAAAATTGAATTTCCATTTAATCTTTCAGATTTCTGACTGTTTTCAGACTAATCTTATGTCCTAAAATTCAAATTTTCAATTTCCCTCCTTTTTCAAAATTCAAATTTTTAAAAATTAAGTGGTTAGGTCCTTAAACCCTAATTTTCAAATTTAATTGGATTTGGTACAAAATTCAATCAATTTCAATCAATTTCAATTTTCTAAACATTTTTTAAGGTGTCCCTATCCATTAGGTTTGACCCTTTTCAAATTTTCAATTCAATTCCTCATTTTTTTAAAACCTTAATAGGGTCCTATTTTCCCCTTCAAACGTTCATTTTGCCTATCTAGAGATCGTAAAATTCGCCATTTTTTTGGGGTTAGCTTTAAAATCATCGTAACTTTCATCTATGAAAATTTTGAAAAAAGTTGGTCGGACCGTGTGCACTTTCAACACGGTCCTTGGTTTTTTTCCCAAAATTTTGGGAGACTGTTATGACTATATTTAATAGCTTAAATCCAAAAAATTGGCTGATTTTGTCAATTTTTGATCCCTCTAAAATCAAAAATACCTTCAAATTTCAACATTTCAAATTTCAAGAATTTTTTTAAAATTAAGTGGTTAATTATACTCTGCCCTGATTTTAAAAATTTATAAATTAAGTTGTATCCCATTGGCCCTAATTTTAAATTCCAATTTCCTTTCATTTATCATCACAAATTATTTTTGGAAATTGTGTCATTTTCTTCTTCCAATAAAGTCAAATTGTTTAATCATTATTTTCTCAAATTTTGCATTATTCAATTTTTGTGCACTTTCATCTTTTTATTCAAAATTCAAATTCAAAATTCCCAATTTTCCCTCTAGTGCATGAGTTTCACCACTATTAGTCCTACCTACACTATCCTCGTTAGACGAAGCATTAGAATTAAGGCTTCCCAAAGTTTAATTACTAAGGAGATGGAGCATAATTTGAGCAACTTCTTTAATGAGGATAATGCTAATTCTTCCCATCCTAATCATGTCCCTATCTATCCAATTGATGAATCCCATGATGAACAAGAAGAAGCTTTGACTATAGTTTCCATAGATTAACTTTAAAAATTGGACAATCAATTTGATAACTTTCAACAATGGATGTCTCAAGAATACCCTAATAATGAAGCTCTTCCATTAATTGAAGGCCTTAAACACATGATTCAAAGTGATAAGAATGGAATTGATATATTGTGTGGCATTGCTCATATTGTTGATTCTAATGTCATGCCTATAAATAGTTGTGCTAAGAACTTAGGTTATTCACAACCTTCAAATCAAATCAATTCTTCTATTCTTTTGTCTACTCCGATGGCTAGTATTCCTACCTTCACTTTAAACATCATGGCTACATCAACTCAAAATTTCATTCCTACAACAATTGGTCATGGGGGAAATCCCTCTTATTCATTTAACCCTCCATCTTTACCAATGTCTTCAATAAGTATCCCTAATATCCCTCAACCAATCAATGTGACACAAGGGGGCAATTCATTCAACAATTTTTTTCCTTCTTTAAGTGTCCCATTTCCTACTCAATCATCACCTATGCCTACTTATCATAATGTCCCACCACCTTATTCTTAATCCATGCCTTCCTTCAATAAAATCACAGCACCTTCTCAATCAACCATGTCTAACTCAATTCTTCTACCGAAGTGATCATTAACAATGTTTCTCAAATTGTGTCTTCCTTACAACAACAAATTGCTTCCATGAGTCAATCCAAGTTTAGTGTGCCCACATTTGATGTTGCAAACCCACTTTCTCTTGATACTGTTACAGTTGTCCAACCTAAGCATGTTGAGGTCCCTCAATTGGAACTCTATAATGGAAAAGGTGATCCTCTCACACATGTCAAAACATTTCAAACCTTGTGTACTAATTTTGCTTATGATCAAAGATTACTTGCAAAATTGTTTACAAGAACACTAAGGGATAAGGCTTTATAATGGTATTGATGTTTGCCTTCTTACTCTATCACTTCTTTTTAACAATTAGCAAATGCTTTCATTCAAAAATTTCAAAACAACATTGGTCCTACAATCACTTTGACTGATTTAATGCATTGTAAACAAGGTGTTAAAGAAAAAGTGACTGATTTCATTGGTAGATATAATCATTTGTGTGCTCAAATTTCTTTTCCTGCACCTGATAATGATATTCAAATTATTTTCATTTCTAATTTGCAAAACGATATTAGGGAAAAACTTCTTTTGTTTGAGTTTACTTCCTTTCTGTAGTTGTTCACAACACTCCATAATTATCAACTGGTTGTGAGCCAGATGGAGCAATCTACTCCTATGGCTCTGAGTGATCAGGGAGAGAATGTTCAACAACCTTTTGTGAAGTTCAAATCAACAAAAAGCTTCATCAAGTTCAACGATACAATCAACAACAACAATGTGAATGCTACAATAGGTGTGCCTCCTATTTCTAAATTCTTTAAAAGAGAAAGACAATTTACTCCTTTGAATGAATCTTTACATAGTATTATGTCTCAGTTGACCCATCTAAGCTTGCATCCCCTTATTTTTATAGCAATTCCTTTTATCAATTTCATCGTCAGCCTGGTCATGATGCTGAGAAATGTTTTGCGTTGAAAAGTAAGATTCAAGATTTGATTGATAATAATACTATATCTGTGGCAGGTGTGAATGATAAGGGAAACAAATCAGTAGCTCCTCCTAATCAAAACCATAATATTTTCACTGATCCTTTGCCTTCTCATACCTCTTTCTCTCCTTTTGATCTTACTACCACATCTCTGAATTTGGTGAACATGGTAGAGAAACAAAAGACACCTAATGATCCTTGTATTACATTTGAACCTAGTGAGACCATTAGGGTACCCAATGGGCCTTTATACATAATTGCGAAGGTTAAAAATATACCTTGTCGTGGTGCTCTTATTGATCCCTCTTACATGGTTAATGCCATCACTGAGGAATATCTCTTCACTTTACAATTGCATAAACTAATCTATGATGACTCTAATGTGGTTGTGAAGTTATTTGATGGAATTTCTTGTCCTACCATTGGTTCTATCACCCTTCATGTTGAAGTTCACACTAAATCAATGGATGTACACTTTTCTATCATTCCTTCTTCCAAACAATTCCATGTGAATTTGGCCTACCCTTGGCTATCTTCCATGAAGGCTATTTCTTCTCCAATTCATAAGTGTTTGAAATTTCCTCACAATGGAGAAATCATAACCGTGAACCATAGATTATTTCAACCATCCAAAAGAAGCCCTAGTGTTCCTATTTATCTCAATTTGGCCTAAGCAATTTCAATATCTTCCACAAAGGAGAAATTCTCTTTTCCAATCTTATCAAAAATGGAAGAATGATATGATCTTATCCTTGAGTCAACCTAGATCCCCAACAATTGACATTCCTATCCTTCTTGAAGATGAAATTCTTCCCCTAATAGATAGGACTAATCTTCCTCCTAAGAAAAATCCTCAACCTATTCCTATGGATGTGACTATGCCTTCTCCTAAGAAGAACAACAATATTCCTCCTAAGGTTAGACCTGTACCACCTCCCCATGATGGACCCAGTCTCCTCCCTACACCTAATATTCCTCCTTTATATGGTGCAGTTCCACATCCTTTCTCTTATAGAGAGAAGAGGCATGCCTCTCCTCCTATCCAACCTACAAGACCTCAACCGAAGCCTTCAACTATCAAAGAGGAGATTGTTCCTCCTTTCATAAATATTCTTCCTTATTCTCAGTCTTATGGTAAGACTCAACGAAATCATTGTGCAAGAGACCACTGACTAAGGTGTCGTTATCAAGCTCATGAAGTTGTTCCTTAAACCATTCAATCTCCCAAGACTCCAATAGCTAATATGATTCCCTTTTCTCCTAAGGAAGTTGTTGAACCTACATCTCCAAATCATAAGTTGCACAAAACATGTGATGGTTTTACTCCTATTCGTTTTCATGCTCCTCTTTCTATAAATCTTGATGAATAAAGAGGTGAAAATGTATTTCATAATTGAAATACAACTCCTTATGCTTCTGATAGTGGTTATGAATATGTTGATGTGGAAAAAGATTTATCAACTGAATTTTCACAAACCCTAATCCTAGCTCCTAAAATTGAACAAAGTGACTTACCACATAAGCATAGTCCTTCTTTGGATCTTTTGATAGCTCTAGATCTGTTGTGCTCGATTTTTCCCCTCTGGCATGTTGCTCACCTTCCTGAAATAGTGATTAGCAAGATCAAGAGACAAATGTCGTGCTAGATTAGCAATATTAGCACTGTAGATCTTCTCTCTCTCTCCTTTCTTGCTCTTTTGTGACTATTCTTCTATGTGTATCCATGTTCTTCTATTTTTCCCTTAATGTCTACTTGAGGATGATGCAAAGCATTGAGATTTCTTTTGGTCTCTTTCATGTTGACTTGAAAGACATCCTCTCTTCCCTTTCTTCTAAGGTAGTGTCCTTTCTTTGGGGAATGACGATCATTATATGCACATATACATATATGATATATATGAGTTATCATACAGCATACTGACCCTGAGGAAAAGCGAAACTACCTCATGTTTTGTGTTCATTATCCTTGGGTTTATTCCTCAACTAAGGGCTAAATCCTTATAATAATGTGCTCCATCTCTTCTCTCTCTCTTGGGTGTATCCTACCTTAAAGCAATCGCCCCTGATAAGGCGTGCGTGATCGCTTTAACGTGGGGGCATACACTTTGCTCATATTTTCCTTCTTGATACTTAGAATTATTTAGTGAACTTGGCTTTGCTTCATAATTTTGGTATCTTTTTCATGACTCATAGTGAGGGGAACCTTGCTACTTCCAGTCATGGTTTTCACTTCTTGATCTTCCCTTTTACTTTGTCAATCGACGTCATAAGATCCTTATTCCACTGGGGGCTTGGTGCATCTTGCCTCCTTGACGTGGTAGAAGTCTTTCAATCTTGTTTCCTTGTACTTTACCTATAGAATTGGCGTACGCTTATACTCCCACTAAATTTGGGGCTAAATGTAGTGTTATAAAATTCTGACCATAGTAGGGTCTTCATGTTGGTGATTCAAATCCCTAAACCTGATCAAAGACCCGAGACTTGCTCAACCCTTGGAAAGTGCCTTCTTCTACCCTTCACACTGCCTAAACTTGCTTCCTATCCTGAGACAAGGGCAGGACAGGGGCATGGTGCCCTTTTCCTTGCCTTATTTTGGGGCCCCCTCTATCCTATCTTTGCATTGGACATTGCATAAAGTGGTAAAAACCTTCCATGTGTCGGCCTATGATGGAAAATAAGCCAATTAACCCTAATTGATGAGTATATAAGTCGCATTCACCCTCCCATTTTCATAAGTTCAATAGGCAATAAGGTGGGCATGAGAGCAAGCATTGAGCATTATCAAGTCTCCCTTCAAGGATAGGTTTTGCATTCAAGTCAAGGATTCAACCATTGAAGAGGAGATCCCTTTCAACATTCAATTCAATACAAGAAAGTCTACCTACATTCTATCTACAATGTCTCTTGAGGTGACTTACATTTCAATCTTTCATTTACATTTACTTGCAAGTACTTTCTTTCAGCATTTGGTTAATTCCAAAACTGGGGTTTGACCTGAAGGCAAACCCCCAATCCCAACCCCTTTTCCTCTCTTTTTTGTGTGTAGGTTGCAAGTGTGCAACTGTGTTTGCAGATTTGGACTCCATTTGCAGAGGCAGAAAAACCCTTTTCGTTTCGTAGATTTTTCAGAGGACCATGGACACTTGTAAAGACGTAATTCATTCTAAATTCAATTATAAAACAAAATACTCTTTATTTTTAAATAAACTCATAATTCCTTTAATAATTGTATTTTCTTACACTTTTCCATTCTAAGCTCTAATTGATGATTCCAATGATATCATAATAAACACGAGATTTATATAAAGAGATAAAGATTTTTCATTTAATAGGAAATTGTTGTAGTATCTTAATCCTATCTACATACAATACTTAGGCCTTTCTAATGCCTTAAGTTCAAATAACAAGAAAAAAAAACATAAAGTAAAGGATAAGATGTGCCCTTTGATCTGCAATCCAAGCTATCTTCAATAAAATCTTTAGAATGAAGATGAGAACAAGATTCAAGTGCTTTTTCCACCCAACCTTGAAGCTTACACTTCCCCGGAATTCTTGGTCAATCAAGAATACCCGACCCTACATGAATTTCTTAGCAAAAACAATTCGATAGACAAGATGGAATCTGATGCATGCCTAGAATGATACATGCATTTTCAATTTTCCAATTCAATAAAGAAACAAGCCCGATCAATCAAGGATATGGTAGAGAGCATAAATAAATCCATCTATTTCAATGGTCAATGAGCTACTCGGTCAAGTATAATGCCATGCACAGCAATAAAATATCGTTTGGAAAAGTAAACTATTTTCTCTATGATTCCACATTCGGCATCCATCTGAGGAGGTAACTTTCCCCACAAACAAAAACATAACTAGCTTCCTAAGTTCACATGATATCAAAGATAAATATAAAGAAGACAATCTTTCATTTATAACTTTTTGAGAAATTTAAAAAGAAATTTAAAATAAGAAGGTGTAACACATGAATGCATTTTTAACATATAAAAGAAAATAAAATTTAGAAATAAAAGTATGAGTACACATTCTTTTATCTATTTCTCATAACATCCTACTAACATAATCATACAATAACTAGTATTCCATTTCCTTCAGTTTCTAAATTCTGAGTTAGAATGCATAAGCTCTCCATTATTCTACATGTTTTGGTTGTCTAAATTCTAAGGTTGATACTATGAGTATCACCAATATTAAGAAATATTTCATCATTGCATCTTCTTTTATAAGAACATATTCTAAAAATAAATTAATATGGTTTTAAATATAGAAATCTAATACCATGATTCTAATTTCTTCTTTTGATTATTGTCTAAATCTGATCAAAATAAAAACATTCCTTCTTTTCAGATTTCTACAACCAAAACTTGCAAGTGAATGAGCCTACATGTGGATTCAAACTTCAGATTCCAAATGATAGACGTCAAACCACCTATGGAAATCTTCTTACTGCATTTCTTTTCTTCTCAATTTCTCTATATTCTTTCCTATTCCAAATATTACTATTGATGTTATATGATCTCCCTTCTGGGTTTATATCATCTCTATCTTCAATATTCATCTTACCTCTATTATGTGTGCTAGAGCTTCCAATTTATGCTAACTGCGAGCTATATTATCTCCTATGTTTTTGGTTGACTAACTCCATTGTTAAAGTTTCTTATTCCACCTTGCAGCACATCTTATAGTTAACTTGGCCATGAGAGATTTGTTTCATCTATAATCTTCATGTATCTCCTCAAACACAATGGATGTATTTCATGAAATGTTCAGGTTTAATTCAAACTCTACTTGCTAAAGTTTGTGATCATATCAAATTCAAAGTGTTTGCAGCAAGAATCGACATAATTATCGACTCCTCCTCGACTCATAGTTTCCTAGGAGTCACATTCAATACCATTTACTTTGCAATTGCTACCAAGTCTTAGTGGCATTAACTTTATGCCAAGTCGACTTCACTTTGTCGACTCCCATGCAACATGCTACTTAAAAAAAATCTGCCACCTTTATATATATAAATAGATTTAGTCAAATGATTAAGTATATGAAAATATGAACATAATGATTATGTATATGTATATATACATAATATTCAATGATTGTGTATATGTATACATATACATAATTTCAAAAAGTAAAGTAATCAAATATTATGAGAAAATAAATATAATTATATATATTATAATTACCTACGTATATATATATGTATATGATCGAATCATTAATATTCGAACTCATATACATATTTAATATGCATAATTATGTATATATATATATATATATATATATATATATATATATATATATATATATATATATATATATATATATATATATATATATATATATAACTTGTAAATAAAATAATATATATAGTTTCACCAAATCACACATATCTACACAAAAGAACGTGTAATCATAGGGTCAATATTCATTTTCAAATCATTAACAAATTACATTCTCATAGAATAATAAAACATAATATTTTGCCATCACTCATGCAATTTCAATCACAAGATCAAATCATGCAACCAATGCACACATAAATAAGTATATACTTCAGTGGTGTGTGAGATTCCCATCTATTCTAGTGAAATCCAAGAGCTAAAACAACTCTACCTTAACGATTTTCTCGCCTTCATCCACGTTCACCTGTTCCTGCATTCACTTGCACTCAATTGCTCATTAGCAATGATGATCCCAATTTCACAATAAGAATAATACTAATCATTCAATTGTATGTAAATCATTTCATTGCATTCAATCTCCTATCTTATTTCATTACAATTCCATTTCTATTTCAATTTTATTGTATAAACGAAAAGTAAACATGATTTTCTTAATTAAATAATTATTGATAAATATGGTTCGTGACAACACTTTCAGCACGGTCCCAACAACTTTTCCTCAAATTCATAGGGCAACTTCATCTCAACATATTATAACCAGATCCAAGTGCACAACTTCATCTCATGCTTCTATCTCGAGTTATAATCCGTTCTTTTCTACTTTTACACTTAACATAATTCAATCATATTCCATTCTAAAAGAGGGGTTAGCTTATCATTTATATCCCATTATCAATTCATTTAGTATTCAATCTCTACCCTAAGAGATTGGATCTAGTGAACTCCCCCCTCTTTTAAATGTAATGTGATTAAGGTGTTTGAAGGGAAATCCACAACGAAATTTTCATCTCTCCTCGGAGGGAAGAAAAGCTTTCCTCTTGATCTCTCCATCATTCACCCTTTTTCACCATTACATAAAGTAACGTCTATCATTCCATTGCATACACATTCTTAAACACAATTAACCATTTGAAGAAAAACATTAAAATGGAATATTAAAACTTAATCATATTGCTAATTTAATAAACAATTGCATCATATAGAAAAGCAAAGAATGAGTTAAGAGTCTATAGTGAATTGCTTTACAACTAGATATTTTTATACAAGTCTTGACTTGGTCTTCTTGAGGGATAGCATCATCAAGTAACTTTTCCTCCAACCATAGACTTAGTAGTACCCAACACACCTTCCTTATGGAAGTGGCCCTACCCTTCACGAGGGTGTAGACATTGGGATAGATCTAATTGCCATCTAAGCCTAGTTTTTTGAAACCTACATGACTCTAGTCAGTCACACACTATAGGTACCTCCTAACTACCATAAAATCTGACTAGGAAGTGTATCTGGTCCAAGTGATTTGACTAGCGTATGCAAAGCCTTGCGCAATATTGACCAAAGGTTTTGATTTGTTAAGAGAAAATAGAATGTGCATTCATTGTTCACCACCCAACTTGACTTGTTCCTATTACTCCCAGGTTCCTAAGATGGACTTGACCATTACAACATGCTACTATTGTAGACTAGGTTTCAACTTTAATTTCTTGGTTCATGTTTATGTTTATTTTATTAACTAGATGAGTTATAAATCCAATCTATCATGGTCTCAATTCTTTCACTGATTAGGATTACTTCCTAATCCCTTAGAATGAGACTAAACCCTAGTAGGAATAAGGCTTCTTGAGAATACCATCTCATTATTTATCATATTAAACAAATTTAGAATTTTGTGTATTGATAAGAAGGTGCATCCTAACGCAGTACATATGTCCATGTAGTGCATACCTTGCACATACATGCATATATGCATGTGTCTCTTCTACACCCTTGTTAAGACATTCTTAAACATAATTGTTTCCATAATCCTCTACATTTTGGCTTTTAAAAAGTATATCAACTGGTAATTTGTCTCTATTAGAAAAAGAAACAATTCATAGTGTTTTTAATTATCTCAAGTAATAAGACTAAAGTCATCATAGCTACAACTAAAGTTGTTTGTATTCTTGGTTAAGTGCACAAGAGAGAATGTATCACTGTTGTTGGTGTAATTAATTATTCATGTTGGATATTATTACACCTTACTTAAGTTTACTTAGGTACATGCATATCATAGTAGTTTGGGCATGAGACACTTGGGTGTTTGTGCCACATTGGGATAGTGTGTTGTTTCCACTTTTTGGAGTCTTATCTTGTTGTTACATTCCACATTCGGTGGGTGATCCACCTCATGTGGAATATTATATTGTTTCTCCTACCTACCACAGCTATTTCCTACCTACCCTTTTTTCTCATTGAGCCACATGTCATGTTTGTGTGCTCACATATCCATATAGCCTTGCCTATATAAGCAAGCTCATATTCATTGTATGTATTGATTGATGATCCAGTTGATCAGTATTTTCATCTTGATAGAATATAGTTTATTCCTATCAATATTTTGTCTCTCTATTTTGTACTATTCATTGAGCTCTTCATCTTGGCAAAATCTCACAACTATCATAATGATATTGAAGAAGCTCAAACTCCATATCTTACAACCATATTCAAATTTCACAACTTATACATACTTCTATTTTGATAGATTGATGGTCTTTTGTGTTGAATAACCAGAATACTAAGAGGTGAGGGGTAAATCAATATTCCCTTGAACCAATTTAAACTTCTTATTAACCAATCACATAACATAATTCAAAATGTAGTAGACAAAAAATGGAGACATAACACAAAACAACAAATTTGTACATGGAAAACCCAATATGGGAAAAACCACAGAGAGATGATACTCCTAGTAATAGTGTCGTATGCAACCGGTTACACAGTACAAAGGGGTGGCTCACTACTGGTTTGGCTAATTGTCAATTTGGCTCACTGTTAGTTTCAAACTTTTGTCCAAGATACAAAGAGGGCTTATAGCCAATATTTACAGAGTATACAAAAATCTAAATTGTTATGGATGCATCTTATATATGTATAAATACAGTTCCCTTGAAGTACATAAGCTATCACATAAATTCACTGTATCGAACTTGCACACAAAATATAAACAGAATTCTTTCACATATAGTACATTTAAATAGTTGTTTTTCAACAACCATGCCTCTAGCATGTGGTATCCATGATGATACATACCCACACCATTTGATTGTCAAGTCATCTTAGCTGGAGTGGATGAGACCGAACTTAACCACATGCTACAACTATCCGGGTGGCTTCATGTAGTGTCGGCTTTTAGGTACAAACTTGAGAAGTTCACATCACATCATATCTAGATGGGACCAGATCTTGAAATGTGTGCGACAATCATATCCAAATAGGACTGGACTCAAAAGCAACTTTCGATAACACAAAATACCAGACCTCAAAACTGCACAAAGCATGATAAAGAAAACTTTTTCGGATTGGATCACATACACGCATGCCAAATAGAAACAATAACCATGACATCAATGACAACAATGACCAGTAGGTCAACAATCTCCCCCTTTATCATTGATGGCAATATAAGTCATACAAAGTAAGTTTGTTGAAGTAATAATAGGAAATAAAGTATCAATAGTCTTTGCATGAAATGAAAGAGAGTAATTGACTGCTATAATTACTCCTACTCCTACTACTCCCCCTTTCAAAATAATGACAAAGGGTAAGAAGAGTATCCAAACTTATGAACTCCCCCTAATAAAAACAACTATTGATTTTCAGAGGACTATTTGAGGTTCTGGGCATGAGTGATCCAAGAGTCCTTGTGCAAGTCCCAGTGAGAGATTCCTTTTGTTAGAAATTGTATCTGATCTAGAAGGGATGCATGAAGTTGCTCAGCTTCAGGAATGGAACAAATATCAATGTAAGATAAATCTAAACCATGAGAAAGAGCCATGTTCATAAAGGAGATACTTTCATTGCTAATATCTCTTAGCTTTCCTAGCATAATGATGATGTTGTCTCTTTTTTGCAGCAACTTGTAGTATCTATCATGTAGTTCCTCAATATTTGATCTTCCAGAGCCAGATAGGTCTTTGGAAAGCTTGAAGTTTGCTTGTGCTTGGCATATCTTGTCTTCAATGATGTTCATCTCATTTTTTATGCTTTGAGTAGCATCCAACCACTACAGACTAAAAGTAAACAATATATCTCCATTCTCCAAGTAGGACTGACCTTCAGAGATAAGCTGGGAAAGATGTTGATGGGTTGATTGACACTTGGACTTAATTTCCTGCAAGAGCCTTTCTCTATCATCAGCTAAGTCCTTCTCATACTTCTTTTTGATAGAATTAGCCTGACTATCCAAAGATTTGACCAGTATTTTGCACTTTTCCACACTCAGAATATTCGAATCTAACTAGCATTCAGGTAAAGCAATATGGAATGTTATCAAGAGATCTTCAACAATTTTATTGCTTTTACAAAAATATTACCTTGCAGAGGAATTGAATTCTTCTCTAGTCTCAAGCTTCTATACCAAATCCACATTGGATAAATCAATAGATTGCATAGAAGATGTGATTGTCAAGAGTATCAACGGAGCATAGGATATATTTTTCCATGAATCTTCTGAGGAGTTGAAATTGGTTCCAATTATGGATACCTACACATTAGATTCCTTAGTTAGGACATCTGCCTTAACTTCTGATGGAATGTTACTTTCAGTATTTTCCTCATCCTTATTAGAAACTTGGTTGACAAAAGAACCTTCAACTTATTTGCCCTTGTCGGATCCAGAATTGACTAGAGGGACTTCAAAGATTTTGAGAGCATCATTGTTGTCCATAACATTGTCTATAGGAATTTCCATGGTAGACACATCATTCACATCCATTAGATTATTTGAAGGATCGCCTTTGGCTTCAAAGACAATAATATGCACATCCTCAAATATACCCTTGGTGGTACCAAAATCAAAGGAGAGAAGACCATAGTTCTTAGAAATCAACACAACTATATCCATGATCTCTTTTTGAACCTTCTCTTTGGAATTGGGTACACCAAGCATGAGATCATCTAGGTTATTTTTGGTTCTTAACTTTGCTTTACATAGTTCCAATAAGCTGGCCATGTTTTTCGGAGAGAGGGTGGAGCCAACTACTTCAAATATATGATCTTTAAAACATGTTCCTCTTCTCTATAAATTTGTCTTATCCTCATTAACTCTTCATACAATTCATTTGGAACTATACTTTTATATTCCTCAATTGCAGCTTCAAATTTTATACAATACATAATAAAACCTCGAATGATGGCATTCTAATCTTAAGCATTGGCATTAGAAAATAAATTACCTGCCTCCCTTGGACTCCTACCTTGAGCAAGGGATTCATAAATACTTTCTGCATCGAGAGGTTTCTTTAACTTCTTTCCTTTGGACTTCCAAACATGTATCCGGTACCCCTTAGCTTCTTCAACTTCTTCCTCGGATTTCAGTTCAATAGTTTTCCTTTTGATTTCAATATTCTTCTTTGGGGAGCTTGATGAGGGAATCTTTGCTTGAGTAGCCTTGGATGTTCCAGATGCACCAAGTCTTTCGGATCACCTGACCTTAGAGATTTCTTCCTCAGTTAGATTGGCCTTGTCTAGGGATTCTTGAATGACCTTTTTCACTCTCTTTTCATGGTCCTTCTTGGTGAGCTCCATCCGAACTTATAAGGATTTTTCATCAGTAGTTCCAAAATGTTCTTGGAATTCATCTACCGAACTCTCCAAGAGAACTTTAGCTGCACCATCAAGAATATCAAATGAAACTTCATATCCAAAAGGAGGGACCCAAACTTTTCAAGGCACAACACCTTCCATGTAGCATTTGTTAGTTGAAATTATGAATGTGATATCCTGTTTTTACTTCTCAACAATCTCTTTTTGTATTTTATCTTAGTTCTATTGGCATATGGACACTCCAATGAGACATTATATGTGATTGAAGGTTTTGTCATTGATGGCAACCTTGCAATCCTATGGCACTGGCAAGACATCATACCTGTAAAGCATTACACAGGCAAGACAGTGCACCGGCATCAACAAGATCACTCTACACTAGCATCGGCACAGAAGAAAATATGTATACCGGCATAGAGGCTGATAGGACTTTTGATATGTAATATTTTGTTTATTATTGTAAGCTGACTTGGCAAATTGTAAAATGACTCTTGTATATAAAGGAGATCATTGTAGACATTTAGAGAGGTAATGTAGCGAGCATAAAGAAAATTATTAGGTAGACCTAATGTGCGAATTATAGGTCAAGGGTATATGTAAAGAACAGAGTTAGAACCGGTACTGAATCTGGCATTGGAGATGCTATTGTAAAGCAGTACAAGTCATTGGATTAGTATAATCCTCATTGTAAGTCAGTGTGACTTCTCATTGAGCAGTGAGCTCTAGATAGTTGGCCTTCCTACATGTGCAGGCCCCTATTGTAAGTAATATTCTCTTATTGGCCAGTGAGTGAATATTGTGGGTCACAAATCCCACCGAGGTTTCCTCATTAAAAATCTTGTGTTATGGTGTTCTCTTCATGTGGATTTTTCTAATTTTGTTTATTGCATTAATTCTTGCATACCGGTATACTGCTATTTTATGTTCTACATGTTTTAACTTAAGAAATTCTTATCACCGGTTAGATACTGATTCACCCCCCTCTCTCAGTATCTGTGGGAATCCTAATAATTGGTATCAGAGCTTGGTCCTCTATTTTCAGAAGCCTAATAGCTTGAGGAAGATCTTGACACCGGTAAAAATGGAAAATCTGATGAAGCAACTTGAAGGAGCTCTTACTGACTATGATACAGAGAAGTTGAAAAATATCAAATTAGAAGATGATTTAAGAGCAGCTCAAGATATCATTCAGGCACTTCAAGAAAATCTTACTATTGCAAGAAATAAGAGAAGAGAACTTTGTGAAAAATTGCAAAATGAGAATGATGAAAAGGAATCTCTTAATGATATGATAAGCAAGCTAAAACAAGAGATCATGACACCAAAAAAATGAAATGCAGGATATGACTATGAGATTTTGCAAAGAGATTGAGGACAGAAAGAAGAATGAAGAAGAATTGACCAGAAGACTAAGTGATGCAGCAAATGAGAACACAAGACTTAGCTATGAAAATGACATGTTGAAGACAGATCTGATGCATACTCAAAATGACTCAAATGAACTAATGAGACAAAAATAAATCTTGGAAAGGGAATTGGAAACTGCAAATCAACATAAAGAAAAATTCAAGAAAATCTTAGAAGAACTTGGTACCTTATTGAAGAATCAAAAACCTAAAGGTGAGACTTCAGGAATTGGCTTTGAAGTTGGTGAAAGCTCGGGTACTGCAAATACTCAGGATCACAAAAAATCGGTAAGACCACCTAATGCTTATAAATTCAATGGAAAATGCTTTAACTGTAATAAATATGGTCATAGGGCAAATGAATGTAGATCTATGAACTATCAGAATATCAATACACCCACTTGTCAATGTTCAAAATGCAACAAAGTTGGTCATAACTCTGAAAACTACAGAATGAATGTGAGATGTTATGTTTGTGGAAGATTTGGACATTTATCTAATCAATGCAGAACACAAACCGGCATAGGTTATGGGAAAGCTATTCAAAAAAATAATGTAACTTGTTATGCATGTAACAAGATTGGGCATATTGCTAAATTTTGTAGAAGTAAAGGTACACCGGTAGACAACAAAGGTGCTAGCTTGAAAGGAAAAGAAAAGGTTGAAGAGGTTAAGCAAGAATTTTCAAAGCAATGGATTAGAAAAGCTGATCTAAACATTGGGAATACTCCTCCATTGGTAGAACCAACAAATGCTTCACCGGTAGGACAGAGTGATGCTTCACCGGCAGGATAGAGCAGTGCTCCACCAATAAGAAGTTCTTCATCTAATTGAAGAAAATTTCCTTGAGGGTTTGGCAATCTAATGACACATGTGCTATTATTCCCTCGGTTAGAGATAAGAAGTGGAAAATCACTTATTACCGAAAAGCAATGTTAAGTGAATACTTAATCGACATGCAATTAATGCAGTAGATAGCGAAAAAGACTTTATAAAATAAGGTTTTGGCTCCATTTCATTTCACCGTGATTTCAAACTTTCAGAGAAGCATGAAGATTCTGAGCTAAGGCATTTGGAGCAAGAAGCAAGCACACTCCAAGCAAACATACATCCTAGACATAAAAAAGGTATTTAATCATGGCATCCACCTCTGCAATTAAATACATAGCGAACCCTACTATTGTGGAAGTAATTAAAAGACCTAGGCCCGTATTTTAGTTAGTCCCCGAAATAGCAAAGAAGGATGATACCTTAGGTGCATTTTATCAAATCCCTAAAGGTGTTGTATATGTTGAAGACCCTAGAATTTACATCCACTACAACATTGAAGAGTTAGGAGATGAGGAAATCAAAACCATGTATAAAACCGAGATATGTGATGATACCGGCAATGTTAAAACTAAACACAAGGTTATTGAAACCCTAGGATTCACAGAAATCCTTAGCATTCCTAAATTTCCTAAGGATGTGATTAGGATAGTGTTAAGCAGAGTTCATGGAGAATTTTTCTAGTTAGATGCAATTCATAAGATCACCAAGGAAGTGGTAAAGGTTGTCACAGGGTTACCGGCCACCGATAAAAGACCAGACAAAAACAAGAAGGTTTCAAATGATTTAGTCATAGACCTAACAGGTGCAACATTTGATAAGAGATCTCTAAGGGTTAACGATGTAAAGGATACAAATGTGAGATTCATAAGCATGATATTAGGTTACAAAGCCACTCATGCCAATAGACTTAACTCAGTTTCAAGTTTATGCATTAAGAGTGCTTATGATATGGTGACAGACAATGCAAAAATCGACATCTGTGAATGGTTAAAGGATGAACTGATAGACAACCTTGGAAAGATAAAGAAGGATAAGAAAGGAACTTTCAGATTTAGAAATCTGTTAGTATGTCTAATGCTTCATATAATAAAATAGGTTCCCAGTATAGGATATAAAGAACTAGGCTATGACATACCAATAGGAAAGCAATTGATAGAACTGTTCAATACCATGGGTGAGAACAAAGAAAACAACATTCATGACTTTTTCCAAGAATTGAAGATAAAAATGAAGAAAAGGATAAGGTTATCTCAGAAAATTGTAGATAAATACAAAGATGACATATGCTTTGTTATTAAAAAGGATGAAATATGGATGGAAGCAATCATTCCAAGGACAATCTGGGTAACCGAAATGGGCTATGAGATAGATGACCACATAGTTTAAACTTATGCCAAAGCACTTCTGGAAGCCCCCAATGAACCTAAGGAAGAAGTATTTGGTAGTGCTAAAACCATAGAAAGCCAAATACAGTCCAAGAAAAGAGTGAAGAAGGTAGAGGCATTTGTGAGGAAAGGATCTAGACAAGCAAAGGCCATTAAGGAAGATGTATTAAAGAAAATTGGCATAACAAAAGATGAGTTGGTAGCCCCACAACCTAAAGCTCATCTATCACTGGTAGGTACTTCTTCGGAAGGTGACATGCCAAAAACCTTTAAAAGAGTTGTTAGGAAAAGAGATCCCTCACCAGCAACCACTCCTTCACCTAGAAGGACAAGGTAGAAGCAACAAGCTATGAGATCTCCGGTCAGAAAGGTCACACCTAGAAAGAAGATAACTCCTAAGAAAAAGAAAAAGATAAAAACTAACTTGGCACCTCTAGACATTTTGCTAAATGAGATCACAGAGGAAGGAAAATTGAAAAACATAGGGAAAATTTATGACACTCTATCTGTTGATGAGAAAGGGCAAGTTGAAGAGAGTGTAATACTGCATATAGACATGTTCAAAAAGTTTTTGATGGAAGTAATCAATGAAATTCCTGATGATTTATACAAAAGACTTGAGGCTAGAAGGCAAGGAGTAATTGAATTAGACAAGAAAATAAAAATAGAAAAACTACTTGCTATATATTCGGTAAACTCTCCAAAGGAAATTGATGATCTAATTGCTCAGGCAAACCAGACTGTTTTCTCCACTGCACATTGGCATATTTCACTGATGGCGAGAAGAGTTACAGAAGTTACAGAGGAAACAAAAGATGGATGGGACATATTCCTAGTTGAAGAGGAAAAACAAGAAGAATACAGGAATCCCAAGCCTCTTAAGGTATATCAGAAGGATAAGGACAAAGGAAAAGGCAAAGTTGGTGGACCTCCAAGCATAAAGGTTAAAGACAACCTACCTCCACCTATAAAAATTACAACCCCTAAAAACCAACCGGCAGTAGAAAGCATGGATGTAGAGGATAGCAATCCAAATCCTAAAGTCCTATACACTGTAAATGTTGATACCCAAAAGATCAACATAACAGTTGATAAAGATACAACTGAAAAGACAGATATGGCTAAAGAGCCTCTGATAACAGGAGATACAGAGCAACTGGTAGAGGATACAAGGAAAAAGGTGGAATCTAAGGCACAAACAAAGAAACCAATAGAGCTAAAAGCTCTTAAACAGGCTCACAAGGAAACAATGCCACCAGTAAGCAATGAAGCAGGAAAACCAGTGCTAAAATAAATACAAACAAACTGACCTGCCAAAGGTCAATACAAGCATGGTTATTTCCACCGGCACTCAGACTCTTGGATCATCATCAACATTCAAGTCAACTAATGTGACTGAGGTATTACTTGAATCCATTAAGAAAATAACTGACTGCAATTCACAGGCTTATAAAGCAATAGATGATTCAATACCAATTTTGAAGATAATTGCTCCTGATTGTAATATAGATAATAAAGATTCTTTAGGATAGTTGGATACATTATGTAAATACATTTCAGGAAATATTGAGAAAATAAAGGAAGAATCAGTAAAGAACATGGTAGAAAAGGAGAAACAAAAATTCTTTGATGAAGAAATAAAGAAGTGTAATAGAGACTTTGACACACTTCTATCAGAACTATGTAGTTTGTTGAAAGAGTATAAAAATCTGTATAAAGACACATGCAAAATAAACTTCTTGACTGTAGATATTGACAAGAAAATAAGCAAGACACGGGATGAGATAAATAAGCTTGCAGACAATTTTGTCAACTCACCAGATTCACTATCTGTTTTTGAAGATAAGTTAGCAAATTTTGAGGAAGAATTGCTTAAATAGGAAAAAGAGAAAGAGAGAATAATAAACAAGGCAAAACACTTGAGATCTAAACTGAGTCCAAGATTGGACTATCTAGCATCTCTGTGGAAGGAAATCTCAGAGGCATTAGCACAGGGAAGTAAAACACTGGCAGAGCAATTGTAGCATCTCATCGGTACTGTGAAGAGGACTGAAATAGCAATAAAAGATAGCAAAAAGTTTATGGATAGTATAAACTTAATTTTGGGCGATCTTTTTCAGATAATAACTACCCAACTACAAGGTTGAGGATATGGACAGATGTAACTACAAACTCTACTAACATCTTAATAACCTTTGTCATTGATGCCAAAGGGGGAGTAGTAGGATGAGAAAGTTCAAAGATAGGAATCATATGCTCAGGGGGAGCCCTTCATATTTTTTGGTAAACATTCTTTTTGGTAAAAAATTTTTGGACTACACATTTTGGACACTTTTTGAAATTTCTCATGAGTGTTGCCATCAATGCCAAAGGGGGAGATTGTTGGCATATGGACACTCCAATGAGACATTGTATGTGATTGATAGTTTTTTCATTGATGGCAACCTTGCAATCCTATGGCACCGGCAAGACATCATATCGACAAAGCATTACACAGGAAAGACAGTGCACCGGCATCAACAAGATCACTCTACATCAGCACCGACACATAAGAAAAGATGTATACCGACATAGAGGCCGACAGGACTTTTGATATGTAATATTTTGTTTATTATTGTAATCCAACTTGGCAAATTGTAAAATGACTCTTGTATATAAAGGAGATCATTGTAGACATTTAGAGAGGTAATGTAGCAAGCATAAAGAAAATTATTAGGCAGACCTAATGTGCGAATTATAGGTCAAGGGTATATGTAAAGAACAGAGTTAGAACCAATACTAAATCTGGCATTGGAGATGCTATTGTAAAGCAATACAAGTCATTGGATTAGTATAATCCTCATTGTAAGTCAGTGTGACTTCTCATTGAGCAGTGAGCTCTAGGCAATTGGCCTTCCTGCATGTGCAGGCCCCTATTGTAAGTAATATTCTCTTATTGGCCAGTGAGTGAATATTGTGGGTCACAAATCCCATCGAGGTTTTTCCCACACCAGGTTTCCTCATTAAACATCTTGTGTTATGGTGTTCTTTTCATGTGGATGTTTCAGATTCTGTTTATTGCATTAATTCTTGCATACTGGTATATTGCTATTTTATGTTCTGCATGTTTTAACTTAAGAAATTCTTATCACCGGTTAGATACTGATTCACCCCTCTCTCTCAGTATCTGTGGGAATCCTGTTGGCATATGGACACTCCAATGAGACATTGTGTGTGATTGAAGGTTTTGTCATTGATTGCAACCTTGCAATCCTATGGCACCGAGAAGACATTATACCGGCAAAGAATTACTCAAACAAGACAGTGCACCGACATTAGCAAGATCAATCTACACCAGCACCAGCACAAAAGATGTACACTAGCACAGAAGGAAATATGTATATCGGCACTGAGGCTGATAGGATTTTTGTGATGTAATATTTTGTTTATTATTGTAAGCCGACTTGGCAAATTGTAAAATGACTCTTGTATATAAAAGAGATCACTGTAGTCATTTGTAGAGAATGAATAGGAAGCATAAATAAATTATAAGGTAGACCTAATGTGTGAATTGTAGGTCAAGGGTATATGTAAAGAACAGAGCAAGAACCGATACTGAATCTGGCATTAAAGATGCTATTGTAAAGTAGTACAGATTATTGGATTTGCATAATCCTCATTGTAAGTCAGTGTGACTTCTTATTGAGCAGTGAGCTCTAGGCAGTTGGCCTTCCTACATGTGCAGACCCTATTGTAAGTAATATTCTCTTATTGGCCAGTAAGTGAATATTGTGGGTCACAAATCCCACCGAGGTTTTTCCCACATCGGGTTTCCTCATTAAACATCTTGTGTTATGGTGTTCTTTTCATGTGGATGTTTTTTATTTTGTTATTTACATTAATTCTTGCATACCGGTATACTATTACTTTATATTCTGCATATTCAGTTTTAAGAAAATTACATTACCAGTTAGATACTAATTCACCTCCCCCCCCTCTCAGTATCTGTGGGAACCCTTACAAATCCTAACAGGTTCTGCATGTTCATTTGAAAGATGACAAAGAATACCACAAAATCTTCTTCTCTTGCCTTGTCATTAATAAACCCTCTGAACATATCAGCAATCTGATGGGCTACCAGTCTATCTTGAGACCAAAAAACCCTACCGTGACCGGGTAACATTTCCATGAAATAGAACATGATGCATAGGGCTAGGGTACTCAATTTGAATGAGTGTTTCTTTTCCCTACACTAAACAAGATTTTCTAGAAATTGTTGTCGAAATATTTCACAGAGGTTGAAATATTTGTTTGATTATGTCATCTCATAAACCATATGTGCAGCGGTAGTAAAAATGGAATTTTCTCTATTTGTAAAATAAATTTTATTCTCAACCATTAGAGAAAGATACTTAACTGTTAGATTTTGGACATTGTCGATGGCTAGTGAACGCTTGTCAAATGTGGCACTAGTTAATTCTATGACAACTTTATTTTGGCCAACTTCGTTCTAGGAACTTCACCAGAGTAACTCAGACCAATGATAGTCTTCATCACTTCTTTGGTTATCATGTATGGGTTTTATCCAACCAAAGAAACCTATCATGGAATCTACTCATTGTCATTTTGACCCATTTCTCATAATGATAGAAATTTGGAAAGTTATTCCATTTGTTTAGGTTCTTCTGGAATAGGTGGGAAAATTCCAATTTGACCCTTCCTTGTTGATCAGCTATCTATTCAGTCCAGATATCTAACATCTTTTCGTGATGAACAAATTCTTCCTGCCTGACATGAATGTAACCCTTGAAATCTTATGCCAAAAAAACTCCAATCGGAATTTTCATAAATGCTCCATTGGGATTTGTTTGAATTACCACGGTGTCTTTATGAATAATGGTCGATGCTTGTTAATAACATCAACAACTATGGGGGCAGCCATGATTACCAATTCTACAGATTATTAGCGTGAACCTTGCCGGAGAAACCCTAAGATCACTTGATCGCCTTAATCACCTTCACAACTCTCGAGTGACTTGAATTCACAGTGAGATAACTAGTCATAATGTTATCCTCATATTATTTTTATCAAGGGATTCACATTAAATGCGTATGAGTTGTCTTTCAAATTCTTAAATTTCACAACAACTTGTCAGATCCTATGATATAATTGTTGGTCCTTGCAATTGGAACAATAACTGGATTCTAAAACCTCAGCACAAGGATTGGACATCCTTACTAAGTAGCTACCTTTCCTATGGCAAAGATTCATTTACTTTATCGACTAGGGTCGTGAACTTGAAATGGGCCAGCACTGTATGTGCACTAAGCTTGAGTTGAAGCCATTCTATCTTACTATACGAAAAGGAAAGTTTCTAAAAGAAATATGCAGAATCATAATGATTTAACAATTTTTCAATTTTCACCATTGAGAGCAACTAAAGCAACTATTACTGGTAACAATGTTCTGGTTAGCGAACAGGAACTACTCTGTGTGCTTTGGTTGCAGGAATAGACACAAGAACTGTTTCGAGTGGCTGCAAGAATAGTTGAACACCAAAACAACAACTATAATGAAATAGAAACTAACTAACAAATGCATAGGAATTACTCACCAAGTGGCCCCCCTTGAGTGAGCATATCCAAAACTTAGATAACAACTGATAAACTCATAATACCATCACCATCATCTTATTCGTTTTATGTTAATTTTAATACACACAAGTTTTAGAATCGGAATATTATCAACTCTATGGTTGTACCATCTACCCCCACGAGGAAGTAGAGACCTTTATTTATAATAAAACTTATAACAAACTTTCAATTGATTAGCCCACATTCCAAAGGAATAGGTTGGCATGATTTATTACATTACAAGAAGGATTCAGCACATAAAAGTAGAACAAACAATTGTCCTACTGCTGAGAAAATATAGCGCAACCTCCTTTCCTAGATTTATGCTTCATTAGGAACAATCATGAATGATCCACTAATTGCTTTGTTGAGGAAGTAGTCAATTGGTTATGGACTCCTTCAATGCTACTTCACTTTGATTAGGTCTACACCCAATGGCATGATGATGTGTCTCCTTAACCACTAGCTTAGTCATCCTCTCATTCTAGTTGTTCCTGCATCATGATGTTAATGTGCACAAAAACATGTGTATCCATTGATGCTAACATAACATAGATTAAACCATATTTTAAGATCAATTGAGATAATTTGTATATTTTGATTGTATAAAGATCATCAGTTAACAACCTTAGGTCTAGGATAAATAAGATCTAATAATACTAAAAAATACAGCAACTAGGGAAGTGCTATGACCCAAACATTATCCAAACATATGACCAAAGAAAGATTTTTTATGACAAAATGTGAGAAAATGGAGCCATTATTTTGGCTCATCATCCCCCCCAACCTAGCTTCTTGTTGGTCCTCCAGCAACAGGAAAGTTCCTAATTTTAGCAATAACTCTAAAATCTGCAAGGGTAACATGTCCATTGTCTCCTGTAGCCAAGCTCCAATAAAATCCTTTCATCTTTTCCAACCATGTCCATCTGGAGCGCTTTGTTGCTTCATCATAAGGCAGGTCATTGTCCATGCATCCCATCAATGGCCATAGAAGAATGGGTGGTTGAAGGCTAAGGGGTAGCCAATGTCTTCATTTTGTTCTACTCAAATGTATATATTTGGGTGCCCACCTTATTGTTGCACGATAGTTTAGTAAGGAATGTGGCTCAGACTATTTCAATTCATTAGGTAAACTATTCCAGCATTGCACTAAATGTTCAATTGTCACTTTTCCCTCAACCATATCCATCTGCTCATAATCTCTAAATGATTCTTCTCTCAAGGGCAGAATGTTAGCTCCATAATCTAGTTTATACAGAATTTTTTGCCAGTCATAATAAAGTCTCCTTGAGTTCCTGGATTCAACCCTCAATGCAAGTGGAAGGTCAATTTCCTCCTTCATGTGTACCCTAGACTATTCTCCTCTAGCAATTTCATTTTGAATCCATGACATGAGGGTCCTTATTTGAATTTCTCCAATGTAGAGTAGGGGATTCTAGTTAGTATCATTAGGGACAACATAATTATGCAAATAAAACTCACAAAGTATATTTTTTATGGTTGTAGGAGATGTTTGGTAAACATCGTAAAACTCCTGAGGTGTTTCTAAAGAAGGACTTAAATCCATAACAATTCTCATCAATTAGAAACAAATATGTTGCTCTTTCAAATACAGGGAGTAGACTCGAGGTGGTGCCCTACACTGCATTACTTGTGGTATCATAGTGGCTACTGTTTCCACTTTGTTCTTTAGCTAACCAATTTCCTCATCTTTTTCTTCAATCACCTTCTTCTATTGATCAATAATTTTCTGCATTTGTGCTTTCTCTAACTCCCATTTCTTATAGAAGGCAAGAGCAATAGCATGACTGGTAAGAAAAGAGGGTGGACTATGAGCTCTTGCTCTAGGTTTCAACTTCTTAGCTCCACCTTCTATGTTAACAATTTGTTCCATAACAAAGGCCAAGTTGTCAAGCCAACCCAAACTCACACAATCCTACGGCTTCATAGGTGAGGTAGCCAGAATAACATCCTAACTAGGACTACTTGGTTCTTGTTCTAAGGAGTCAACACAAATACTAACACTTGGCTTCTCTGGCTGTTTTTTATTTTTTAGGCTTCCCTTAGAGCTCGTGGCTTCTTCTCAAAGGCATTTCTTCAGTGACTCTAGGAGCGCTTTTTGTTTCCATCTCCTTAGGTTTTTCTACAGCCCCTACGATGGTTGCAGGAGAACTTTCTTCAAAAAATTTCCTTTTCTTTGTGACAAGAGAGGATGGATCAATACTTTTTCCCTGCTCCTTTTTCTCTATGTCACTTTGCTTCTCCTTATGTTTCTCCTTTCATGCAACAGTCCTAGTTCTCATTGGGGTTTATGAGGGGATCCCTGCCAAGGCTTCTACTAACTTGCCAAGATTTCTTTTGGTGGGGATTCCTCTGTTGCAGAAGCATCTTGAACTAGTGACATTCTAGAGGATGAGGGTCCAGTAGCAAGACCAGGTCTTTCCAAAATTTATCTTTCTTGAGACAGGGGCTGCTCTATTGGACCCACGTTATTAAACCTTCTAACCCTTGAATTCATCTCAGGTCATTTGGGAAATATCTCTCAAGGACCTCTCTACCAATAATTTAGTCAAACAATGGTGAGTAACAGAGTGAGGCCTACCTTTTTGTGTCTCTATTGCACTAATGGAAAGAAGATTATACAACACATTTGGAATATTCATTCTCCTTCCATGATGCAGATGACTCATGAGCTTAAAATGGTGTGAATCCAGGCATGAGTATCTCCCTTCACAAGTCGAATACTTCATGATATACAATGCCATGTCTTTCCATTTAGGAGGAAGGGATTCTTGTTTGGTCCCCTTCTTATCTGTTACCACAAGTGGGTCACTTCATTGCATGAATTTTTCCCTTGCACTTCATGCAAATTTTGTTTTGGGGTATTTCTCTTCGTCGGCTAGCAACCCCATAACTTCTGCAATCTACTCCTTTGTTGCAATAACTATCAATCCTTTCACCTGATCTTCCCCATCAGAAAATGTGTGTGTGAATTCTCTTGTAATATCCTCATTAAACTCAATTATCTTAAGAAAATAATCTACCCAACCACTATTGCGGAATTCAAGTTCGCAAACCTGATCTTGCAGAAGGACATCATGCACTGTAGATTCATGGCCAACTAGCGGACCACCCATTATCTTGTTGGAATTCACAACACACCACTATAGAAATATGCTCAATTTTGCCTACAACTCTACAAATTCTCAAAATAAAATATACCCTATTTGCAAACAACGCTAAGACAACTCCTATTTTTTAAAATAACTCAAGGCATGCGAAAAAAAATAGTGGCGGCAGGAGGTATAATAGAGCACAAAATATCACATCAAGTCGTAATGACTTTAAAATTAAACTTTTATGTGAGATGACATTTTCATTCAGGATAACATAAGAATAATTCCATAGGAATCATTCACTACTGTACTTTCCCCCCAAACCTAAGGCTTGACATGTGTCCACACATGTGGAGGGTGACTAAAAGATGTACTATGCAAATATCATTATGATACAAAATATGGTATAATAAATGCATGCAACAAAAATAAATACACATGAGTGTACCTATTATTGTGACATGATGACAATAGTTGGGGTAATCCATCATGACTGAAGTCTGACCGCTTTGTACAGCAAGTGAGGTGGAGAAATGAATGACAAAAATGGAATGATATGGAAGAGTGATGGGTGAGTATGGAAATGGAATATTTATTAGAGAAGAAGGGTACCTCCATGTGGGATATGAAAGTATTTATTATGAATGAATTTGGTAGGAAATTAGGAAGAAGGTGGGACTATAAGTCCCCCTACTTTTGCTGCAGGAATCTCAGCAACTTCTAGAGTTATGAATTGTTGAAGGAATTCTTCTTTGGAAATAGACTTATGATAGAGGCGCAACCGATGTCCATTTACCAACAACTTGAATTTTACATGATCAATAGTAGCCAATTGTACTGTACCATTTGGAAATGTTCCAATCACTTCATAGGGCCCTAACCACCGCTTTTGCAGTTTCCTCAAATTATCCTTATATCTGGAGTCATACAGAAGGGTCCAATCTCCTAGTTTGAATGTTTTGTCTTTAATATATTTATCATGATATTTCATGCACTGATTCTAAATTGTTTTTATGTGTTCCACGGAGGACTTCTTGATTTCATCTAAGACATTAAGTTGTAGGAGTCTATCCTGTTGAGTTGCAGAGAGAGTCATATCTAGTTCTATGGTTGTTTGAAGTGTCTTATGCTCAAACTCCACAGGCATCATTTTCATTTTCCCATACACCATCTCAAAGGGTGTAAAGCATGTAGTTGTCTTCCATCTAGTCCTATATGGCCAAATTTCTTCTAAAAACCTACTAGACCAATCCTTCCAATGGAGGGCTACTGTTTTAGTTAGTATAGACGCAATTTCTCTGTTGGTTATTTCAACTTGTCCATTTGCTTGAGGATGGTAGGGGCTTGACTTCCTATGCCTTATATTATACTTATTGACTAAAGTTGTGATCAAAGTGGAAGTAAATTGTGCCCCTTGATTAGTCACAATCTCCCATGAAACTCCATATCTTGTAAAGATTTCCTCATACAAAAATTATGTTACCTTGTTGTCTCTGGCATGTTTGAATGCTTTTACCTCAGTTGACACATTTTGTGACATAGTCAGTACACACAAGGATGTATGATCTACCATTTCAGGGTGGATCAATAGGTCCTACAAAATCTAACCCCCATTTATCAAATAGTGTAACAACCACCTGTGGATGAAAAGGCATCTCATCCGATCTAGTGGGTCTGCCCATCCTCTGACATCTATCATATTTTCTGGTGTACTTGACTACATATTTATGCAAAGTTGGCCAATAATAACCTACATACAAGATCTTTATAGCTATTCTCTTGGCAGCAATGTGTTATCCACAAGGCTCATCATGACAAGCATGAAGAATGTCATAAGTTTCATCTTCCTGAAGACAGCCTCTCATAACTTGATATGGTCCTTGTAGACGTATAAAAATGACCACTTTCTTAAGTGAATATTTAATATTCATTTTAACCTCATTCCTTCATTTAATTAAATTTTGTTTAATTAAATTATTCACATTCATCTATTTGATTAAATAAGTTATTCAATTTGTTTAATTAAATTCACCTAAGCCTTTTCTACCCCTTTAATTAAATAAATCACTTTATTTAATTAAATCCCCTTTCTTCCCTTTTTAATTAAATTTACATTTAATTAGATTGTTCATTGCAAATAAATAAATCTAATTTATTTATTTAAATCCCCCACTTGTATTTATGAAAGTTGCTTCTATTTTTGTTGAAATAAAGTAATTTATTTTAATTAAAATTACTCTCCATCCACTTGCATTCTCCTACATCTCCCACTTGCCTCCCTAAAAACTCTTATAGATTCTTCTAATCACTGCCAATTTAGCCTAATACTGTAGCGTCCTAAAATTGTGACACTTGCAATTTCGACTGCATTTGGGTCTTCACGATGGCGACGCAACACCGAACCTGAATGGAGACCCCGAAACTTGTCCACGACACCAAAAACTGCATTTTTCCAGCACCCTGGCCTGATCCTCCTTGCACCCTGTTGTCCCGAGAGGTGGGACCAGAGCGCCCAGTGCCCTGGTCCTTCAGGACCAGGGCGCCTAGCGTCCTGGTCCCTGGCCCTATTTTGGGCCCGGTCTCCTATGAGGCTTCGGGTCTTTTTGTTTGCAAATTGGAAAATATCATTTCCTGGTCGGCCTAAGGTCGGAAAAATCAGTCTATCAACCCTAATTGGCAAGTATATAAACTACATTTTCCTCTCTCATTTGGAGAGATAGATGGGAAAAAGGTGGAAACGATACTCAAACATTCAAGCATTCAAGCATTCAAGCATTCCTTCAAGCAATTGATCATTCTAAGTCTCCATTCAAGGCTAAGTGTTGCATTCAAGACAAGGATTCAACCATTGAAGAGGAGATCACCTACTACATACTACTTACAATATACAACATACAACAACATCTATACATTCGCACATAAGGATACAAACATCCTTACAACAAGGTACTAGTACTTGTTTTGCATTACAAACATTTACATTTACAGCATTTCTCATTTCTTGGTTAATTCCAAAACTGGGGTTTGACCTAAAGGCAAACCCCTAATCCCTAACCCCCCAATCATCTTCGCTTTTCTGTGTGTAGGTTGCAGGTACGTGGCTGAAATTGAAGATCTGGAATCCTTGTGCAGAGATGAACAGATCCCCCTTCATTTCGTGGATTTTTTGGAGGACCGTGTGCACGCCGGGCACCATCATCCTGTCAAATTTTGCTCAAATTTGCAGGACAGTGCCGTATCAACATTTTACTGCTAATTCCAGGTCCGCAGCTTCATCCTATATCCCTATCTCAGTTTATAAGCAAATCTTTCTCACTTTCTATGCATTCCTAGCTTGATCATTCTATGCACATTCTTTACAAAAGAGGGTAGCCTTGCTGTCTTAACCCTTGAAACTCATTTAAAATCCAGTCTTGCATTGCGTGGGATTGGATCTTGTGAGTTTCAACCCCTCTTTTGAATGTAAAGTCTCCCCTAAGTGAAAACCGTCAACCCTAGTAACCTCCCTTCTCTCTCCTTGGAGTTGGAAGAGGGGAGAGCAACCAGGGTTCGATCATTTTCTGCTTTACATTTTGGTGAACCTGACGTGAACATCCTTTCTGATTATTCATGGTTAGATCTAAAAATTGGCTTCCTTAAATTACATTTCCGTGTTTGATCTTTTGCAAAATTTTAGAGGTTGTGTTGGATTTTGCCAAGATCAAGAGGTCAATGAAATGTACAAGATAGAGACACAATATGGGACAAGAATAAACTGTATTCTCATCAATAGAAAATGATCAACAACTTACATATAATGTAGATGAGCCTGCTTATATAGGTAAGGCTAGGGATATGTATGAGCACACAAATATGACATGTGGCTCAATAAGAAACAAGGGTAGGTAGGAAATAGGTGTGGGTAGGTAGGAGAAATAATATAATATTCCACATGAGGTGGATCACCCACCGAAGGTGGAATTATCACTCCACAATAAGTCGATATGATAGTGTAATAACAAGATCAACACCATAAGAGGTGGAATTTCTCCTACACACACTATCCCAATGTGACACAAACACCCAAGTGTCTCATATCCAAACTACGATGAAATGCATTATCCTAAGTAAACTTAAGTAAGTGTAATAATATCCATGATGAATAATTATTTACACCAACAGGTTGATTGCATAAAAACCCTAAATTTTCTTTTTGGTAATCGAGCTTACGAAATGTTTAATTGTTAATGCTTGTTTCAGATCTACCCTTCTATTGCAAATTATCAATTCATATCTGTGCTTTAATTTTGAAAATTAAGTGGTTAAGTGTCAAAACCCTAATTTTTGAAACCCTCTTGATTCAACCTTTGTCCAACAATTTCACTGATCAAAACATCTCCAAATCGGCTGTAACTTTGGATTCCGTAACAAAATCATAATATCTTTCATCCCTGAAAATTTGGAAAAAAGTTGCGAGGACCGTGTGCACTCCGAGCGCCATCATCCTCGACATTTTTTCTGAAATTTCGGGAGCTAGATCTTACTGTATTTTTCTGCTAAAATCCAGAATTTTGGCTGATTTTATCAATTCTAACACTTTCAAAATTACAGTCAAAGTTGGTCTTGTGATTGCTTGGATTAAGGCTTCTAATCATTCAAAAATTGTTGAAATTGAAATTTTGTGTCATAATCGTGTTCTTACTGTCCTAAATCTGAAAAGTGTGTTGGCATTCATTCGAAATTTCAGTGCTTTATTCAAATTCTTGCAATTTGTGACTTTTGAAATTAAGTGTTTAATTACAACAACTTTGATTTCCGCTTTCAAAATTGAATTTTGCATGAAATTGAGTCAACTTTTAAATTTCAAAACTTGCATTGCTTTTGGTATTCCCTCTAAAATCATAAAATTCAAAATTTCAGTTTCCCTCTCTTTTTCAAAATTCAAATTTTGCATTTTCCAACAATCTTGGTAGGGTTCAATTTTGAGATTGCAACTTTAATTTGGCCTATCTACAGATCGTAAAATCACTCAATTTTTTCAGATTAGCTCTAAAATCATCATAACTTTCATCCCTGCAAATTTCGAAAAAAGTTGCGAGGACCGTGTGCACTCCGAGCGCCACGGTCCCTGACATTTTTTCTGAAATTTCGGGAGATTGTCATGATTGCATTTAACAGCTTAAATCTAGAAGATTGGCTGATTTTACTGAAATTTGCTACCTCTAAATTCAAAATCTTCTCTCCCTCTCTAGTGCATGAGTTTTACAACAATAAGCCCTACTTACACTATTCTTGTTAGACGAAGCCGTAGAATTAAGTCTTTTCGAGGTTTAATTACTGAGGAGATGGAACCTAATTTGAATAGCCTTTTTAACGAGGACATGGGTAATTCCTCTAATCCTCCTAATGATGAAGAAGCTCTCCATGAGGTTTCTATAGAACAACTTGCGAAATTAGATAACCAATTTGACGATTTTCGACAATGGATGTCTCAAGAATACCCCGATAGTCAAGCTCTTCCTTTAATTGAGGGTCTAAAACATATGCTTCAAAGTGATAAGAATGGAATTGATATTTTGCGTGGTATTGCACACATTGTGGATTTGAATGTGATGCCTATGAAGAGTTGTGCTGAAACTTTAGGTTGTACACAACCTCCTACTCAAGTCAATCATTCTATTCCTTTGACAACTTCTATTGCTAGTATACCTACTTTTACATCAAACATAATGGTTACTTCAATACAAGACATTCCTCCTATGATCACTAGTCATGGGGGCAATCCTTCCTCTTCAATTAACCCTCTTCCTTCATTTAATCTGACTTCTTCATTCATTCCTTCAATGAGTGTTCCTATTACATCTCTACAAATGAACATGATGCAAGGGGGCAATTCATTCAACCATTCCATTCCTCCTTGTAATGTTCCTCCTTTCCAATCCTCTCCTATGATTAACTATCATAGTGTTCCACCACCTTACTCTTTACCTTCTTTCAATAACATAACACCTCCATCTCAATCTAACACATCTAATATGAACTCTTCGACTGAAGCGACCATTAACAATCTTGCACAAACTGTCTCTTCTTTACAGCAACAAATTGCCTCTATGAATCAATCTAAGTTTAGTGTGCCCACGTTTGATGTTGCGAGCCCACTTTCTCTTGACATTGTCCGAGCTATCCCTCCTAAACATGTTGAAATCCCGCATTTGGAGCTTTATAATGGTAAAGGTGATCCTCTAACACATGTTAAGACTTTTCAAACAATATGTACTAATTTTGCTTATGACCAAAGGTTGCTTGCAAAACTGTTTACTAGGACATTAAGAGATAAAGCCCTACAATGGTATTGCTCATTGCCTTCTTATTCTATTACTTCTTTCAAACAACTTGCAAATGCTTTCATTCAACAATTTCAAAACAATATAAGTCCTAAAGTTACTTTGATTGATTTAATGCATTGTAAACAAGGTGTTAAAGAAAAAGTGACTGATTTCATTGGTAGATATAAGCATTTGTATGCTCAAATTTCTTTTCCAGTGCCTGACAATGATATTCAAAGAATCTTTATTTCTAATTTACAAAAAGATATTCGAGACAAACTTCTATTTTTTGAGTTTACTTCTTTCCAACAGTTGTGTGCAACTCTTCACAATTATCAACTGACTGTGAGTCAAATGGAACAATCACATCCTATGGCTCCGAGTGATAAGGGTGATAGCAGTCAACAACAATTTGGAAAGTTTAAACCGAATAGAGATTCCATCAAATTCAATGAAAACATCATCAACAACAATGTGAATGCAGCATCAGGTGTGCCTCCTATTTCTAAATTTTTCAAGAAAGAAAGAAAGTATACTCCTTAGAATGAATCATTGCATAGTATTATGAATAAGTTATTGGAACAAAATGTGCTTACTCTTCCTCCTGTAAGACAAATAGATCCTGCAAAGATTAATTCACCCTATTTTGATAACAAATCTTTTTGTCAATTTCATCGTCAACCTGGGCATGATACTAAAAAATGTTTTTCTTTAAAGGGTAAAATTCAAGATTTGATTGATAATAATACTATCTTTGTTTCAGGAGTGAATGATAAAGGCAACACCTCTGTAGCTCCTACTAACCAAAATCTTTAGATTTTTACTGATCCATTACCTTCTCATACCTCTAATGCGATTGAGACTAATGATTCCTCTTTCTCATCTGATGGTCTTGTGTCTATGACTCCGAATGTGATTAACTTTGTAGAGCAGCAAGAAAACACTAAAGAACCTGTAGCGTCCTAAAATTGCGACACTTGCAATTTCGACTGCATTTCGGTCTTCACGATGGCAACGCAACACGCAACCTGAATGGAGACCCTAAAACTTGCTCACGACACCAAAAACTACATTTTTCATGCACCCTGGCCTAAACTTCCTTTGCACCCCGCTGTCCTGGAGGTGGGACCAGAGCGCCCAGCGCCCTGGTCCCTCAGGACCAAGGCGCCCAGCGCCCTGGTCCCTGGGTCCTATTTTGGGCCCGGTTTCCTAAGTGATATTGGGTCTTTTTGATTGCAATTTGGAAATATACTTCCCTGGTCGGCCTAAGGTCGGGAAAATCAGTCTATCAGCCCTAATTGACAAGTATATAAACTACATTTTTCTCTCTCATTTGCATATGAGGAGGATATGTGCACAAGCGTGGAAATTATACTCAAACATTCAAACATTCAAGCATTCAAGCAATTGATCATTTCAAGTCTCCATTCAAGGCCAAGTGTTGCATTCAAGTCAAGGATTCAACCATTGAAGAGGAGATCACTTACTTCATGCTACAACATACAACAACATACAACATCTAAACCTTCGCACATAAGGATACCAACATCCTTAGAACAAGGTATTAGTACTTGTTTGTCATTACAGTCATTTACATTTACAGCACTTGCTCATTTCTTGGTTAATTCCAAAACCGGGGTTTGACCTAAAGGAAAACCCCTAATCCCTAACCCCCCATCATCTTCGCTTTTCTGTGTGTAGGTTGCAGGTACGCGGCTGAGATTGAAGATCTGGAATCCTTGTGCAGAGACGAACCGATCCCACTTCGTTTCGCGGATTTTTCGGAGGACCGTGGCGCCGGGCGCCATCGTCTCGACAACTTTTTCTCAAATTTGCAGGACAGCACCGTATCAACATTCTACTACTAATTCCAGGTCCGCAGCTTCATCCTATAACCCGAACTCAGTTTATAAGCGAATCTTTATGACTTTCTATGCATTCCTAGCTTAATTTCCTTAATCAACATTCTTTACAAAAGAGGGTAGCATTGCTTTCCAAACCCTTGAAATTCATTTAGCATCCAATCCTACATTGTGTGGGATTGGATCTTATGAGTTTCACCCCCTCTTTTGAATGTAAAGTCTATCTCCCAAGTGAAAAACCCATCGAATCCTAGCGAACCTCCCTTCTCTCTCCTCGGAGTTTGAAGAGGGGAGACCAACTAGGGTTCGATCGCGATTTTTCCGCTTTACATTTTGGTGAACCTGACGTGAACATCCTTTCTGACTTTTCATGCTTAGATCTAAAAAAAAATTGATTACATTTCCATGTTTGATCTTTTGCAAAATTTTAGAGGTGATTGCATAAAAACCTAAAATTTCTTTTTAGTAATTGAACTTGTGAAGTGCTTAATTGTTAATGCTTAATTCAGATCTGCTTTTCTATTACAAATTATCAATTCATATCAGTGCTTTAATTTTGAAAATTAAGTGGTCAAAAGTCAAAACCCTAATTTTTGAAACCCTCTTAATTCAACCTTTATCCGACAATTTGACCGATCAAAACATCTCCAAATCAGCTGTAACTTTGGATTCTGCAATAAAATCACAATATCTTTCATCCCTGAAAATTTGGAAAAAAGTTGCGAGGACCGTGTTGCACTCCGAGCGCCATCGTCCCCAACATTTTTTCCAAAATTTCGGGAGCGAGATCTTGCTGTATTTTCCTGCTAAAATCCAGAATTTTGGCTGATTTTATCAATTATAACATCTTCAAAATTACAGTCAAAGTTGGTCTTGTGATTGCTTGGTCTAGGGCTCCTAATCATTCAAAAATTATCGAAACTGAAATTTTGTGTCAAAATTGTGTTCTTACTGTCTTAAATCTGAAAAGTGTATTTACGTTCATTCGAAATTTCAGTGCTTTATTCAAATATTTGCATTTTGTGACTTTTGAAATTAAGTGCTTAATTACAACAACTTTGATTTCCGCTTTCAAAATTGAATTTTGCGTGAAATTGAGTCAATTTTTGAATTTCAAAACTTTCACTGCATTTGACATTCCCTCTAAAATCATAAAATTCAAAATTTCAGTTTCCCTCTCTTTTTCAAAATTCAAAATTTTGCATTTTTCGACAATCTTGATAGGGTCCAATTTTGAGATTGCAACTTTAATTTGGCCTATCTACAGATCGTAAAATCCCTCAATTTTCTCAGGTTAGCTCTAAAATCATCATACCTTTCATCCCTGCAAATTTCGAAAAAAGTTGCAAGGACCGTGTTGCACTCCGAGCGCCACGGTCCCGAACATTTTTTCCGAAATTTCGGGAGACTGTTGTGATTGTATTTAACAGCTTAAATCTGGAAGATTGGCTGGTTTTACTGAAAATTGCTACCTCTAAAAATCAAAATCTTTTCTCTCTTTCTAGTGCATGAGTTTTACAACAATAAGCCCTACTAACACTATTCCCGTTAGACGAAGCCATAGAATTAAGTCTTTCCGAGGTTTAACTACCGAGGAGATGGAACCTAATTTGTATAGCCTTTTTAACGAGGACATGGGTAATTCCTCTAATCCTCCGAATGATGAAGAAGCTCCCCATGAAGTTTCCGTTGAACAACTTTCGAAATTGGATAACCAATTTGACAATTTTCACCAATGGATGTCTCATGAGTATCCCGATAGTCAAGCTCTTCCTTTAATCGAGGGTCTAAAACGCATGCTTCAAAATGATAAGAATGGAATTGATGTTTTGCATGGTATTTCACACATTGTGAATTCGAATCTGATGCCTATGAAGAGTTGTGCTGAAACTTTATGTTATACACAACCTCCTACACAAGTTAATCATTCTATTCCTTTGACCACTCCTATTGCTAGTATACCTACCTTTACATCAAACATAATGGCTACTTCTATACAAGACATTCCTCCTATGATTACCAGTCATGGGGGCAATCCTCCCTCTTCTTCAATTAACCCTCTTCCTTCATTCAATCCAACTTCTTCGTACATTCCTTCAATGAGTGTTCCTATTACATCTTCACAAATGAACATCACACAAGGGGGCAATTCATTCAACCATTCTATTCCTCCTTGTAGTGTTCCTCCCATCCAGTCATCCCCTATGGTTGACTATCATAGGGTCCCACCACCTTACTCCCTACCTTCTTTCAATAACATAACACCTCCATCTCAATCCAACACACCTGACATGAATTCTTTGACTGAAGCTACCATTAACAATCTTGCACATACTGTCTCTTCTTTACAGCAACAAATTGCCTCTATGAATCAATCTAAGTTTAGTGTGCCCACATTTGATGTTGCGAGCCCACTTTCTCTTGACATTGTTCGAGCCATCCCTCCTAAACATGTTGAAATCCCGCATTTGGAACTTTATAATGGTAAAGGAGATCCTCTAACACATGTTAAGACTTTTCAAACAATTTGTACTGATTTTGCTTATGACCCAAGGTTGCTTGCAAAACTGTTTACTAGAACATTAAGAGACAAAGCCTTACAATGGTATTGCTCGTTGCCTTCTTATTCTATTACTTCTTTTGAACAACTTGCAAATGCTTTCATTCAACAATTTCAAAACAATATAAGTCCTAAAGTTACTTTGATTGATTTAATGCATTGTAAACAAGATGTTAAAGAAAAAGTGACTGATTTCATTGGTAGATATAAGCATTTGTATGCTCAAATTTCTTTTCCAGTGCCTGATAATGATATTCAAAGAATCTTTATTTCTAATTTGCAAAAAGATATTCGAGACAAACTTCTGTTTTCTGAGTTTACTTCTTTCCAACAGTTGTGCGTGACTCTTCACAATTATCAACTGACTGTGAGTCAAATGGAACAATCACATCCTATGGCTCCGAGTGATAAGGGTGATAGCAGTCAACAACCATTTGGGAAGATTAAACCAAACAGAGATTCCATCAAATTCAATGAAAACATCATCAACAACAATGTGAATGCAGCATCAGGTGTGCCTCCTATTTCTAAATTTTTCAGGAAAGAAAGAAAGTATGCTCCTTTGAACGAATCATTGCATGATATTATGAATAAGTTATTGGGACAAAATGTGCTTACTCTTCCTCCTGTACGACAAATTGATCCTGCAAAGATTACTTCACCTTATTTTGATCATAAAGCTTTTTGTCATTTTCATCGTCAGCCTGGTCATGATACTGAAAAATGCTTTTCTTTAAAGGGTAAAATTCAGGATTTGATTGATAATAATACTATTTCTGTTTCTGGAGTGAATGATAAAGGCAACACATCTGTAGCTCCTCCTAACCAAAATCTTCAAATTTTCACTGATCCATTACCTTCTCATACTTCTCATACCTCTAATGCGATTGAGGCTAATGATTCCTCTCTCTCATCTGATGGTCTTGTGTCTATGACTCCGAATGTGATTAACTTTGTAGAGCAGCAAGAAATCCCTAAAGAACCTTCCATCACATTTGATTCTAGTGAAACCATTAGAGCACCTGATGGTCCTTTATACATAGTTGCAAAAGTCAAGAATATGCCTTGCCGTGGAGTGCTTATTGATCCTTCCTGCATGGTTAATGTTATTACTGAAGAATTTCTTTTTACTTTGCAATTGAATCAAGTGATATATGACAAAACAGATGTGGTTGTGAAATTATTTGATGCATTTTCTTCTCCTGCAATTGGTTCTATTACATTTCCTATTGAGGTCCATAACAAATCTCTTGATGTGAACTTTGCTATTATTCCATCTTCCGAACAATTTCGTGTGAAGCTTGGCTATCCTTGGCTATCTTCCATGAAAGCTATTGCTTCTCCTATACATAAGTGTTTGAAATTTCCCCATAATGGTGAAGTTGTTACTGTCAATCATAGTCTCTTTAAACCAGCTGAAAGAACCTCTAGTGTTCCTATTGATTACTTTTGGCCTAAACAATTCCAATCTCTTCCTCCGCGAAGTGATCATCTTTTCAAATCTTATCAAAAGTGGAAAACAGATATGATCCTATCTTTAAGTGAACCTAGAACACCTAAACTTGGCATTCCTATCATTCTTGAGAAGGAAATTCTTCCTTTGAAAGATAAAACTAATGTCTTTCCTCAAGAAGATTCCCAACCCGTCCCCATGGATGTGACTATGTCTATGCCTGATAAACCTTCTAAGAGTAGACCTATACCTCCTCGTCATGATGGACTTGGTCTTCTCCCTAAACCAAAAATTCCTCCTTTATATGGAGCAGTTCCTCCTCCTGCCTTTTATAGAGAGAAGAGACCTTCTTCTTCTCCTATTATTCAACCTAAGAGACCACAACCTAAACACCCAAGTGATAAGGGTGAGAATATTCCTCCTCCTCTATCTTCTTCACTTCCTACTAAGACTAGACGTAATCGTTCTGCACGCGAACGCCGACGAAAACGTCGTCTTAGGGCTCAAGCAGCTGCTTTTCAAAATTTACAATCTCCAAAAACACCTTCAACAAGCATTATTCCATTTTCTCCTCAGCCGGATATTGAGCCTAAATCTCCTAAAAATAAGATGCATGATGGTCTTGATCCTATGGGAGTTAATGAATTTTCTAAAGCACTTATCCTAGCTCCTAGACAAGAACAATGTGGCTTGGAACATGAACATAGCTCTTCTTTGGATCTTGTGATAGCTCCATCTGCTGTGTTGGATGTTCCTCCTCTAGTGTGTTCCCTGCCTTCCCGAAACATTGATCAGCAAGATCGGGGGGTAGATGACGTGCTAGACTAGTTACATTAGCATAGTAGATTCTTTCCCCCTCTCTTTTGTTACTTCTTCTATATGTTATTCTCATTCTTCTATTTGTCGTCCTTAGTGTTGTCTACTTGAGGACGATGCAAAGCATTGAGATCTCTTTGGTCTCTCTCATGTTGACTCAAAAGACACATGTGTTCCCTTCTTCTAGGTGACCTTCCTTGATTGGGGAATGAAGAACAATTATGCATACATACATATGATATATATACATGACTTATCATACAGCATACTGACCCCGAGGAAAGCGAAGTCACCTCGTGCTTTGTGTTTTGTGTCTATTATCCTTGGGTTTATCTCACACTTGGGGGCTAAATCTTTGCGATAATGTGCTCCTTTCCTTTCTCATTTCCTATGTGTATCACTACGTTAAAACAATCACCCCCGTTGAGGCGTGTGCGATCGCTTTAACGTAGGGGGGCATACACCCTGACTATTCCTTTCAAGATACGTGAAAATTTCTTGGCGAACTTAGCTTTGCCTTGAAAATTTTTGGTATTCCTTTTGCATGACTCATAGTGAGGGAACCTTACTACTGACAGTCATGGTTCTCCCTCGTGATCTTCCCTTTTACTTTGTCAATCGAAGTCGTAAGATCCTTAGTCCACTGGGGGCTTGGTGTATCTTGCCTCCTTGACGTGGTGAAAGTCTTTCAATGTTGTTTCCTTGTACTTTACCGGAAGTATGAGCTCACATACTCCCGCTAAAGTGGGGGCTAAATGTAGCGTCCTAAAATTGTGACACTTGCAATTTCGACTGCATTTCGGTCTTCACGATGGCGACGCAACACGCAACCTGAATGGAGACCCTAAAACTTGCTCACGACACCAAAAACTGCATTTTTCATGCACCCTGGCCTGAACTTCCTTTGCACCCCGCTGTCCTGGAGGTGGGACCAGAGCGCCCAGCGCCCTGGTCCCTGGGTCCTATTTTGGGCCCGGTTTCCTAAGTGATATCGGGTCTTTTTGATTGCAATTTGGAAATATACTTCCCTGGTCGGCCTAAGGTTGGGAAAATCAGTCTATCAACCCTAATTGATAAGTATATAAACTACATTTTTCTCTCTCATTTGCATATGAGGAGGATATGTGCACAAGCGTGGAAATTATACTCAAACATTCAAACATTCAAGCATTCAAGCAATTGATCATTTCAAGTCTCCATTCAAGGCCAAGTGTTGCATTCAAGTCAAGGATTCAACCATTGAAGAGGAGATCACTTACTTCATGCTACAACATACAACAACATACAACATCTAAACCTTCGCACATAAGGATACCAACATCCTTAGAACAAGGTATTAGTACTTGTTTGTCATTACAGTCATTTACATTTACAGCACTTGCTCATTTCTTGGTTAATTCCAAAACCGGGGTTTGACCTAAAGGCAAACCCCTAATCCCTAACCCCCCATCGTCTTCGCTTTTCTGTGTGTAGGTTGCAGGTACGCGGCTGAGATTGAAGATCTGGAATCCTTGTGCAGAGACGAACCGATCCCACTTCGTTTCGTGTATTTTTCGAAGGACCGTGGCGCCGGGCGCCATCGTCCTGACAACTTTTTCTCAAATTTGCAGGACAGCGCCGTATCGACATTCTACTGCTAATTCCAGGTCCGCAGCTTCATCCTATAACCCGAACTCAGTTTATAAGCGAATCTTTATGACTTTCTATGCATTCCTAGATTAATTTCCTTAATCAACATTCTTTACAAAAGAGGGTAGCATTGCTTTCCAAACCCTTGAAATTCATTTAGCATCCAATCCTACATTGTGTGGGATTGGATCTTATGAGTTTCACCCCCTCTTTTGAATGTAAATTCTATCTCCCAAGTGAAAAACCCATCGAATCCTAGCGAACCTCCCTTCTCTCTCCTCAGAGTTTGAAGAGGGGAGACCAACTAGGGTTCGACCGCAATTTTTCCGCTTTACAGAACCTTCCATCACATTTGATTCTAGTGAAACTATTAGGGAACTTGATGGTCCTTTATACATAGTTGCAAAAGTCAAGAATACACCTTGCCGTGGAGTGCTTATTGATCCTTCGTGCATGGTTAATGTTATTACCGAGGAATTTCTTTTTACTTTGCAATTGAATCAAGTGATCTATGACAAAATAGATGTGATTGTGAAATTATTTGATGCATTTTCTTCTCCTGCAATTGGTTCTATTACATTACCTATTGAGGTTCATAACAAATCCCTTGATGTGAGCTTTGCTATTATTCCTTCATCCGAACAATTCCGTGTGAAGCTTGGCTATCCTTGGCTATCTTCCATGAAAGCTATTGCTTCTCCTATTCACAAGTGTTTGAAATTTCCCCATAATGGTGAAGTTGTTACTGTCAATCATAGTCTCTTTAAACCAACTGAAAGAACTTCTAGTGTTCCTATTGATTATTTTTGGCCTAAACAATTCCAATCTCTTCCTCCGCGAAGTGATCATCTTTTCAAATCTTATGAAAAGCGGAAAACAGATATGATCCTATCTCTAAGTGAACCTAGAACACCCAAACTTGATATTCCTATCATTCTTGAGAAGGAAGTTCTTCCTTTGAAAGATAAAACTAATGTCTTTCCTCAAGAAGATTCCCAACCCATCCCTATGGATGTGACTATGTCTATGCCTAATAAACTTCCTAAAAGTAGACCTATACCTCCTCGTCATGATGGACTTGGTCTTCTTCCTAAACCAAAAATTCCTCCTTTATATGGAGCAGTTCCTCCTCCTTCTTTTTATAGAGAGAAGAGACCTTCTTCTTCTCCTATTATCCAGCCTAAGAGACCACAACCTAAACACCCAAGTAATAAGGATGAGAACATTCCTCCTCCTCAATCTTCTCCACTTCCTACTAAGACTAGACGAAATCATTCTGCACGTGAATGCCGATGAAAACATCGTCTTAGAGCTCAGGCAGCTGCTTCTCAAACTTTGCAATCTCCAAAAACACCTTCAACAAGCATTATTCCATTTTCTCCAAAATCTCCTAAACATAAGATGCATGATGGTCTTGATCCTGTGTGAGTTAAAGATCCTATTTTTATAAATCTTGATGATGATATAGATGAAAATAATGATGAACATGTTACTCCTCTTGCTTCTGATAACGAATATGAACTTGTTGATGTTGATAACCATTTATCTAATGAATTTTCTAAAGCACTTATCCTGGCTCCTAGACAAGAACAACGTGACTCGAAACATGAACATAGCCCTTTTTTGGATCTTGTGATAGCTCCATCTGCTGTGTTGGATGTTCCTCCTCTAGCGTGTTCCCTGCCTTCCTAATACATTGATCAGCAAGATCGGGGGGTAGATGACATGCTAGACTAGTTTCATTAGCATAGCAGATTTTCTCCTCCTCTCTTTTGTTACTTCTTCTATATGTTATTCTCATTCTTCTATTTGTTGTCCTTAGTGTTGTCTACTTGAGGACGATGCAATGCATTGAGATCTCTTTTGGTCTCTCTCATGTTGACTCAAAAGACACATGTGTTCCCTTCTTCTAGGTGACCTTCCTTGATTTCGGAATGAATAACAATTATGCATACATACATATGATATACATGAATTATCGTACAACATACTGACCCCGAGGAAAGCGAAGTCACCTTGTGCTTTGTGCTTTGTGTTTTGTGTCTATTATCCTTGGGTTTATCTCACACTTGGGGGCTAAATCTTTGTGATAACGTGCTCCTTTCCCTTCTCATTTCTTATGTGTATCACTACGTTAAAACAATCACCCCCGTTGAGGCATGTGCGATCGCTTTAACGTAGGGGGGCATACACCCCGTCAATCCCTTCAGGATACTTGAAAATTTCTTGGCGAAATTTTTGGTATTTCTCTTGCATGACTCATAGTGAGGGAACCTTACTACTGATAGTCATGGTTCTCCCTTGTGATCTTCCCTTTTACTTTGTCAATCGAAGTCATAAGATCCTTAGTCCACTAGGGGCTTGGTGTGTCTTGCCTCCTTGACATGGTGAAAGTCTTTCAATGTTGTTTCCTTATACTTTACCGGAAGTATGAGCATACGCTTATACTCCCACTAAAGTGGGGGCTAAATGTAGCATCCTAAAATTGTGACACTTGCAATTTTGACCGCATTTGGGTCTTCACGATGGCGACGCAACACCGAACCTGAATGGAGACCCCGAAACTTGTCCACGACACCAAAAACTACATTTTTCCAGAACCCTGGCCTGATCCTCCTTGCACCCTGCTGTCCCGGGAGGTGGGACCAGAGCGCCCAGTGCCCTGGTCCTTCGGGACCAGGGCGCCCAGCACCCTGGTCCCTGGCCCTATTTTGGGCCCGATCTCCTATGAGGCTTCGGGTCTTTTTATTTGCAAATTGGAAAATATCATTTCCTGGTCGGCCTAAGGTCAGAAAAATCAGTCTATCAACCCTAATTGGCAAGTATATAAACTACATTTTCCTCTCTCATTTGGAGAGATAGATGGGAAAAAGGTGGAAACGATACTCAAACATTCAAGCATTCAAGCATTCAAGCATTCCTTCAAGCAATTGATCATTCTAAGTCTCCATTCAAGGCTAAGTGTTTCATTCAAGACAAGGATTCAACCATTAAAGAGGAGATCACCTACTACATACTACTTACAATATACAACATACAACAACATCTATACCTTCGCACATAAGGATATAAACATCCTTACAACAAGGTACTAGTACTTGTTTTGCATGACAAACATTTACATTTATAGCATTTGTCATTTCTTGGTTAATTCCAAAACCGGGGTTTGACCTAAAGGCAAACCCCTAATCCCTAACCCCCCAATCGTCTTCGCTTTTCTGTGTGTAGGTTGCAGGTACGCGACTGAAATTGAAGATCTAGAATCCTTGTGCAGAGACAAACAGATCCCCCTTCGTTTCGTGGATTTTTCAAAGGACCGTGTGCACGCCGGGCGCCATCGTCCCGTCAACTTTCGCTCAAATTTTTAGGATAGCACTGTATCAACATTTTACTGCTAATTCCAGGTCCGTAGCTTCATCCTATATCCCTATCTCAGTTTATAAGCGAATCTTTCTCACTTTCTATGCATTCCTAGCTTGATCATTCTATGCACATTCTTTACAAAAGAGGGTAGCCTTGCTGTCTTAACCCTTGAAACTCATTTAGAATCTAGTCTTGCATTGCATGGGATTGGATCTTGTGAGTTTCAACCCCTCTTTTGAATGTAAAGTCTCCCCTAAGTGAAAACCGTCAACCCTAGTAACCTCCCTTCTCTCTCCTTGGAGTTGGAAGAGGGGAGAGCAACCAGGGTTCGACCATTTTCCACTTTACAAATACATTGCCTAAATATTGTCACAATCTTAAGCAAAGGGAAGTCACTTCTCAAACCCTTAAAGTCTTTGAAAATCATTAAAGGCTTTATGTCCTCAACAAGTTAACCTTGAAAGTCTTGTAAATCATTAATGGTTAACTCAACCCTCTTGCATGATTAGAGACTTTCTCTCTAACTCAACCCTCATCTAACCCAAGGGTCTCATCAAGTATTCATTGCTTTGACCATGGTTATTCCTTTAACCCTTGCACAAGAGTTTATCCTTTGGGTAAAAGCTTTATCCAATAGATAACCCTAACCTAACCTTAACCCTTACCCCCTAAGGTAACCATGAGGTCTTCTCAAGAATTTAATGCTTCTTACATCTACTCTCAAGTAGTCTTATGTTGACAATTGTCACCATTCCATTGGTAATAATTGTAAACATGGATTGATAACTTTCAATCCTAGCCCTTGTTAAGATTATCCAATCTTGACCCTTCATTGCCTCATTTTTCTTATAAATAGAGCCCTCATTCCTCCATTTTCATATTCAAGTCTTTAGTATCAAACTTATAGAAATTTTACTAAGCATCTAATCTAAATCATTTTTATCAAGCATTTAACCTCTCTTTGATATAAATAATCTTCATAGCATCTTAAAAAGGCATTTGCATTATCACATAATAATCATGGTATACTAGTATAGCATGCTAGGATAGTTTTGTTACTAATCCTTTCATCTTGTTACCATATCCATGCTAGTTTAAATCATGTTAGATTTAGTATCATGCATAACTAGGAATGCATCCATGCTAGATTGATCAATATCCCTTGTTTTCATGATTGTCATCCCTAAGTCACTTTTCTCAGTGATCTGAGAGCAAAGGCATTGGCTTGAGGGGTCCTATGAGATAAAGAACAATGGAACATCCCTTGGGAAGTTGATTTATTCAATATAACTCCATAACTTGCACCAAGATTCCCATTGGTGAGTGGACTAGTTTGAAATCACATTTTCCATTTCATCCCCCCACTTTTCCTGCACACATTTTTGGCGCCCACCGTGGGGATTAACCCCATTTATAACATCCTTTTTAATGCAAGACTAACATTGTAGGTACACAGAAAAGTTGAGTTAGCATGTCGGTGCCTTCCTTTAGCACATCTGGGTTGTCTGTCAGTGCATCCTGCTTATTGTTTAGCGCTTCAGCCCCAAAACTTAGTGCATCTTGCAGTCCTATAAGCACATAACTATTCCACTGGTTATTGATAAATATTAGCACTTTGAAGCATCAATTCAGCGTATCCAAGCAACAACTTACTGCATCTAGTCTATTTGTCAATGCATCCATTCCTTTCTGTAGCTCACTCAAGCCAAACTTTAGCACATAGGATTGACAGAACAAAAGAAAGATTTTGTAATAGAGAAATATCATTTTAGGCTTGTAGAAGCCCACCTTAGATTTCAACTTTTCACTAACTTCTTTTTGTTGCAATTTTTAACCATTTCTTACAGGTTGAAGGAGTTAGAATTAGAAATTTTAATTTTTTTTAAGCTTTTAAAAGTTGGATAAAAGAACACATCTTTCTTTTTGGCTTAAAATTAATTAAATCTTTCTTTTGGGCTTAAAATTAATCAGACCTTTCCTTTGGGCTTAAAATTATTCAAATCTTTGCAAGGTAAAAAGAATAACAAAATACCATTTTCTTGCTTTCTTAGGGAGAAAAATTTTCATTTTGGGAAGCTCTAAAAAGAACAAGACAATATTTATTTCTTGCAAAGTTTTAAATCAACCTCACCATCCTTTGGTGTTTAAAAGGATTCATTTTTCTTTGTGCAAGTAAATGAACCTCACTTTCAAAAGTTTAAGCAAAAAGAGGGAAATCTTTCCCCTTTCAAATTTACATTTTGTTGACCCAATATCGCAAATTTGCTTTGCTGACAAGGACTTCTTTACTTAGATAAAAAATCATTGATTTGGAGGTTAAAAGGAACACCATGCTTTTCTGGAGAAACATCTCCAAATAGACTTTAGCAAATCACTGAATTGAAAGGATAAAAGGAGCTTGATTGCCTTGTCTCGAAAGAGGAAGGTATATGATCTCCCCTTAACTGGGTGACCAAAAAGTCTAACCACTCTTATGTTTTTTGTATTTCAAGTACTTAAAACCTTTAGCAGGCCTGCCCTCCCGAGTTGCTCTTAGAGTGCCATTTAAATGGTCGGTGAGAGGGGAACGACCTAAGTGGGAAATGGCTTTATCGCCAAGTGTTCCAATCCACTATAATCAAAAGTGGAGGATGACGAAATTCCCTTCAGCCATTTTGCTCAGCAATTATCCTTCCCCCAGTATCTTTACAATACATAAAGCCTTTGTTCTAAAGGTTGGGAAGCCTCCCGAGGGAGTTTATCACTGAAGACTGAATGGAATCCTAATTAAAAACTTTAGCAATAGAAACCTTGAGCCGAGTCAGTATCCAAACATCCTCAATATCATAGTATAAGGGTGGGGAAGAATCCACCCCCAAGATTACTCACCATATATCTCTCAAGATAACTACCCAATTGTGAAGCAATTCACCTTGGGTTAATTTCTGGCAAAAGGCAAAAAAATGGGTGCCCCCTAGGGCATGACACGGTTGTTTGAGCTGACGGAGTATCGAGACTAGTGGGCTATTATATTATTGATGACCCTTGAATAAAGAGTCTGTCTGATTTGTATTCTTTATATCCAAACCTGTGAAAACATTGGGGATTTGAACACATCCTTGCAGAACATACACTATTTGTTTAGTAAAGGCAAAATTGGTTGTCTTTTTCATGTTGTGTTTTCAATTTATATTTTCAAAAAATCATCCATCAAAAATCAAACAAGTGTTAAAAATTACCAAAAGACCAAAAACAGATCAATCAGGATAGTTGAGCACCTAAGAGTAGATTCTTAGCACATTGGAAGCATTCTTTAACACATACCAGCCTAACTTTAGTGCTTTTACCCATCAAGTTAGTGCATAACACTTATTTTCTAATAAACATTTCACTAGCACTCTAGGAGACCATATTAGCACTTTCAAGCATCAGTCTAGTGCATTCGGGGCAAACCTTAGCGCTTTGAGTCTAAACTTTAGTGCATATTCAGGACATAATAGTGCTTGATCATCCCTATCAAAACAAATTTCAAAACTTTGAGTTAGTGCATAGCATAGGCAGCTTAGCACATAGGTGGCTTTGAATAGCGCATCTAGATCACACAATAGTGCATCTTGATCTTTGTCTTAGCACATAGGTAAAACCTAGAAAAATAGAGAGTTAACTGAGTAGTTTTGAAAAAATTTATTGTCAGTCTTGAATACCCTTTTGGATCCTTAGTCGAACTCGCCAATCAAAACTTGAACTTGAACATTAGAGAAAATATTCCAAACAATCCAGCAAGCATCCTTAGTGTCATGCTCTATGAAGTGTGATACCTACAGCTGCAACACAAAACACTCAATAGATCATTGCAAACAAAGATGAACCATGACAAAGCGACCTATCTCCTCCTAAGAGATGCGAGTATGGATTTTCTTTCAGATCTGGATAACCAATCCCAGTGACTTGAGTGCACCTAGATGGAGGATTTGAAATAATAATGATATGCAAAGATGAGATTGATTATGCTAGATTCATCCAAGGGACTAATTAGGCTAATGATATGCATGATTAAGCTATGATGATGATGCAATTAAGCTAGAAAAGAGATTGATTAAGCTACATGATTCAACAATTATGCTAGAAAATGATCAAACTAAACTAAATCTAAGATGCAATTGCTTAAAACAAAAATGCTCAAATGATATGCCTATAGTAACAATGCATAAGATAAAATGAGATGGTATCCTTATTGCTCCAAAATGGGGGATATTTCTAGGATTTCCAAGGCCAGGGGTGATGTGGTAGGAATCAATGGTCAAGATTGAGTCTGAAGATATCAAGGGTGAAATTGGAGGAGGTTGGAGAAGAGGTTGGAGGAAGAGACACTTGTCATCTATGTGGTGACAAGTGTCAAGGAGCTTTGCTCATAAAAGGGCAAGTATCCAAGAGAGGAGACATGTGGCCAAAGTGCCATGTGTCTCAAGGATAAAATATCCAGACCATAAGAAGTTAGGATAAAGATGTTAGAATGTGCAAGATAGGATATGGTTAGTTAAACCCAAGGTTAGGTGGAACGGGTTAGGTTAGAGGGATGGTTAGGTTAGGTGGTTAGAAGTTAGGATGCATGTGGGTAATTTGAATTTAAAAATTCAAATAATAGGAAAAGACTAATTAATTCTCAACAACTCATAAATTGATTTGTTTTAATTAATTTAGAGGATTAGAAGAATTGATTGAAATGGGGGGAGGATTAATTAATTTGAATTAATTAATCAAAAGGGGACTATTGAAATGAACCTATTAAATAAATCCTTAGATTTATTAATAAGTAGATGAAAGGGAGAATTTAATCAAATTGCCTAATGAATTCAATTAAATTGGGAAGGGGAATTAATTAAATAATTGCTTATTTAATTAATTATCTTCATACCATTTTTAGGTGTATACATTTTGCCCCTCTTTGAAGAGAGGTGTGATGGTGCATTGATTCAAAGAATAATCTCATTTTAATGATGATATTGGTTCGATAGGATTCCCCAAACAATGATTGATAAATTTCAGTATGATGATGCCCCCTTGGGAGATCAATTGAGATAATTGACCTTTGCAATTTTTTGAATATTTCTGAAATTCATATCCTGATTAGAAATGATTTGATTTCTACAACTGTGGTTGATGAAAATGTGAGTTCTATGATCATGGTGATGTGGTTCTTGATTATTGATAAATTTTGATTGATTAGATTGATAAGATCAAGATCTAGTCTAGTTTCAGGAATGACACTTCCTGTATAAGACAAAGATGATCAAAGTGTCTGGTTTCAGGAATGATATATCCTGTATAAGATATGATCAGAACGTCTAGTTTTAGGAAAGATACATCCTGTATAAGACATGATAGAATCGATTTAGATGTGATTGATTGATAGAATTGATAAGGTTGATTGGATAAAGAACTGACAGTTTGTTGATATCAAGTTGCAAGAAGATTCAGCTATGTTGATGTTGGTTCTGTTGAGGGTGGAAATTTAAGATTTTCGCTAGATCGGCAATATCTGGAGAGAGATGATTCATCAATCTAATTGTGTATATACTTATGATGATACCTTGATGATTCCTATGATAGATTTAACCTTGGATAGAATGAGCATGCAGGATCCCATGCAAGAATGAAATGCAAGCTAAATGCAAAGCTACGACCAGACCAGTCACTGGGTTATTGCTTTGTCATCATTGAGATTTTTAAAATGTGGGAAGTGAGTGCAAACATCAATGGTATAGTTAAACCATGATGACCTGAGCATGAATTTCCTAGATTTTTGTTGGTAATATGGATGTGTTGCATTGGTTTTATCATTGATGTCAACACTTATCAACACTTATCCTTCTGGAGATCTTTGGTTATGTTCATCGGCAAGTTCAATAACTTATGCACAGTCACAGGTATACCACTCACTGGCAGGTTATATTGTTCACCGACACTGAAGATGACTTATCATCATCTGGAGATCACTTGGTTATGTTGAAGACATGGTTTGGACACTTGGTTTTGGTAGTTTGGTTATTGGTCTAATCGGGTTGACATATTTGTTGTTACCAGCAAATCGGTCTAGGTTATGGACCAGCATGCAATATCTATTCCAGATCAGCACGACATGTTATGGAGATGATTTAATCAATTGGATATTGTTGTAATTGTATCAAGCCAACATGATGCATCACATCTTAACTTATCTGTAATTGATTGTAATATTATTTATTAGCCAGCCTACACATTTGGTCTTAGGTTTTGGTATATATGTAAGATCTCATTTGTGAGATGATGTAAGAAAAGATAGAGAGATAGTATATGGTTATGGTATTGTAACATGGTATGTGCGAATATTGAAGATCATATGAGCAGACCATAGAGAAGGTTCAAGGAAGGTTTGCAGGTGATTATCTGAGCTTAACCAGTACTGAATCCAGCATTGGAGATGCTACTTTGAGCAATACATTATCATTGGATTTAATCATCCAATTGTAGTCAGTGTGTCTCCAATTTTGTGATTGAGCAGTGAGCTCTAGGCGATTGGCCTTTCTGCATGTGCAAACCCCATTTGTATACACATACTATCTGCAGTAGTATCATCTGATTGTGGGTAACATTTCCCACCATGGTTTTTCCCCTTACAGGGTTTCCACATACAAATCTATGCATTATGTGTTGTGGATGTTGTTTCTCTTTCTGTCTTGTGCATTAAGTTTCACCGGTATTAATATTAACTACTAATCTATCAATTGACATTAAGTTTGGTTTACCGGTATTAAGTATCAAGTTTAATTAAGTTATATTTGGGTTGAAATTAATTGACAACTGATTCACCCCCCTCCTCTCAGTTGCCTTCAGATCCTAACAATTGGTATCAGAGCTAAGTCCTCTTTTTGGATAAGTTTAACAAGTTGAGGAGATTCTATGGCAACTAACATTTTTCAGGAAGGATAGTCCAAAACTTGATGGAACTAACTATGGTATATGGAAGATCAAAATGGACACACATCTGAATTGCATTGGAAAAGACATATGGGATGTTACAAAGATTGGCTATGTTGGTCCTACACCGAATCAACCTAATCCACCAACATTGGGTAAGGATCAAGAGAATGATTGCAAAGCAAGAGAAGCACTCTTGAGCACCCTGTCAGATCAGCAAATCATGGGATTATCATACCGATCTACTGCTAAAGATATTTGGGATAAATTAGAGACATTGAATGAAGGAGATACCATTGTCAAAATTGCAAAATTGGAATGCTTCTGGGTCAAATATGAAAATCTGAAAATGGAAGAAGATGAAAGAATTTTTCTTTTATGGAAAGGGTTAATGAAATTGTTTTAGGAATACAATGTTGTGGAGGCTCCTTAAGTGAAGCTAAAATTATTTCTAAAGTTTTAAGAGAATTTCCACCAGCATACAAATGAAAGTAACTACTATTAATGAGGTGAGAACAATGCCTAATACTTCAGTATCTAGAGATACCTTGGTTGGAAAACTTTCAGCATTTGAGCTTGAGGAATTTGGTCTTGTTGCGACAATTAAGATAGATTTAGCCTTCAAAGAATCATCATCTACATCATCATTATCATCTAATAAATCTGATTGGAAAGTACTTTATGCAAGAGAACTTGAAGATATCAGGAAGGAAAATGAAGAACTGGAAGAACTTGAAGCACTATTTGCAAGGAAAATGCCTAAAGGTCCTATTGGAAGTAAGTATGAAGGTAAAGCACCATTTAAATGTTTTAACTACAATAAAGTTGGTCATATGGCATCTAGATGTCCTGATAGACATGCAAGATTGAGAGAAGAAGCTAAAAGAACATATAAACCTAACCCTGAATATCATAGATACAGATTTAAGAAGAATAGAGACAAATCATGTTACTATGTTGATGAAGGAGTTACTAATGATTCTAATGAAGAACCAGTAGACAATGGATGGGATTTTGTTGCAATAAAATAAGATCAACCGGCACCTACTGTTCTACTGGTAGAGAAGGCCCTGGCAGCTAAAATTGAAGAAAAGGATGAATGGATTATAGATTCTGGATGTTCACATCATATGACTAGTGATAAAAGTAAATTCTTATATTTTCAGGAATACAATGGAGGTCTAGTAAGATTTTGGGATGACAAAGCTTGTTTGATCAGAGGAAAAGGCACTATATCTTTTGATGGTAAGCACAATACTGACAAAGTTTATTATGTTAAAGGTTTGAAGCATAATCTTTTGAGTGTTGGTCAATTAGTTGAAAAGGGATTTCAGTTACAATTCAAGAATGGTAAATGCAAAATCATGAATAGAACTGGTTTGGAGATTGCAACCGGTAATCAAACTAGAGGTAATATCTTTCATTTGAAAATAATGAAAAGACATGCTTGATTGCACATATTGATGAAAGTTGGTTATGGCATAAAAGACTTTGTCATGTGAATTTTGATTGCATTATAAATATTAGTTCATCTAAGGCAGTAAGGGATTTACCTAAGATTGTAAAACCTCATAATCTGGTATGTAAGGAATGTCAAATGGGAAAGCAAGTTAGAACAACTTTTAACAGTATTTTTGAGAAATCCAATAATGTTCTTGATTTAATTCATACTGACTTGTGTGGTCCAATAAGAACAAGAAGTCTACAAGGAGATAGATACTTTATGCTAATCATTGATGATTATTCTAGAATGTATTGGGTTACTTTTCTTAGGGAGAAATCAGAAGCTTTTGGGAATTTCAAATTATTCAAGGCAATGGTAGAGAATGAAACCAGTAAGAAAATAAAATGTTTAAGATCAAATCAAGGAGGTGAATTTACATCTAAGGAGTTCAATACATTTTGTGAAGTGAATGGAATTAGAAGACAACTGTCATCACCCCGGACACCTCAGCAAAATGGAGTTGTGGAAAGGAAGAATAGAACTATTTTGGATGTAGCTAGAAGCATGATATCAGAAGCAAATCTACCTCATGTGTATTGGAGAGAAGCAGTGAATACATCGGTTTAAACTTTCAACAGAGTACACATCAAAGGTGAAACCGGTAAGACGCCTTATGAATTATGGTTTGGTAATACTCCTACTCTTAAATACTTCAAAATATTTGGAAGCAAATACTACATTAGAAGAGATGAGTATATTGGTAAATTTGATCCTAGAAGTGATGAAGGAATATTTCTTGGTTATTCATCTAAGAGCAAAGCATATAGATGTTTTAATAAAAGATTGCAGAAAATCATTGAGAGTGCAAATGTGAAGATAGATGAACACTTTAGAGGAAATTCAAGGTCTATGGATTTTGAACCGGTAGTTGAGATAATCACAAATGAACCTATATAGAGTGCACTGGTATAGAATGTGGATCTAGTCACACCGGCATCATCAGAGAATTCCACAGTGACTGAAGAATAGCAGCAAGTGAACACACCCAAGTATGTAAGACTGAATCACTCTGAAAATCAGATAATTAGGAACAAGTATCAAGGTGTTATGACAAGAGGAAGACTGGAAAATGAAGAGATATGTTTAATTTCTCAAATTGAACTAGCATCAGTTATTGAGGCATGTGAAGATAAACATTGGATTAAAGCTATGGAAGATGAATTAGAACAAATTGAAAAGAACAATACATGGACATTGGTTCCCCAGCCTATAGATAAAAATGTAATTGGAACTAAATGGGTATTCAGAAATAAACTTAATGAAGATGGTAAGTTAATCAGAAATAAAGAAAAAAAAAACAAAAAAACAAATTCATCTCGGAAAATAGTTAAAGATAATGAACCCACAGAAGAAGAGGAATTTTATGAAAAATTCAAAGTTGGTCAAGAAACAACCCCGGAGGATGCCATACAGTCCTTAAATGAGGAAAAAAAAACTCATTTAAGGTTTTCATTTTTCGCCATTTTGTCTTGCATTTAATGTTTCAGATCTGGTTTATATTGATCTATCATCTTCAGATCTAGCTAACAAAAGTGGTACAGCTTGCCTTGGAAGCAAAATCATTTTGTTGAAGGCCATTATTTCACAAAGTCTTTTGGATCTAAAATTTACCTAACTTGTGTGTTTGCAGGAAGGGGTGATCATTTGAAACAATCCAAACTACTAATAGATCTTTGTTGCAAGATCTTAGCAAGGGTTTTTGATCTTTCATTGTGTGCCTTGTTTTCATAGACTAGCAAACACTTAAATTGGTGCACTAAAATTGAACCATTGTCTTTTGTGTCTTGAGCAATAGGCTCTTTTTATTTAATATTTAGAGGGCCTATCTCCCCATGTGGTCATTAGGACTACTAGTAAGGAGAGAATGACCCAAGTGGTAGCAAAAGAAAAGCCATCTTCTTCCAAACCACTATAAATAACTGTATCCATGGTGAAAACTATGGATAACGTGTGCTGATTAGTTCATACCGACACTATGTCTCCCCATAAACCCGTATGATCAAATTTATTTGATCATTTATAGGGCATAACCCCTACCAACTGGGAGCCTTCTATATTTACAAAGCTGAAAGTGCCACATGTATGGCCACACAAGCGGATGCCCTTACTAGCACCTTTTTGTTTTAGAAGCCAAAATCCTTCTAGTTGTTGGGGTAGGAGGTCGAACCTCTAGTAGTGGCCCACACACATACGGTTCTTAGTAGAGATACAAAGTTCACCACGAGGAGTTTTCATGGGGACTGATGCTTGGCTACCCCGAGAAGTGAGTGGCGAGGGTGGAGCCAATGGGTTCAAGCATCTAAGTATCCACTCTGAATAGCTTAGCCTCAGGGGAAACTCCATGTGGGATCAACAACTATTGTCTTGGCCAGCCATAAGAATTGTGCTTGACTTATTTTGAACAATCAAACATTCAAGACCAAACACCAAAACATTGTGTCTTTTGTGTCTTCAAGTGTATGCAAAACATTTTTTTACATCAAACAACACACTTGTCTTTGAGTCATTTTGGGAAGTCTAAACACTTGCAAACATTGAGTCCTCATCAACACTGTGTCCTCTTGTCATGAAAAATAGTCAAACATTCAGATTTGGTCACAACAAAACAACTTCACAGATTAGAAAAATTGCACAAAGTTTGTAGAAACGTGTCTGTGTCTAACAAAATAGCATCTGTGTCATCTAAACACGTCTCTGAAGGGCAGAAATGCGTCTGTGTCTTTTGAGCAACATTGCATTTACAACATCTCATAAATGCGTTTGTGTCTGACAGAACCACGTCTGTGTCATTTAAGCACATCTGTGTCTGATAGAATAGCATCTGTGTCCTTTAAGCGTGTTCATGAAGTATACAGGCACGTCTGTGTTCAGGATTGAAAACTTTCATAATTCAACAAACAAGAACAGTCAGTTTCAGACTTATTGAGCTTCCTAGGTTATCTCTCTCAGTTTTTCATCTAGCATCCAACCTGTCTTTGGGTCTCACAAAGTCCATCATTGCTTTACACCTTACATTACATTCACATTTGTCTAAACTTGAGTCAAAAGGTCACTTGCTTGTCCTCATCATACTTTGTCAACACACTACATACAACAACATTTTGTTGAGAGGTCCCTCATCAAGGTCTATCACCTTTAGGTCTCATTTGGTCTTACTTAGAGTCAAGGTCAACTTACCTCATCAAGAGAAACTATCATCTCTTTGGAAGCCACACCTACTCTACTACATACATACTTGGTCTTACACTTTGGACATTGAGAGTACACTTCAGATTCATTTACATTTCATCCAACTCTTGGTCTTTTATATCTTTCCATTTTCATCTAGTCTCACACATCTTGGTCAAGACATAGTTCATGGTTGAAACTCATTTCCAAAAATCTAGGAGAGAAGCTAAAGAGGTTCAAGAGTCTGCAAACATGAGTTCTTATGAGTATGACAATGATATCTTTTTCAATTCTGATCATACTACATTATCGGACATGGATGTCTATAGAAACATTCCAAATGTTGAGAACATGGACACTACAAACAACAATGATACACACAATGACAATATGGACAACTTCTTCATACATTCAGTAGAAGTGGAAGACACCATTATGAATCCCCATTTCAATCGATTGGTTGAGGAAATAATGAGGAGAGATAGACAATAATTTCTACAAGTGATGGCACAAAGTGGAACCAAGATCCCTCATGATTTTGACATGTCTCAAATAATGGAAAATTGACCTTTGCAACAAACTCACTCTAACATGGATCAAAGGAGGCCTAATAGTGGAGGCACTAGAGGACCACATATGATGCCTGAATCACCATCATCTTGGTTTCAAAAACCAGAGGTCCCTCACACACATGGTCAAGCATATGATACTCACCTTCGCAGACCATTATGGAAGTCTTATGCAGAAAAATATGCTCAATCACATACCAATGCTAAGGATCAACCACCAAAACAATTGGATATTCAAAGGCATGCTAAAAAATTGGACACAAGGAAACCTCGCATCAAATTTGGGGCCAACACACTAGAACAAACTCATGACATTCCTATAGAGTATGGTATACATGGACAAAGTAGATATTCCATTCCTCATCATGACTCTATATCAAGTGGTCCATATACATAGCATCATTATAGACCTCCTCCATATGAACATGTGTATGATCAATATCATCCATATATGCAACATGCTCCTCCTCCAATTGGTGCCTCAAGCATGGGGTATGGTCCAAGAAGTCGGTCTCCACCAAAGAACAATTTGGAGCAACAAATCAGGGACTTACAAAAGAAAAAGGAGGACATAAATACACCGAAGCCAACTTACACAATTAGAGACATATGTCCTTATCCATTTGAAAAGAGAATTCCAATGCCTCCTTTCCCCACACACTTTGTGACACCTAAGTTTGATAAGTATAGAGGCAAAGGGGATCCTAAGGCACATATAAGACAGTTTTTCATAGCTTACATTGAGGTAGCAGAAGAAGAGACATATATGATGAGATTATTCCCACAAAGCTTAGGTGATCAAGCTATGGAATGGTTCTCCCTACTTCCACCTAGAATTAAGTCTTGGGGTGATCTAGCAGAGGCATTTATCCAACATTTCTCATACAACATAGAGACAAACATATCAGTCACTACTTTGTGCAACACCAAGCAAAAAAATGGAGAGTCTTTTTCATCATTCTTACAAAGATGGAGGAACCTAGCCAATAGATGCTCTTGTGAAATTCCACAAAAACAAAGGTATAAATGTTCACCCAAAATGTTAACAAAGACATTGGTTATGACCTAAGGAAATCTTGTTTGTCCACCTTCAAGGACATCATTGAAAAAGGCTTAGTGATAGAAAAGGTCCTAATTGAGCTAGGAGTCATTAAGGTATTCAAGGAAAACAAAGATCACTTTAAAGGGAAAGATAAGCCAAGATTTTGGAACAAAAACAAGAACACAGTCAATGATGGTGTTGTTGATGCCAATACGATACGACCAAAAATAATTTTTTCTAGATCAAGCTCTAACAATCGAGTGAATACTCAAACAACTTCCAGATCACGAACGAAGTACACCCCATTGGGAGAACCATTTGAGTCAGTTTTCAAGAAGCTAGTGGCAAATAAAGTAATCGCAATTCTAGAATTTCCTCCATATGAGCCAAATGTCAAAACAAATTGGTGGAATGATGATGAGTATTGTGAATTCCATAAGAGAAAGGGTCATAAGATAGGAAATTGTCATCGATTGAAGAACATCATACAAGATCTCATTGATGGAGGTGACATTGAGAGTGAAGGACACTCATCCAATCAAGAACATGAGATGTTTAAGGAACCATTCCCAAAGCATGACAAGGGAAAAGCTGTAGCCACAGATGACCAAACCAACTATACAAGAGCATCCTATAACTATGATTCAACTATCAATCACATCTCCATGGACAATTATGTCTCTACCATTATCATCAAGGACAAAACACCTAAGAATTCTACTCAAAGACCCAAGATTGTCCTAAAAGGCATTAGATCTTCTTCTGAACCTACCTCCAAATGTCATGTTACAACCCATTGAGGTAAATTCACTTTGCAAGGTGCTCCAGCTAAAAACATAGCTTCCTCATCAACCAAGCCTAAGTATGACCATGTAGAACAGTTAGGGAAGACACCCACGCTAATCTCCATCCTTGAGGTCTTACGTATATCCCCCGCACATAAAGTCATTCTTGATAAAATCTTGAGAGACACTGTTGTTCCTACTAATCTGAACGTGGACCAGTTTCAAGCCATGGTAGGATACCTTTCCGTTCCACACTCCCCTACATTCATAGAAGCCGATGACGCCTCTATAAGTCAGCCACACAATGCACCTTTACACATTGAAGCCTTCATACACAAACATCAAATAAAACGAGTCCTAATAGATGGAGGAGTAGGTCTAAACATTTGTACATTGAACACTATTAAACAATTGGGATATTCTAATAAAGTTGTGAATTATACAAACAAAATTACCATCAACGCACATGATGATGAAGAGCGTTCATCCAAAGGCATAGTCACCTTACCTCTCAGAGTTGGGCCAGTTACAAAGGATGTGGTTTGTCAAGTCCTAGACCTAGATCTCACATACAATATATTACTAGGACGTCCTTGGATTCATGAAATGAGGTAGTCCCATCTACATATCACCAATGCATCAAGTTCCCTCACAATGGAGTTGAAATAATAGTTAATGGAGATCCTAATCCATTCATTTACTGCAATAACTTGAGACCGAAAACTAAAACGATCATCCCAAGTAATAGGGAAGTTGTTCCTTCTTCTGCATACATTGATCCTGAGTCATTAAAACCTTCGACATCAAAACAAGGTGAGCTTAAAGGCAAATTATAGGACAAGGGCATGGGTGAATACACTTTGAATCAAACCATGTACTTACAACAAGTCATGAGTTCACCAAAAGAATTTGGAAGACCACATCCTAATAAGCAGGTATCTATCATTATACTCAAATGGGACCCTACTTTCTTTCAAAGATGGGGTGAACTGGAAGAGGAAGACTTATACAAAATGCTTTACAAAGACCTTGAAAATGATACATAAGATCACATCAATATACCATGTGAGAAGTATGGCAAAGGGTTCAAGATCCTACAAAATTTTGGGTATGATGGCAAAAGCCCTCTTGGCTTAAGAAAGGAAGGCATCATTGAGCCTTTACAACCTGAATTGACATTCAAAAAGGAATGCTCGAAGGGACTTGGTTTCATGATTTCCAAGGTCCACACTCAAAGGAAAAAAGAAGCATTACAAATCAAAGCTACCAAAATTCATCAAGACAATCGCTATTCCATAGACTCCAACGAATGGGAATGGGGTTCGGACAAATCCTCCAGTGACTACGAGCTCACTGAGACATTCAGAGAGCCAGATGAACTCATAGAAGAAGAGGAATTTTATGAAAAATTTAAATTTGTTCAAGAAACAACCCCAGAGGATCCCATATAGTCCTTGCCTCTAGGTCCTAGGTTGAAATCACATAGAATGAGAACACCTTTCCTAGAATGCGCTACTAGCGATGATAATTTGGATTCGTTCACGATCGAGACTGATGAGGAGAGTGCCAATGATGACCTTGATAACTACCTTGACATACTTGAATATAACTGCATCTTCACTCTTAGCCCTACTAACTTCAAAGAAATCAAAGGCCTTCCCCTTGTTCACCACCAACTTATTGACTGGGACCATGAAGGACCTACACAGTTTGACACATTCCAAAATGATGAAGCTTTTATTGACTATCTTGGCATACGAGAGGATCTTCCCCCTGGGGACCATAGAGTGGGATACACTATAGAACTCAAAACTATGGCATATTTTGGTGAAGGTGTCGGGCCTTCCAGTTGCAAAAATATAAAAATAAAAACAAATCAAGGGTCTTATGGCGAAAACCACATTGTGGCGATGTCTGACCCCAAAAAAGTAAAAAGAAAGGATGTATCTTTGGATGAAAACCTCTCTGAGGCACCCAAAGATGGAAGGCTCGACACTCTCCCAGCATCATATGAGGAAAAGTCATCCATATTGGTAGAGGAGACTATCAAAACAAACATTGGCACAGAAGAAGTTCCACACAACATATTCCTGGCTCAATCTTTGACAGAGTCAGAAAGGTCAAAATTCATAAGTTTATTCATGGAATGACAAATCAAATTTGCATGGTCATACGCTAATATGCCTAGATTGGATCTGGATTTGGTAATGCACCATTTGACAATTAAACCGGGGACAAAACCAGTAAAACAGAAATTAAGAAAGATGCATCCACAAGTCACATTATTAGTCAAAGCAAAGCTTGAGAAATTATTGGATGTCGGATTCATATGCCCAATTGATTATCCCAAATGGATCTCCAACTTAGTGCCTATCAGTAAACCAGATCGTAGTATCAGAATATGTAAATATTTTAGAGACATCAACAAAGCTTGACCTAAGGATGACTTTCCATTACCAAATATTGACTTGATTGTCAATCTCACAGTAGGTCATGCGATGTTATCTTTGATGGATGGATTCTCTAGTTACAATCAAATAAAAATTACATCGGAGGATTAGCACAAAATAACACTCACTTGTCCTTGGGGAACTTTCTGTTGGAATGTCATGCCCTTTGGGCTAAAATATGCAAGCACTACATATCAAAGAGCCATGACTACTATCTTTCATGATCTCATGCACATAACTGTGGAAGATTATGTTGACGACCTATTGGGTAAATCAATAGACAGAGATACACATTTGGACATACTTTCAATCATCTTTGATCAGTTGGAAAAGTATAAAGTAAGATTAAACCCCAAGAAATGTGTCTTTGGAGTAACCTCCGAGAAGCTCCTGGGATTCATTGTATCAAAAAGAGGAATTGAAGCCGATCCAGCAAAAGTCAAGGCCATCCTACAGATGCAACCACCATGAAATATCAGTCAACTTTGATCTTTGCAAGGGAGACTCCAGTCCATACGAAGGTTGATAGAATAACTTGCAGATAAGTGTAATCCCTTTCAGCACTTGCTACATAAAAACATCAAATTCAAATGGGATGATAACTTTCAACAGGCTTTCCAAAAACTCAAAGATTATCTTCTGAATCTGCCAGTTTTGATGCCACCAGTTCCAAATCAACCTCTATTACTATACATATCAGCTACTTCAATAGCACTGGGGGCACTCTTAGCACAACAAGTTGCTGAGGGCAACGAAAAGGCAGTATACTATATCAGTTGCATGTTGGTGGGATGTGAGCTAAACTACACACCAATTGAGCATGCATGTCTCATTGTGGTCTTTGCTTCACAGAAATTATGACATTACATGCTAACTTATAAGACTAAGTTGGTTGCAAGGATTGATCCATTAAAATACCTTATCAATAAAGCAACACTTACCGGGCGACTAGCCAAATGAGTGATGATCCTGAGTGAATTCGACATCGAGTATGTGGACAGAAAAGAAATAATAGGACAAGCTATCGCAGATCAGTTAGCAGATGCTCCCATGATAGATGATGTTCCTCTAATTTAAGAATTTCTAGATGAATCCATTTAAACAATGTCAAATGCAAAGCTTTGGCAACTATACTTTGATGGCTCATACACACAGCATGGGGTAGGAGCTAGCATCCTCTTCATAACTCCTCAAGGGGATTCTATACCAAAATCATATAGATTATCATTTCCCTGCACTAATAACATAGTGAAATATGAGGCATTAACAACTGGATTATAGATTGTAGTTCAGTGGAAGATCTAGGAACTTCATGTTTTTGGGGATTCTCAACTTGTAATTCATCAGGTAACTAATGACTACCAAATAAAGGATGATAAATTAATGCCTTACAAAAGAATGGTGGATGACCTGAAACAACATTTCACGAAGATAGACTTTGAACAGATACCCTGAGAGCAGAATAGAGTTGCGGATGCCATGGCTACAATTGTTTCACTAATTGATCTACCACTGAATGAGATCTGCTATGAGTTCTTGGTGGATAACCTTTTGGTTCCCTCATATGAAATCACTCCTACTGAGATGATATGTATTGTCGATCCTGAGTCCTAGTTATATAGTGCCATTCTCGCATACCTTCATGAAAATATCCTACCTCCTGACCTATCCAATAACCAATGTCGCACATTCATTCGCCAATCTTCTCGATACATCATTTTAGTCGATATCCTGTATCATCGAGGTCTAGATGGCACTCTTCTTAGATGTTTAGAAAGTGAGGAAGCTCAAATTGCGTTATGTGAAGTACATGAAGGGATATGTGGTCCACATTCTAGTGGTCCGACCTTAGCCAAGAAACTCATCAGGACTGGATATTACTGGCCCAATATGGAAAAAGATTCAAATCAGTTTGTCAAGAAATTTAAGCAGTGTCAACTTCATGGAGACCTCATTCAGGCACCAGCACAAGAACTTTAACCAATTGCAACTCCTTGGCCCTTTTGTCAATGGGGACTCGATCTCATAGGCAAGATTCACCCTCCATCTTCCAATGGTTATAAATTTATCATCACTGCCACAGAGTATTTCATGAAATGGATCAAAGTTGTACATCTCCCGCAAGTCACGGGAAAACAAATTGCTACCTTCATTCTCAACTATATCATTTGTCAATATGGTATTCCTATTTCCATCATCACTGATAATGGGCGTCCCTTCAAAAATTAGGATATTCATAAACTCTATGACCGCTTTCATATTACCCATCATTTCTCCACACCTTATTACACCCAAGGTAATGGTCAAGCTGAGGCGTCTAATAAAACAATCCTTAAAATCTTGAAAAAGACAGTCGATGATGCTGGCCGTAATTGGCATATCCAACTTAATCCCGCACTTTGGGCTTACCGCACAAGCGTCTGCACACCTATAGGAACTACACCCTATTCACTTGTCTACAGCACTGAAGCTATATTTCCTATTGAGGTCGAGTTACCCTCTTTATGCGTCTCTTTGAAAAACATTATCAATGATGAAGACAACAATGTCTCTCACTTACAAGAAATTGAACTATTTAATGAATGAAGACAAACTGCTTTTAATCATCTCAAGGCTTATCAACAACGAATGAGTTGCAGCTACAATCATAAAGTCAAGCCTCACACATTTGAGGTAGGTGACTTATTTCTTAGAGAAAATCCTAAAAAACAACAAGACAGAGAGAAGAAGGGCAAGTTCAAACTAAATTGGCTTGGTCCTTACATCATCACAGTAGCATATGGATCTGGTGCATATCAACTCTCAACCATAGAGAGTGAATCCTTGGAGGATCCTATCAACAGCATGCACCTTCGCAGGTTTTACACATAGCTCTTCAAAGTATGCCAGCAATTTCATGGATTCAATCAGTTTTAGATGAGACACAGTAGCAACAATGGGCTTCAACAAATCAAATCTTTCAACAGACTCAAACAGCATTATGGTTCATTGCGATCTATCCTTTTGTGAAAGTAAACATTGTGACCACAATCAAATAGACTTATACAAGTGACAAGAGACACTAAAACTTGAGGACTATAGTGGATGTTGGTGTCGAGTCTTGGTTTTCTTTTTATTTTATCTTTTTGGTGACATGTCTTTTAGCTTTTCTAGGATGTCTCTAACTAGAGATTCTATCTCTAGGATGTCTTTGACTAGAAAGGTGAGGATGGGGTATCGTCACTTATTTTTCTTTTGTTGTCTGTGGATTGTCTCTTAGTAATGCTATGAGTTGTCCAAGGATATGAGGACACTGTGAGTCTAGTGTGAACTGGAGCATTCCTTGTTTGAGACTATCTTATCTCCATGCAAATAGGTACAATGACTTTCTGGGTCAAACATATGCCTCGATTGTCATAACCTACTTGCCATAATAAAGCTCAATGATGATAATGCACAAGAAGCTCTTTTCACTTTCATATCTTCTATCTTTAATCCCCCTTTCTTGATTGACCTCCATCATCCTTCTTGAGTCCTTGTAGTCGGCTATCACACAATTGAGTATAATGACACACCAAAAATATTTGTATTTCATATAGTTGCACCTGCATTACCACATATTAAGCATTTCATACATACATATAGATATAATAATTGCATCACATCCTACACACAACACATGTTAGCAATCTTACATTTTTATCATGTAAATAGTTCTTTTCATTATCATATTCATTTGCATTTCATACATTCACATTTGCATTGGCATAACATATTAAAAACATAAAAGAACAAAAAAATTGCATTCCATCATGTACATATTTGCATCCATATCATAACCATAACATAGAAACATACATCATGAAACATTTCATCACATAGGTACACATGCATATAGCTGCCGCAAAGATGAATTATCTCATATATATATATAATCAAAATTGTCATGATATAGTGATGTCAAAATACCTATGGCTAAAAAATCACCTGAAGGTGTCTACATCATCATACAAAATGGTACAAAATTGATACATAGGGAGCCCTCTATGGGTATGATGAACTCCCTCCCTCAGAGCCACCTAGCCTCGATGGAGTCTAAGCCCTAGAAGGACCCACCCCAGGATCATCTCTCTTGTCCCCTCTATCTGGTGGTGGTGGTGGAGGACCCATAACCCCACCGTTGGATGCCTGTCTCCTCTAGCTCCCTCCCGTAGTCGTCGCTGTCTGCGATAGTCTGTGGAAGCTCCTCGCCCACTACTCTAGTGGCACTGCCACGTAGTATAGGTCTCACCAGTAACCTATCTCCTCCCCTGCCCATAGAACATAGGCATATCTAGCCCTTATGTCCTTTATCACCTACCTCCCAGCCCTTAGTGTTGTCTCATCCTCAGTATAGCGCTGGATAGCCTAATCCCACTCATTCTTTGTGTCTCTCAATTGCCTCATGAGCCTAGCTATCTCCCTCTTTAGGTCCTGGATCTCATCTGTCTATCCCTAGCAAATCTCCCTCAGCTCAAGTAGCTCATCCTCCTCCTCCTTAGCCCCCTATGCCTCTACCTATGGCTCCCCCTATACTAGTACTTGTACCTCTGCCTGTATCTCCCTATGTCCCTGTCCCTGCACCTATCTAGGACCCTATTCTACTAGCACCTGTAGTGGCAATCCACCATGACCCCTCACATCCTGAGCCTATCTCTCCTCCCCACCCTCTCTCCATGGAGCCATCCTCCTCTCTCCAACTGCACCCTACCTCCTCCATCGGCCTCTCCCCCCACCATCTCCATCATCATCTCCATCCCCACCACCATCTCCATCTAGAGGCTCCCCTGGGTCTGTCAGTCATGGAAAGGGATGCTCAGCCCAATATGCCATGTACTCTGCATCCATGCCTGCATCCTCAATCTGCAGCCACATATCCCATGGCATAGGCACCATCTCTACCAGCTATGTCACGGCCTAATCATACGATAACAACGGCCCAAAGTGTGCCTGATCCCTGACTGTCCAAGCATACATCCTAAAACCTCGTGGCATCCATTGAATGTGGCCAAACTGCCTGCATACCCTATCAACTAGTTGTCTCTTCAATACATAGGGCATCCACCCAATTAGATATCTACTCCAGAAAGTATAAGGTAGATCCACTGCATCCTCCTCCCACTACTCACACTCATGATATGGCCTCCATATCACAATGTCAATCTCATCCAGGACTCGATGCCAATGCTCCAACCAGCCAATCTGTGGCTATGATGTAATCCTATCATACAAATGAACAAAGCTGCGTCCATGACCCCTACCCCTAAAATGTATCGGTCGGGTAACCAATAGACGCTCATATGCCCACACCTACAACAATGTAACTCTACAGCCCAATCCTACAGATCCATGATACACAAATTGATGCAGCTTATAGTACAAGTGTGTCAGCACACACAGTCCCTAGGCATATCTGGTGTGTTGTGTAACCAGTGTCTCCAAGGTGCTCCCCTAGCCCATAGCCAACCCTCGTGTCACCCTGTCTAGACAGAGGAACCCACTGATCACTCCTCCTAACACTGCTAGTAGTGCTAGTCTTGTCACTGTCATGGTATCCCATGCCACGTGTCTATCTCTCATCTCCAATCCTGGATCTTGAAACACTCATCTCAGGGCCCCCCTATCTCCATCTCAATCATAGGTTATCAGCTCCCCATCGATCGGTATCCTCAGTATCTTGTAAACATCCTCCAAGGTGACTGTCATCTCACCCATCGGCAAATGAAATGTACAAGTCTCAGAGTACCATCTCTCAACAAGTGCAGTCAGCAAACCCATGTTCGCCCAAAACTCAGGCACATATAGAATGTATCATAGACCCATAACCTCAATAGCAACTCGGTCCTTGAATGTCAGCTCTAGTCATAACCTCTGAGTCGATGGGAATTTCTCTCATGACTCTAGCATAGGCAAATACTCCTGTAGTCAAGAAAAGCAATCATGTCAGTCATAGTGGCATTCAATGTACATCACAAAATGCTTCTTTTTATCTTGAGTACTTATGATACTCTATCCTAGTGACACTCACTATTCATCACAAAGTGTTGCTTCTATCCTAGTGACACTCACTGTTCACCACAAAGTGTTGCTTCTATCCTAGTGACACTCATTGTTCATCATAAAGTGTTGCTTCTATCCTAGTGACACTCATTGTTCATCACAAAGTGTTGCTATTTATCCTAGTGGTACTTCCTATTCATCACAAAGTACTACGTGATTTGCACTCCCTGTTCATCACAAAGTGTTGCTCATGTTTGCACTCCCTATTCATCACAGAGTGTTGTTACTGTAGGAGCACCCTGGCAAACCTACAAAACCAAGAAGACAATGAAGATACTAGGAAGGTTTTATGAAGCAAATCAAGTTGATTGGAGAGTTTTAGAGCCAATTATGGCTTTTGAAAGCAATAAATCATTTGTAATGTGTAAAAGTCCTAAAGGTCCTGATAAAGGCCTAAAGACCAAAATGCAATGTAATTGGGTTAATGATGCCTAGGAGTCTAGATAGGTTGAATAGGGTTCTAATATGATTTAATTATCCTATTATGTTAAAATATGATGAATGGGATAGGTTTAGTTGTTTGGAAACCTTAGAAATAAAGTTGTAAATTCAAATATTTGAATTACAACGGTTAGTATGTAAATGTGCAAATCATGCTTTTAGGCATTGTTAATGCCTTCTAACTGATTTGGATTGGTTATGGTGGTTGTATAAATGTTTATAAATTCTATGCAAACATTATTGTACATGAAGAAGTCTGTAGGGAAGTCTGGAGAAGTCTGTTAGACAGTTTGTAATTCTGGAACAGCAATAAGACACATTTATTTCCTGCATTCTCTAAATATTGTTTGTTTTAATTTGCTTTGGAAGTAATACTATCATGTCCATCATGCTCTGAGGGTTTTATTTGATTGATGCTTGCAATCTGGAGACATTGTGAAGTTCTGAAATAATATTATTTCCATTTTGCTACTGACTGTCCTAAAACAAACTGTGAAGTGTCCATTTGTTTTGATAGTTTTTAAGGATGTTTGGATCCATCCTTTGAATTCCTATTCTAATTCTCATAGGGTGGATTCATTTATAACATGTACAATAGATGTTCCTAACATTTTGATGACAGGAAGTTGGAGTTTGCAGGTGTACACCGAGACAAATGACTGAAAACACATGGTTTTCATGCCATAGGTGTAGCAGCAAAGGATTGGCCTTAAGGAGGTCATATTTTTATGATGGAATCAGTAAATACATGTTAAATTTTTGGTGAATAAACCTTTGTTTGATTCTGGAACTGAGTTTTGAAGTGATTTTGAGCAAGCTCTAGGTTTGTGGGTGATTTAATGAGGGTTTTGGAGTTTGGGTATTTAGGAATGTAACTGAACCTTAATACCTTTAAAATCCTTGGTTTGGTATCATAATTGAAGATTGTACAGAAGGGTTAGACCTAAGGATGAGTTTGAAGGGTACTTCCTTAACAAAACTTGCCTAATTAGCCCTCACGGTGACTAGGGACAGCAGTTTTTTGAAGAAGTTGGTCCAAAACAAGAATAGCTGCAACTTTGGGTGTTGATAGAGGTTGATAATGGGTATCTAAAATATTCAAAACATTTGTTGGTGTTTTGGGAAAATTTCATGAAACGGGCATAAAACAGTCCAGGCAGGGCTACTAGACAAATAGGCCTAGTGAAGGGCTAAAACTAGATTTTGATATTAGTTGATGAGTTGAGGGTTTGAAAACCTTAGAGACATGTTAGTTTAAGTTTTTTGATGTATGTGTAGGTGGAGGAAACACCTGATTAAGGTGAAGACAAGTTTTGAGCCTATTGAGGCACTTTGAGCATTTGAAACACCATAGGAGTGTTGGGGTTTAAGTCCATATTATACTTTAGTTTGCAAGATTGCAACCAGATCCTCCATCCTCTACATCAGCTACTCCTATTGGTAATCCATGTTCATCACAAAGTACTATGTCTTGGTACTCACTGTTCATCACAAAGTACTATGTCTTGGTACTCACTGTTCATCACAAAGTGCCTCAATCTATCCTAGTCTTCCCTAGAGGACCTGCTTGAGTGTATCCTCTTAGTAGCTTATCCAATCGACAGTGTATGTTCATCATAGAATTGCCAATTTTCCCTAGAAGACATAAATGCACATTTTTGACACAAACGGGCCTTCATGACATAAACGTGCTTACAGACTGCACAAATGCGCTGGCTCTGCACAGATGCACCTGAAATACATAAACATGCTTATGCTCTACACAGACTTTCCTATCCTACACAGACATACCCACATTTCACAAAAATGTTTTCACAACACAAACGCATTCGCATTTGACATAGACATTGCTAAATTCATAAACGTGCCTAGCACAAATAGAGATGCACCTAGCCAACATAGACACGCTTGGCACCAACGTAGATGCGCGTACACATTTTTGAGATTTTTTTACATTATCCTAAAGCACATTTATTGCACTACCTAAGATTCATTTATGAAAACAATTAATGCGATAAAGTACAAGGAGGTTTTGTGGTACTCACTGGCTCTTCTGCATCTACTAGCCTCTGAAATCGGCAAACGCGATCGAATCTATGCACCAATGCCATCGTTGTTGACTGTCGACTGCTCTCTACTATCTCTGCACTCTGATCTCTTAGGTGTGTGGATGACAATGAGGATGTATTCCCCTTGTGGTCTATTTTATAGACTGCCTTAGCCCTAGCCCTAGTCTCCCATGTTAGACTTTGTTATCCCATGACTATGTCACTCTATCCTATCCTGTTAGTCCTTTCTAGCCTTTCTTTCTTATCGAGAGATTGTCTATGATCTTTCCAGATATTTTCATCCAATCTCTCAAGGGGGCATACCATTCCCATCTTGGGGTAACTTTGTATCAGTTCATATTATCTTCTTTGAAACAATGCGACAAGCTGCATTGTCTCAAAGAGGGGCAAAATGTAGACACCTAAAATTGTCATGTCTAATTAAATAAATATCTTTATTTATTTAATTATTTTAGCCTAATTCTTCTATTAATTAAATTAATCTTTATTTATTTAATTAATTCATTTATCGTCTTCTAGCCTTATTTCTCATTTAAATAAATACTTTTATTTATTTAAATAATCCTTTCCTAAATTAAATAAATCTCTTATTTATTTAATTGATCCCACTTCTTCTATTAATTAAATGAATCTTTATTTATTTAATTAATTCATTAACCTTTTCTACCTATGACACATGTCATTCATCTCTTAATTCCTACACTACCTACCCTCTAATCATAGCCGACCTCTTTTTACACCTCTCAATCTTATCCCTCCATTTCATATAGTGTCTTCTATATAAGGAGATGCTTCCTTCATTATCAAACCCCAACTAACTGATTGACTACTTGATCAATTGACGACACTACACCTTTGCACTTTCATATGCGATCCTACTTGCAACCACATTTCCATTCTTTGTTGAGCTCTTGTGCACATAAAATCTGAGAGCAAATATATCAAGCAAGATCAATGGAGATAGGAAGAATGGAGATCCAAACCCTATTGGACATGTGATGGTATAATCTTTGTGATTTCGTTTGATTTGCATTGTCTTAGGTAATCTTCATATGTTATGGTGGATCTTTGTTGTTGTTAGGCTAGGGTTTTGTGGTTGAATTCATTTAGTCTTTCAACATTGTTGTTATCCATTTTCACCATATAAGACAATTTTTCATAGCTTGCATTGAGGTAGCAGCAGAAGAGACATATTTGATGAGATTATTCCCACAGAGCTTAGGTGATCAAGCTATGGAATGGTTCTCCCAACTTCCACCCAGAATTAAGTCATGGGGTGACTTAGCAGAGGCATTTATCCAACATTTCTCATAAAACATAGAGACAGACATATCAGTCACTACTTTGTGCAACACCAAGCAAAAAGATGGAGAGTCTTTTTCATCATTTTTACAAAGATGGAGGAATTTAGCCAACAGATGCTGTTGTGAAATTCCACAAAAACAAATGGTAGAAATGTTCACCTAGAATATTAACACAGACATTGGTTATGACCTAAGAAAAGCTTATTTGTCCACCTTTAAGCACGTCATTGAAAAATGCTTAGCAATAGAGAAGATCCTAATTGAACAAGGAGTCATTAAGATATTCAAGGAAAACAAACATGACTTTAAAGGAAAAGACAAGCCAGGATTTTGGAATAAAAGCAAGAACACAGTCAATGATAGTGTTGTGGATGCCAATACAATGCGATCCAAAATTGTTTTTTTGGGATCAAGCTCTACAAACAATCAAGTGAATACTCAAACAACTTCCAGATCACGAAGGAAGTACACCCAATTGGGAGAACCACTTGAGTTTTTTCAAGAAGCTAGTGGCAAACAAAGTAATCACAATTCCAGATTTTCCTCCATATGAGCCAAAGGTCAAACCAAATTGGTGGAATGATGATGAGTATTGCAAATTCCATAAGAGAAAGGGTCATAAGACAAGAAATTGTCATCGACTAAAGAACATCATACAAGATCTCATTGATAGAGGTGACATTGAAATTGAAGGACACTCATCCAATCAAGAACAAGAGATGTTTAAGGAACCATTCCCAAAGCATGACAAGGGAAAAGCTGTAGCCATAGATGACCAGACCAACTATACAAGACCATCCTATAACTACAATTCAACTATCAATCACATCTCGATGGACACTTATGTCTCTACCATTATCATCAAGGACAAAACTCCTGAGAATTCTACCCAAAGACCCAAGATTGTCCTAAAAGGCATTAGATCTTCTTCTGAACCTACATTTGAATGTCATGTTACAACCCGTCAAGGTAAATTCACTTTGCAAGGTGCTCCAGCTAAAAACACAACTTCCTCATCAACCAAGCCTGAGTATGACCTTGTAGAATAGTTAGGGAAGACACCCGTGCTAATCTCCATCCTTAAGCTCTTACGTATATCCCCCGCACATAAAGCCATTCTTGATAAAATCTTGAGAGACACTGTTGTTCCTACTGATCTGAATGTGGACCAGTTTCAAGCCATGGTGGGATACCTTTCCATTCCACACTCCCTTACATTCACAAAAGCTGATGATGCCTCTGTAAGTTAGCCACGTAATGCACCTTTACACATTGAAGCCTTCATACACAAACATCAAATAAAATGAGTCCTGATAGATGGAGGAGCAGGTCTGAACATTTGTACATTGAGCACTATTAAACAATTGGGATATTCTGATAAAGCTATGAATTATACAAACAAAATTACCATCAAGGCATATAAAGATGAAGAGCGTTCATCCAAAGGCATAGTCATCTTACCTCTCAGAGTTGGGCCAGTTACAAAGGATGTGGTTTGTCAAGTCCTAGACCTAGATCTCACATACAATATATTACTAGGACATCCTTGGATTCATGAAATGAGGGCAGTCCCATCTACATATCACCAATGCATCAAGTTTCCTCACAACGGAGTTGAAATAACAGTTAATGGAGATCCTAATCCATTCATATACTACAATAACTTGAGACCGAAAACTAAAACGATCATCCCAAGTAATAGGGAAGTTGTTCCTTCTTCTGCATACATTGATCCTGAACCATTAAAACCTTCAACCTCAAAATAAGGTGAGCTTAAAGGCAAATTCTAGGACAAGGGTATGGGTGAATACACTTTGAATCAGACCATGTACTTCCGACAAGTCATGAGTTCACTAAAAGAATATGGAAGACCACATCCTAATAAGCAGGTATCTATCATTATACTCAAATGGGACCCTACTTTCTTTCAAAGATGGGGTGAACTGGAAGAGGAAGACTTATACAAAATGCTTTACAAAGACCTTGAAAATGATACACAAGATCACATCAGCATACCATGTGAGAAGTATGGCAAAGGGTTCAAGATCCTACAAAAATTTGGGTATGATGGAAAAAGCCCTCTTGGCTTAAGAAAGGAAGGCATCATTGAAGCTTTACAACCTGAATTGACATTCAAAAAGGAATGCTCGAAGGGACTTGGTTTCATGACTTCCAAGGTCCACACTCAAAGGAAAAAAGAAGCATTACAAATCAAAGCTGCCAAAATTCAACAAGAGAATCGCTATTCCATAGAATCCAATGAATGGGAATGGGGTTCAGACAAATCATCCAGTGACTACGAGCTCACCGAGACATTCAGATAGTTAGATGAACCCACAAAAGAAGAGGAATTTTATGAAAAATTCAAAGTTGATCAAGAAACAACCCCGGAGGATCCCATACAGTCCTTGCCTCTAGGTCCTAGGTTGAAATCACATAGAATGAGAACACCTATCCTAGAATGTGCTACTAGTGATGATAATTTGGATTCGTTCATGATCGAGACTAATGAGGAGAGTGCCAACGATGACCTTGATAACTACCTCAACATACCTAAATATAACTACATCTTCACTCTTAGCCCTACTAACTTTGAAGAAATCAAAGGCCTTCCCCTTGTTCACAACCAACTTATTGACTGGGACCATGAAGGACCTGCATAGTTTGATACATTCCAAAATGATGAATCTTTTATTGACTATCTTGGCATACGAGAGGATCTTCCCCCTAGGGACCATAAAGTAGGATACACTATACAACTCAACAGTGTGGCATATTTTGTTGAAGGTGTCGGGCCTTCCAGTTGCAAAAATATAAAAATAAAAACAAATCAAGGGTCTTATGGTGAAAACCACATTGTGGCACTATCTGACCCCAAAAAAGTAAGAAGAAAGGACGTATCTGAGGGTGAAAACCTCTCTGAGGCACCCAAAGATGGAAGGCTTGACATTCTCCTATCATCATATGAGGAAAAGTCATCCATGTTGGTAGAGGAGACTATCAAAACAAACATTGGCACAAAAGAAGTTCCACACAACATATTCCTAGCTCAATCTTTGACAGAGTCAGAAAGGTCAAAATTTATAAGTTTCTTCACAGAATGACAAATCAATTTTGCATGGTCATACTCTGATATGCCTAGATTGGATCCAGATTTGGGAATGCACCATTTGACAGTTAAACCAGGGGCAAAACCAGTAAAATAAAAATTAACAAAGATGCATCCACAAGTTGCATTATTAGTCAAAGTAGAGCTTGAGAAATTATTGGATGTCGGATTCATACGCCTAGTTGATTATCCTGAATGGATCTCCAACTTAGTGTTTGTCAGTAAACCAGATCGTAGTATCAGAATATGTAAAGATTTCAGAGACATCAACAAAGCTTGTCCTAAGGATGATTTTCCATTACCAAATATTGACTTGATTGTCGATCTCACAGTAGGTCATGCAATGTTATCTTTGATGGATGGATTCTCTGGTTACAATCAAATAAAAATCACATCTGAGCATTAGCACAAAATAGCATTCGCTTGTCCTTGGGGAACTTTCTATTGGAATGTCATGCCCTTTGGACTAAAATATGCAAGTGCTACATATCAAAGAGCCATGACTACTATCTTTCATGATCTCATGCACGTAATGGTGGAAAATCATGTTGACGACCTCTTGGGTAAATCAATAGATAGAGATACACATTTGGACATACTTTCAGTCATCTTTGATCGGTTGGAAAAGTATAAAGTAAGATTAAATCCCATGAAATGTGTCTTTGGAATAACCTCCATGAAGCTCCTAGGATTCATTGTATCAAAAAGAGGAATTGAAGCCGATGCAGCAAATGTCAAGGCCATCCTAGAGATGCAACCACCATGAAATATCAGTCAACTTTGATCTTTGCAAGGGAGACTCCAGTCCATATGAAGGTTCATAGCACAACTTGCAGATAAGTGTAATCCCTTTCAGCACTTGCTACATAAAAATATCAAATTCAAATGGGATGATAACTATCAACAGGCTTTTTAGAAACTCAAAGATTATCTTCTGAATCTGCCAGTTTTGATGCCACTAGTTCCAGATCAACCTCTATTACTATACATATTAGCTACTTCAACAGCACTGGGGGCACTCTTAGCACAACAAGTTACTGAGGGCAAAGAAAAGGCAGTATACTATATCAGTCGCATGTTGGTGGGATATGAGCTAAACTACACACCAATTGAGTGTGCATGTCTCATTGTGGTCTTTGCTTCATAGAAATTATGACACTACATGCTAACTTATAAGACTAAGTTGGTTGCAAGGATTGATCCATTGAAATACTTTCTCAATAAAGCAACATTTACTGGGCGACTAGCCAAATGGGTGATGATCCTGAGTGAATTTGACATCAAGTATGTGGATAGAAAAGAAATAAAAGGACAAGCTATCATAGATCAGTTAGCATATGCTCCCATGATAGATGATGTTCCTCTAATTTCAAAATTTCCAGATGAATCCATTTTAACAGTGTCGCATGCAAAGCTTTGGCAACTATACTTTGACGACTCATACACACAGCATGGGGTAGGAGATGGCATCCTCTTTATAACTCCTCAAGGGGATTCTATACCAAAATCATATAGATTATCATTTCCCTGCACTAATAACATAGCAGAATATGAGGCATTAACAACTGGATTACGGATTGCAATTCTGTTGAAGATCCAGGAACTTCATGTTTTTGGGGATTCTCAACTTGTGATTCATCAGGCAACTAATGACTACCAAACAAAGGATGATAAATTAATGCCTTACAAAAGAATGGTGGATGACCTGAAACAACATTTCATGAAGATAGACTTTGAACAAATACCCCGAGAGTAGAATAGAGTCATGGATGCCATGGCTACAATTGCTTCACTAATTAATCTACCTCTGAATGAGACCCACTATGAGTTCTTGGTGGATAAATTTTTGGTTCCCTCATATGAAATCACTCCTACCGAGATGATATGTATTGTCAGTCCTGAGTCTTATTTATATGGTGCCATTCTCGCATACCTTCATGACAATATCCTACCTCCTTACCTATCCAATAACCAATGTTGCACTTTCATTCGCCAATCTTCTCGATATGTCATTTTAGTCGATATCCTATATCATCAAGGTCTAGATGGCACTCTTCTTAGATGTTTAGAAAGTGACGAAGCTCAAATTGCATTATGTGAAGTACATGAAGGGATATGTGGTCCACATTCTAGTGGTCCTACCTTAGCTAGGAAACTCATCAAGACTGGATATTACTAGCCCAATATGGAAAAAGAGTCATATCAGTTTGTCAAGAAATGTAAGTAGTGTCAACTTCATGGAGACCTCATCCATGCACCAGCATAAGAACTTCAACCAATTGTGACTCCTTGGCCCTTTTTTCAATGGGGACTCGATCTCATAGGCAAGATTCACCCTCCATCTTCCAATGGTCATAAATTCATCATCACTACCACAGAGTATTTCACAAAATGGATTGAAGTTGTACCTCTCACGCAAGTCACAGGAAAACAAATTGCTACCTTCATGCTCAACTATATCATTTGCCGATATGATAATCCTGTTTCTATCATCATTGATAACGGGCGTCCCTTCAAAAATCAAGATGTTCATGAACTCTTTGATCGCTTTCATATTTCCCATCATTTCGCCACACCTTATTACCCCCAAGGTAATGGTCAAGCTGAGGCATCTAATAAAACAATCCTTAAAATCTTGAAAAAGATAGTCGATGATGCTGGCCATAATTGGCATATCCAACTTAATCTCGCACTTTGGACTTACTGCACAAGTATCCGCACACCTACAAGAGCTACACCCTATTCACTTGTCTATGGCATTGAAGCTATCTTGCCTATTGAGGTCAAGTTACCCTCTTTTCGTGTCTCTTTGCAAAACATTATCAGTGATGAAGACTACAGGGTCTCTCGCTTACAAGAACTTGAACTACTGGATGAAAGAAGAAAAACTGCTTTTAATCATCTCAAGGCTTATCAACAATGAATGAGTCGCAGCTACAATCATAAAGTCAAGCCTTGCACATTTGAGGTAGGTGACTTGGTTCTCAGAGAAAATCCTAAAAATCAGCAAGACAGAGAGAAGAAGGGCAAGTTTGAACCAAACTGGCTTGGTCCTTACATCATCACAGCAGCATATGGATCTGGTGCATATCAACTCTCAACCATAGAGGGTGAATCCTTGGAGGATCCTATCAATAGCATGCACCTTCATAGGTTTTACACATAGCTCTTCAAAGTATCCCAATTTCAAAATACAAAAAAATTCAAAATTTTCAAAATACAAAAAAAGATCATAAAATAAAAATAAAAATCGTTACTTGGTGAAAACCTGGCAAACAAGTGCCTTGTGACACAAAAAAAAAATTGAAAAATCAAAAAAGTAAAAAAAAAAAAACATTTCATCCAACAGTGAACACCACTTTGGTGGCTCCCTAGGCAAGTACCATGGTGAAAACTGGGTCACCAGCGCCATGCATAGAGACATTGCTCCTCCCTCCTTCAAGATTCCATTTCATCCTTCACTTTGCACACACTCATACCCTACATATCCATAATAAACTTACACATTCCCATCATGGCTTGTTATTGATCTACCCAAGATTGGTTAGCCATTCATAATAACCTTCCTTTTCACTGTTTACATCCATAATAAATCAGCTCCTATCTGTGGCTAGGCCAAGTCCTACATCTAGTGATGGGTGTGGAACTGAGATCATCACACGTTTTCAAGAGTACAGTTTCTTCTACTTTTCTTCAGTCTATCCACCCACAATCCATAATAAAGCAACATCTGCATCGCCAATCCGCAATAAAGTTTCATCTTCTCCTCAATAAAGTATCAGTTTCATGGATTCAGTCAGTTTCAGATGAGACACAGTAGCAACAACAGGCTTCAACAAATTAAATCTTTCAAAAGACTCAGACAACATTATGGTTCAGTGTTGTCTATCCTTTTGTGAAAGTAAACATTGTGACCACAATCAAATAGACTTATACAAGTGACAAGAGACACTAAAACTTGAGGACTACAGTGGATGTTGGTGTCGAGTCTTGGTTTTCTTTTGGTTTTATCTTTTTAGTGAAATGTCTTTTAGCTTTTCCAGGATGTCTCTGACTAGAGATTCTATCTCCAGGATGTCTTTGACTAGAAAGGAAAGGATGGGGTATCATCACCTATTTTTCTTTGGCTATTTGTGGATTGTCTCTTAGTAATGCTATGATTTGTCCAAGGATATGAGGACACTGTGAGTCTAGTGTGAACTGGGGCATTCCTTGTTTGAGACTATCTTATCTCCATGCAAACAGGTACAATGACTTTCAGGATCGAACATATACCTCGATTGTCATAACCTACTTGCCATTATAAAGCTCAATGATGATAACGCACAAGAATCTCTTTTCACTTTCATATATTCTATCTTTCATCCCCCTTTCTTAATTGACTTCCATCGTCCTTCTTGAGTCCGTGTAGTCTGCTATCACACAATTGAGTATAATGACACACCAAAAATATTTGCATTTCATATAGTTGCACCTACATTACCACATATTAAGCATTTCATACATACATATAGATATAGCAATTGCATCACATCCTGCACACAACACATGTTAGCAATCTTACATTTTTATCATGTAAATAGTTCTTTGCATTATCATATTCATTTGCATTTCATACATTCACATTTGCATTGGCATAACATATAAAAAACATAAAAGAACAAAAATATTGCATTCCATCATGTACATATTTGCATCCATATCATAACCATAACATAGAAACATACATCATGAAACATTTCATCACATAGGTACATATGCATATAGTTGCCACAAAGATGAATCATCTCATATATATATAATCAAAAGTGTCATGATACAGTGATGTCAAAATACATATGGCTACAAAATCACCCGAAGGTGTCTACATCATCATACAAAATGGTACAAAACTGATACATAGGGAGCCCTCTATGGCTATGATGAACTCCCTCCCTTAGAGCCACCTGGCCTCAAGGGAGTCTGAGCCCTAGAAGGACCTGCCCTAGGATCATCTCTCCTATCCCCTCTATCTGGTGGTGGTGGAGGACCCATAACACCATTGCTGGATGCCTGTCTCCTCTGGCTCCTTCCCGTAGCCATTGTTGTCCGTGATGGTCTACGGAAGCTCCTCGCCCATTGCTCTAGTGGCACTGCCCCATATTATAGGTCTCACCAGTAACCTATCTCCTCCCCTACCCATAGAAAATAGGCATATCTAGCCCCTATGTCCTCTGTTACCTACCTCCTAGCCCTCAATGTTGTCTCAACCTCAGTATAGCAGTAGATAGCCTGATCCCACTCATGCTCTGTGTCCCTCAGTCGCCTCTTGAGCCTAGTTGTCTCCCTCTCTAGGTCCTAGATCTCACCTGCCTATCCCTGGCAGATTTGCCTCAGCTGAAGAATCTCATCCTCCTCCTCCTTGGCCCCCTGTGCCTCTACCTGTGGCTCCCCCTATACTGGTACCTGTACCTCTACTTGTACCTGCCTCTGTCCTTGTCCCTGCACCTATCTAGGACCCTATTCTGCTAGCACCTATAGTGGCAATCCACCATGACCCTTCACCACCTAAGCCTGTCTCTCCTACCCTTCCTCTCTCTATTGGCCTCTCCCCCCACCATCTCCATCATCATCCCCATCCCCACCACCATCTCCATCTAGAGGCTCCCCTGGGTCTGTCAGTCGTGGAAAGGGATGCTCAGCCCAATATGCCATTTACTCTACATCCATGCCTACATCCTCAATCTTTGGCCACATATCCCATGGCATCGATACCATCTCTACTAGTTGCATCATGGCTTGATCATACGACAATAATGGCCCAAAGTGTGCCTGATCCCTAACTGTCTAAGCATACATTTCAGAACCCTGTGGCATCCGCTGAATATGACCAAACTACCTGCATACCCTGTCAACCAGCTGTCTCTCCAATACATAGGGCATCCGCCCAATCAAATATTTGCTCAAGAAAGTATAAGGTAGCCCCACTGTATCCTCCTCCCACTGCTCACACTCACAGTACGGCCTCCATATCATAGTGTCGATCTCATCCAAGACTCGATGCCAATGCTCCAACTGGCCAATCCATGGTTGTGATGTAATCATATCATACAAATGAACAAAGCTGCGTCCATGACCCCTGCCCCTGAAATGTATCAGTCGGGTAACCAGTAGATGCTCATATGCCCACACCTACAACAATGTAACTCCACAGCCCAATCCTACAGATCCATGATACACAAACTGATGTAACTCATAGTATAAGTGTGCCAACACGCACGGTCCCCAGGCATATCTAGTATGTTGTGTAACCAGTGTCTCCAAGGTGCTCCCCCAGCCCATAGCCAACCCTCGTGTCGCCTTGTCTGGACATAGGAACCCACTGATCACTCCACCTAACACTTCTGGTAGTGCTAGTCCTATTATTGTCATCATGTCCCATGCCACGTGTCCAGCTCTCATCTCCAGTCCTGGATCCTAAAACACTCATCTTAGGGCCTCCCTATATCCATCTCGATCATAGGGTATCAACTCCCCATTGATCGGTATCCTCAGTATCCTATAAACATCCTCTAAGGTGACTGTCATCCCACCCATCGGCAAATGAAATGTACAAGTCTCAGAGTGCCATCTCTCAGCAAGTGCAGTTAGCAAACCCATGTTCGCCTGAAACTTAGGCACATACAGAATGTATCATAGACCCATAACCTCAATAGCAGCTCGGTCCTTGAATGTCAACTCTGGTTGTAACCTCTGAGTCTATGGGAATCTCTCCCGTGACTCTAGCATAGGCAAATACTCCTGCAGTCAAGCAAAGCAATCATGTCAATCATAGTGGCATTCACTATTCATCACAAAATGTTGCTTTTTATCTTAAGTGCTTATGATACAAAGTGTTGCTTCTATCTTAGTGACACTCATTGTTCATCACAAAGTGTTGCTTCTATCCTAGTGACACTCACTGTTCATCACAAAGTGTTGCTTCTATCCTAGTGACACTCACTGTTCATCACAAAGTGTTGCTATTTATCCTAGTTGTACTCCCTGTTCATCACAAAGTACTACGTGTTTTGAACTTCCTATTCATCACAAAGTGCTGCTCATATTTGCACTTCCTATTCATCACAAATTGTTGCTCCTATTGGTACTCCCTGTTCATCACAAAGTATTGTGTCTTGGTACTCACTATTTATCATAAAGTGCCTCAATCTATCCAATCGATAGCGTATGTTCATTACAGAACTGTTGATTTTCCCTAGAAGACATAAATGTACATTTTTCACACAAACACACCTTCATGACATAAATGTGCTTACAAACTGCACAAACATGCTGGCTCTACACAGACGCACCTGAAATACACAAACGTGCCTATTCTCTGCACAGATGTACCTATCCTACACAGACGTACCCACATTTCACAAATGTGCCTGCACAACACATACGTGTTCACATCTGACATAGACGTTGTTGAATTCATAGACGTGCCTAGCACAAACACAGACACACCTAGCCAGCTACACGTTTTTTACATTTTTTGACATTATCCTAAAGCATGTTTATTGCACTACCTAAGATGCATTTATGACAACAATTAATGCAACAAATTACAAGGAGGTTTTGTGGTACTCACCGGCTCTCTAGCATCTGCTGGCCTCTAAAATCGGTGAATGTGATCGAATCTGTGCATCAATGCCATCGCTGCTGACTGCTACTACTCTATTCTCTCTCTGCACTCTAATCTCTTGGATGTGTGGATGACAATGAGGATGTTTTCCCCTTGTGGTCTATTTTATAGACTGCCCTAGCCCTAGCCCTCATTCCCTGAGTCAATCTTCTTTATCCCGTGACTCCGTCACTTTATCTAGCCAGTCCATTCTAGCCTTTCTTTCTTATCGAGACATTGTCTATGATCTTTTCAAATATTTTCATCCAATCTCTCAAGGGGGCATACCATTCCCATCTTGGGGCAACTTTGTATCAATTCATATTATCTTCTTTGAAACAACACGACAAGCTGCATTGTCTCAAAGAGGGGCAAAATGTAGACACCTAAAATTGTCCAGTCTAATTAAATAAATATTTTATTTATTCAATTATTTGAGCCTAATTATTCTATTAATTAAATAAATCTTTATTTATTTAGTTAATTCATTTATCCTCTTCTAGCCTTATTTCTCATTTAAATAAATACTTTTATTTATTTAAATAATCTTTTCCTAAATTAAATAAATCTCTTATTTATTTAATTGATCCCACTTCTTATATTAATTAAATGAATCTTTATTTATTTAATTAATTCATTAACCTTTTCTACCTATGACACATGTCATTCATCTCTTAATTCCTACACTACCTACCCTCTTATTATTTTATTATTTCTTTAACCTACCCTCTAATCATAGCCAACCTCTTTTTACACCTCTCAATCTTATCCCTCCATTTCATATAGTGTCTTCTATATAAGGAGATGCTTCCTTCATTATCAAACCCCAACTAACTGATTGACTACTTGATCAATTGATGACACTACGCCTTTGCACTTTCATATGCGATCCTACTTGCAACCACATTTCTGTTCTTTATTGAGCTCTTGTGCACATAAAATCTGAGAGCAAATATATCAAGCAAGATCAATGGAGATAGGAAGAATGGAAATCCAAACCCTATTAGACATGTGATGGTATAATCTTTGTGATTTCATTTGATTTGCATTGTCTTAGGTAATCTTCATATGTTATGGTGGATCTTTGTTGTTGTTAGGCTAGGGTTTTGTGGTTGAATTCATTTAGTCTTTCAATATTGTTGTTTCCATTTTCACCATATACAACTATGATAATTAAACATTAATGATATATCTAAGAATCTAGTATTTCACTCTAAAATTAAACATGTTTTTATCAAATATAATTTTCTGAAAGAGAATGTTGAAGCAAAAGAAGTGAGATTGGTTTACGTGAATACTAAAAAGAAGATTGCAGATATCTTTACTACCTTTGCCTAAGGAAACTTTTGAATATCTCATAGAGCAACTTGGGGTTATACCCTCACCGATAGAGACTTAGACAGTTGATGATTGGCATCAAACCGGCAGAATTTACAAAGAAACCTTTTTTTCAGCTTTGATGGAGGAGAGCTACTTCTCAGGGGGAGTAGTTGGTTATAACAATTGGTTATTGTAATTGGTTCTATGAATTGGTTGTATCTAGTATTTGTATTTCTTTGGCATTTGATGTCAAAGCGGGAGAGATATCTATGGAAAAATAAACATTATCCTTTGGGGAGTGATATATACTCTCTGCATTTGTATTTTAATTTTTGGTATTGATCTATTCTGGAGATTGTTGGTTTTTGGTTTTTGGTTTTTTGCATTCTGTTTTGGCACTTAGATGTTTTTCAATCTTGTGTTGCCATCAATGCCAAAGGGGGATATTGTTGGTATTATAGATGTGTTGCATTGGCTTTGTCATTGATGTCAACACTTATCAACACTTATCCTTCTGGAGATCTTTGGTTATGTTCACTGGCAAGTTCAGTAACTTATGTACAGTCACCGGTATACCACTCACCGACAGGTTATATTGTTCACCAGCACTGAAGATGACTTGTTATCATATAGAGATCACTTGGATATGTCAAAGACATGGTTTAGACACTTGTTTTTGGTAGTTTGGTTACTGGTCTAATCGGGTTGACATATTTGTTGTTACTAGCAAATTGGTCTAGGTTATGGACCGGCATGCATTATCTATTTCAAATCAGCACAACATGTTATGGAGATGATTTAATCAATTGGCTATTGTTGTAATTGTATCAAGCCGACATGATGCATCGCATCTTGACTTATTTGTAATTGATTGTAATATTCTTTATTAGCCGGCCTACACATTTGGTCTTAGGTTTTGGTATATATGTAAGATCTCATTTGTGAGATGATGTAAGGAAAAGATAGAGAGACAGTATATGGTTATGGTATTGTAACATGGTATGTGCAAATATTGAAGATCATATGAGTAGACCATAGAGAAGGTTCAAGGAAGGTTTGAAGGTGATTATCTGAGCTTAACTGGTACTGAATCTGGCATTGGAGATGCTAATTTAAGCAGTACATTATCATTGGTTTTAATCATCCAATTGTAGTTAATGTGTCCTATTTTGTGATTGAGCAGTGAGCTCTAGGCGATTGGCCTTTCTGCATGTACAGACCCCATTTGTATACACATACTATCTGTAGTAGTATCATCTGATTATGGGTAAGGTTTCCCACCATGGTTTTTCCCCTTATAGGGTTTCCATGTACAAATCTCTATGTTATGTGTTGTGGATGTTGTTTCTCTTTTTGTCTTGTCCATTGAGTTTCATTGGTATTAATATTAACAGCTAATCTGTCAACTGGTATTAAGTTTGGTTTACCGGTATTAAGTATCAAGCTTGATTAAGTTATATTTGGGTTGAAATTAATTGACAACTGATTCACCCCCCCCCCCCTCTCAGTTGCCTCTGGGTCCTAACAATTTTGATATGGAAAGTTAGCACAAGCATCGAGGTATAATTGAACCGAGATGACCTAAGTGTTGCTTGCATAAAACAGGTAGTATTAATCATTTCAATACACAAATCAGAAATGTCTTCAATGATACTCCTATGATCATGTCCCAAGACAAATTTGCACATATTAATGATTAATTTATAGACAGCAGACAAGAAAAATATGATGTTTCTTCCTTGTTCCTCTAGTTAGAAACATCCTGGAGTTACTTAGAAATCATGATAGTGAAAATCAAGATAGAAAAGTTGAACAAGCATGTTAAAATCATTATCCAAAAGATATCATCCATTGAAAAGTGTGTAAATGTGCTTAGACTGATATGTGATAGTTTTATGGTTGATAATTTGATCTTGTGTTCAATGTTGGATGTGTCTCAGTTTTCACTTGATAAAGGTTGCCCAACTATTGTTCTACCTATTTGATTAAACTCAAAATGATCAAAAATTTTGCCCCTTGCTAGGTACTGGATTTTTCCCCAAGCCTAGAAACAAATTCAGTATGATATACCCAATGATCCAAACCATGGCAAGGAGCACCCCGGGATGCCTGTGTATGTACAAGGATTTATGGATATGAATAGCGTTGAATGAATGCAAGTGGAAGGATGCATGAACTAATAGATGGAAGAGCTAGCGGATAGATAGCACCTGTTTGCCAGGTTTTCACCATCTATTTTATTGTACTTTTTATCATATTTGATTTTTTTTGAATTTTTTGCTTTTTCACTGTTTTTCATTTTTTTGCTTTTTCAAACATAAAACTTCTTCAGATGCATGCTATTGATGGGTTCGTCGAGCTGATCTTCATCCTGTGTTGATAGCTGATATGATCCTGACCCAAATACTATTGTGATCACAAATGGACCTAACCAATTTGGTTCAAACTTTCCTTTCTTTTCTCGATCTGTTTGGTTGTGTGGAATTTCCTTTAGTACTAGTTCTCCAACTTGAAAGACTCATGGTTTGACCCTATGACTATAACTTCAGCACATTCTTTGCTGATATACCTTTAAGTAATCAAAGGCATTTTGTCTTCATTTGTGGATTAATTCTAACTCTTGCAATCTAGATACTCATTGTTCTTTATCTGGGATAAGACCTTTTAATGATACTCGTAGAGAAGGTATCTCTACTTCTATTGGCAGTATTGCTTCTGATCCATAGACAAGAGAGAAAGGTGTGGCACATGTTGGTGTACAAATACTGGTACAGTAGGCCCATAGAGCAGAGTTCAATTGAATATGTCAATCTCTTCCAGCATCATTTACTATCTTTTCGAGGATTTTCAAAATAGTTTTGTTTGATGCTTCTGCTTGCCCATTCCCTTATGGATAGTAGGGTGTGAAAAATCTATGTTGGATCTTGAATTTCTCACATAGTTCTTGTACATCCTGATTCTTGAATGGTCACCCACTATCAATCATAATGGTCATGGGTATTCCATAGCGACAAATGATGTAATTCAAGATAAATGTAGAAATTTGTTTTCCTATGATATTTGTGAGAGGTACTACCTCAATCCATTTTGTGAAATATTTTGTAGCTATAAGGATGAATTTGTGACCATTAGATGAAGAAGGATTTATCTTTCCTACTAGATCAAGACCCCATTGATAGAAAGGCTAAGATGTTGCCAAAGCATGAAGTTCTTGTGCTAGTGCATGAATCAAATTCCCATGGATCTGACATTGTTTGCATATTCTAGCTATCTAAAAAGAATCTTGTTCCATAGTTGGCCAATAATAGCACAAGCGTATGAGTTTTTTCAAAAGGGTAAGACCACTTGAATGAGTTCCACAAATGTCATTATAGACTTCATGTAAGGCTTTCTCAGATTCTTCTTGTTCGAGACATCTTAAAAGAGTACCGTCTAGACCTTGTTTAAACAGAACATCCGCAATGAGAGTATAATGGGAGGATTGGTGAATAAAGTTTCTCTTTTGGTTCTTTGATAAATCAGGAGGGAGGATATTATCTTTCAGGTATGTATAAGTTTGGGCATAGAGGGAGGAATCATGCCCAACAAGGTGACAAATAGTTTGGGAATCAGGATAATTATGAGCAGGGTAAAACAACTCTTCCACCAGGAATTCATAATGTTGTTGATTTTCCTGTGTTTGCAGGAGAGAAGAAAGTGTAGCCATGGCATCTATTGCTTTGTTGTCATTCCTTGGAATCTGCTGAAAAGTTATTTCTACAAAGTATTTCTTGATATCATCAACCATCTTTTTATAAGGCATTAAACTTTCATCCTTTGTTTGATAATCATCATTGATTTGATTGATGATGAGCTGAGAGTCTCCAAAGAGTTGAAGTTGTGTAATGTTCCATTCTATAGCCATTTTGATACCTATAACCAAAGCTTCATATTCTATTATATTGCTGGTCCATGGAAAGCTTAATTTGTATGCTTTTGGAATTGTATGACCTTGTGGTGTGATGAATAGAATACCTGCTACTGATCCATGTTGTGTATATGAACCATCAAAGTATAATTGCTATGTTTTTGTGGTGACCATTAGGATATCAACATCAGGAAATTCAATCTGCAAAGGATGATTATCTTGAAGTGGTGCCTCGGCTAGCTGGTCTACAATGACTTGTCCCTTAATAGCTTTTTTCTCTATATGTTTAATATTAAACTTACTCAGGATCATGATCCATTTTACTAATCGTCCTATAATATTGCCTTGCTGATTAAATACTTCAAAGGATCAATTTTAGCTATTAACTTGATGGAGTGAGATAGTAGATAGTGTATTAATTTTTTAGAAGCAAAAACTACCGCCAAGCATTCTTTTTCTATTTTGGAATAGTTGAGCCCATATCCCAAAAATGTTCTGATGATGTAGTAGATGGCTCATTCTTTTCCTTCATTATCATGTTGTGCGAGCAGAACCCCTAATGATACTTCAGGGGTCAATATATAGAGTAACAACGGCTTTCCTAGAATTGGTGACATTAGGATAGGTGATTGTATAAGATATGCCTTGATCTTGTTGAATGCATCCTCACATTGATGGTCCCACTTGAAATGAACATTTTTGTGTCATAGATGAGTAAATGGGTGACATTTATCTACCAGTTGAGCAACAAATCTTCTGATTCACTAGAGTCTTTCTTTGAGTGATCTGAGTTGACTTATATTCTTGGTTGCTTTGCCCTTAGCTGGATCTACTTCGATACCTCTAGGTGAAACAATGTATCCCAATAGCTTATCTGAAGTGACACCAAAGGCACATTTCTTAGGATTGAATCTTAGCTTATATTGTTCTAACCTGTCAAAGATCTTTTCTAGTATTCCTATATGGTCTTCTCTGTTGTATGATTTTGCCAAGATGACATCCACATAGTCTTCCATGACTATATGTATCATGTCATGGAATATTGTTGTCATAGCTCTTTGATATGTAGCTCCTGCGTTCTTTAATCCAAAAGGCATGACATTCCAGCTGAAAGTACCCCACATTCATGTGAAAGCTATCTTTTCTTGATCTTCAGGTGCTATTTTAATTTGATTGTATCTGGAGAAACCATCCATTAGAGAAAACATGGAGTGTCCAGTAGCTAAATCTCCAATTATGTCAATGTTAGGCAAAGGAAAGTCATCCTTTGGACATGCGTTATTAAGATCTCAAAAGTCTATGCATATTCTGATGCTTTTATCTAGTTTTGAAATAGGAACAATGCTGGATACCCATTGAGGATAAGCTATGGGTCTAATGAATCCAACATCCAATAATTTCTTTAGTTCTTCTTTGAATAGGAGAGTGATATGTCGATGCATTCTCCTTAACTTTGTTTGACTCCTTTGGCTCCTAGATTGACATTTAAGTGATTCATAATAAGCTTTGGATCTAACCCCGGCATGCCTACATATGACTAGGCAAAATTGATTTGCCTTCGTTTGAAGAATTCCATATATTGTTGTATTTCTTCTTCTGACAAAGAAGTTGATGGATCTAGCATCTTTGGTTGTTTTTTTGTCCCAATGTTAACTGCCTCTATTGGTTTGATCAAAATGGATGACCTTTCTTGATAGTGCATAGGTAAAGTGTCAAATCTCCCATCTTCCAGCGCCTGGAGGAGGTTTTCACTGTTAGATGCATCCTTTCTTTTTACTTTTTTCTGATCTAATGTTGCTAAGAAATGGTTTTCAGCATTAGACCTAATTTTGTTTTCTTTATTTTCCTTTTTGTGACTAGGAGATTTGGCACCCACTTGACTGGAAGATGCATTGCTGAAATAGCTGGTGAGAGTTGTTGCGGGTTTGATTGCATTAAGATATATAGATATGGCGTGGTCATTCGGAAAGGTATCACTAGTAGTATGTCCTTCATTTTCCCAATCAATAAGTTCAGGGTGTATTAGAGGTAGGGGGTCCTCAGGTTGTGATGTTTTGAGAGTATCAAGGGTCATGATGGATGTATCAAAATTTTCAATATGTATGTCAATGTCTATAATAGTACTCTCATCAGAATGACATCTCACAAGAAGCTCTTGATCATCCTCAATTAAGTCCAAGTCAATCGAATGTGATTCTGATTCAAGTGAACTAGTTTCTAACATTTGCCCTGCATACATGTGAACTACATCGACTCCTACATCTTCTTCAAAGAAATTTTCTTCAGCTAATTCTTTAGAGTGATAGGAATCCCATTCCCATTCATTAGAATATGTATCACTTGCAGCATGCAATCTACAGATTTGTTCATATAGTGTTTGATTTGTTTCTTCAGCTTTTCTTGTTATATCTTTTCTTCTTTCATATTCAACCTCTTCGGGACTAAGATTGAGTTCTGTCAACCTTGCTATGAGTTCTCCTTGATTATTACTAGGTTCATGCTTGTTTTGATTGATATTTAAGGTTGCTTGAGAGGTGCTTTTAGTTTGTTTTTCCTGTTGATTTGGAGCTTGCTTCTTTTCCCATTTCATGTTTGCTTGAGCTTATTATTTAGCTGATGTTTCTTCTCTTTCAATTGCTAGTTGTTCTTGTCTATTTTTGTATTCCTCTTGTTGTTGGCTAAAAGATGTGTCTTTTGGTAGAGTAACTTGTCCATATCCTAAGCCTATTTTGTCTATAGCCTACTGAGTGTAAGGTTGGATAGGTTGTGATATACCTTCTTTTCTTTTCCCTATAGGACATGTTCCAATGTATCCCATTTTTCTGAGAATGTTAAATCCCTTTCCATACTTTTTTGTAGGTATGCGGACATTGTTGATGTTTTGTTGAACTTCTTTGTCCTTGTATAGACACTATAGTACATCTTTGTCTTATGTTTCCTCTGATAAGGTTCCAACACTAACAAATTCTCCATCAAATATCAGAAGATGTTTTACAATTCCCTCAATCTCTTAGCTACATTTGTTTTTCCATACTTGACAAAATTGAGGCAAATGATTTTTCTTTAGATAGTGTGTTTCAATATGATGCCTCCCTATTATGAGGAACAATGATTTCTTGAGCTAGTTTGAGATTACTACAATACTAAAATGGATTTGAATCAACTAAGATCGTGATTTCCTGCCCATTGTAGGGAAACTTTAAGCACTGATGATATGTTGATGGAACAGCTTGTATGTCATGTATCTAGGGTCTTCCCAAGAGTATGTTGTATGATAAGTCCAAGTCTAGAACTTGGCATGCTGTGTCTTTCTGTAAAGGTCCCACTCTAATGGGTAACATCATAATTCCTTTAGAGGAACACTCTTATTCATCATAAGCTTTTATGGCAATCTTTTTTCGGGGATCAACTGCATCTTTTGAATAACCTAGAGCAAGGACTAGACTCAAAGAGTAAATGTTTAAGCCAACTGCTCCATC